>NW_026138257.1:0-348770 GCF_025592945.1 Manacus candei
CCCCGGGACCCCCTCCTCCGGAGGGGGCCCCGCCCCCGACCGCCCCCCGGAGGAGGGAGTCCCGAGGGGTGGGGACGGGTCGGAGGGGGGAACTCCCCCCTCGACCCCTCCCACCCCGGGACCCCGCTCCTCTGGAGGGGGGTCCCCCGACCGCCCCCCAGGGAAGGGGGTCCCTAGGTGGGAGAGGAAGAGGGGGGAACTCCCCCCTGCTTCCCTCCCACTCCGGGACCTCCTCCTCTGGAGGGGGGTCCCCCCGACCGCCCCCCGGGGAAGGGGGTCCCGAGGTGGGACGGGTCGGAGGGGGGAACATCCCCCTCGTCCCCTCCCACCCTGGGACCTCCTCCTCTGGAGGGGGGTCCCCCCACCGCCCCCCAGGGAAGGGGGTCCCGAGGTGGGAGAGGAAGAGGGGGGAACTCCCCCCTGCTTCCCTCCCACCCCGGGACCTCCTCCTCTGGAGGGGGGTCCCCCCGACCGCCCCCCGGGGAAGGGGGTCCCGAGGTGGGAGAGGAAGAGGGGGGAACTCCCCCCTGCTCCCCTCCCACCCCGGGACTCCCTCCTCTGGAGGGGGGTCCCCCCACCCCCCGCCCTCCTCCCCCCTCCCCTCCCCTCCCAGCCCGGGACCCCTCTCCTCCGGAGGGGGGTCCCCCCGCCCTCCTCCCCCCCCATCCCCTGCCCCCCCGCCTCCCCCCGCCCCAAACGGCCCCGGCTTCGCTCCCGGCAATCCATGGCCCTCTCTCGCCGTCCATTGCCGAGAGCGAAGCCGCGGCCTTTGCCCCCCCGCCCCCGCCCGCGGAGCCCCCCGTGTGATGTCGGGACGGGCCGGAGCCCCGGCGGTGTCGGGCGGTGCTTGGACACTGAAGGGGGGGACCCGCCGAGCGGGCCCGGCCCCGTGGAAAGGGGGATCCAGGGGGGGCGCCGGGTCCGGCCTGCGCGGCTTTATTCAAACCGGCGCCCCCAAGCCCGCGGCTGCGGGGACACGGCCCGGGGGCCAGGGGGGGACAGAGGGGACAGCGAGGGACACGGGGATGGGAAACAGAGGGGGAACTGAGAGGGAAAAGATGGGAAATGGAGGGGGAACTGAGAGGGAGAAGAAGAACTGAGAGGGAATAGAAGGAGAAGTGAGACGGAAAAGATGGGAAATCAAGGGAGAATTGAGAAGGAATAGAAGGAGATCTGAGAGGGAACAGAGAGAGAAGTGAGAGGGAAAAGATGGGAAACGGAGGGGGAATTGAGAGGGAATAGAAGAGCTGAGAGGGAATAGGAGGAGATCTGAGAGGGAATAGAGGGAGAAGTGAGAGGAAAAAGATGGGAAATCAAGGGAGAATTGAGAAGGAATAGAAGGAGAAGTGAGAGGGAATAGAAGGAGAAATGAGAAGGAAAAGATGGGAAATCGAGGGGGAATTGAGAGGGAAAAGATGGGAAAGAGAGGGAGAACTGAGAGGGAAAAGATGGGAAATCAAGGGAGAATTGAGAGGGAAAAGATGGGAAATCAAGAGAGAATTGAGAGGGAACAGAAAGAGAACTGAGAGGGAATAGAGGGAGAAGTGAGAGGGAAAAGATGGGAAATCGAGGGGGAATTGAGAGGGAATAGAAGAACTGAGAGGGAAAAGATGGGAAATCGAGGAAGAAGTGAGAGGGAAAAGATGGGAAATCGAGGGGGAATTGAGAGGGAATAGAGGGAAACTGAGAGGGGCAATAGAGAGGGAAGAGAAGGGGGGTTCGGGCTGGGCAGCGGGGAAGGGCCGGGCAGGCAGGAGGGGCGGGGGTGGGGGGAGAGCGGCTCGGGGGAAGAGAGGAGGAGGGAAGAGGGAGGTCCGGGGGAAGGAAAGGAGGGGAGGAAGGAGAGGTGGAGAGGGGTAGGGGTGGATTGCCGAGGCCATCCCTGGGCCCCGCCGGGGGAGCCCGGCGCGGCCGCTGCCGCCTCCTCCGCCGAACACCTGCAAAATGGCGCCGGCGGCTCCTCACGGGGCCTTAAATCACCTCGGCCCCGCCCCGCGCACCTGTGCCCCGCGCATGCGCACCGCGGTCTGGTGCACCTGTGCCTTGCGCATGCGCACCGCGGCCTCGCGTACCTCTGCCTTGCGCATGCGCGCCGCGGTCTGGCGCACCTGTGCCTCGCGCATGCGCGCCGCGGTCTGGTGCACCTGTGCCTTGCGCATGCGCACCGCGGCCTCGCGTACCTCTGCCTTGCGCATGCGCACCGCGGTCTGGTGCACCTGTGCCTCGCGCATGCGCGCCGCGGTCTGGTGCACCTGTGCCTTGCGCATGCGCACCGCGGCATCGCGTACCTCTGCCTCGCGCATGCGCACCGCGGTCTGGCGCACCTGTGCCTCGCGCATGCGCACCGCGGTCTGGCGCACCTGTGCGTCGCGCATGCGCACTGCGGTCTGGCGCACCTGTGCCTCTCGCATGCGCACCGCGGCCTCGCGCACCTGAGCACTGCGCATGCGCACCACGGTCTGGCGCACCTGGGCCTTGCGCATGCGCACTGCGGCTTTCCGTACCTGTACCTTGCGCATGCGCACTACGGCCTCGCGCCCCTGCGCTGGCTGTTAAATCAATCCCTGCCAAATGATCAATCCCGTTCGTTGCCATTAGAAAGGATGTAAAATATTTATTGAGGGCTTTTGCCTTGCGGAGGCACGACATAAATAGAGTGAAGTCCCGCTGAAATGTGATCCTTGTTGGCACGGTCCCCAACCCGGGGGGCTCGGGTGCCGCTCCCCAAACAGTCCCTGGGGGGTTTTTTTTCACTCCCCCTCCCCCGGGCAGGGCCAGGGGGCAGCAGAATGAGCTCGGAAGGGGCCCAAAGGACCAGCTAATCCACCCCTTCGAAGCCCTGGGCGTTCTCCACGGCCATGAGGAGCTTCTCCCGCAGGTCCTCGAACGAGTCGTACAGAGGTAAATCCAGGCGGTTAAAGCTGGAAGGGACGGGGCAAAAAGCAGGAGAAACCGCTCAGGAAAGGGGGAAAAAAAGCAGCCAAGAGAACCCCCTCCGTGCTGGATTTCATCTTTGGCAAGAGCCCGTGGTTTCTCCGGGCTGCTCCGGTGACTTACCAGGTGTGAGCTCGGGGCAGCTTGTCGGGACTTCCCCACTGCTCTATTGTAAACAGCTGAGGACCATTTGAACCTGAGGGAAAAGACAAAAAAAACACGTGAAACAGGAATTGCTGGACGCTCCAAAAACCACCTAAATGTTATTTTTAACGCCAAGCGTCGGGGCTGGATTTTCCACACAATTAAAGCAACAAAAATGTGGTTATTTCTCTCCCAGCCTCGATTCAGTGCCAAAGAAACGAGAGTGCTGAAGGGGGGGGGTGTGGATTTCTGGCCTTTGCCTCACCGTAAAGTTCAGCAAATCCGTTCATAGGCACTCGAGACGTCCCGGTGACAAACTGCAGGAGCCGGATCCGCTTCTCGGCGTCCATCAGCAGGACGGCCTGGGGGCAAACAAACACACACCATCAGGGCAGCAGAAAGAAGACAAGACAACCCAAGACAACCCTGGGGACACAGCAGGCCCCCATCCCTGCGCTGGGAGAGGTGGGAACAGGACGCTTCCCTCCGGCACAACGCCCTCCCTCCTTCGTTCTCGGAGGTTTTTCCCCGAGAAGAAAACCGATTGCAACCCTCGTTTTTCAGAGAGGGGGAGAGCCAGGCTTACCTTCCAGAACCACTGGATGACGGGGTGATTGGGGCAGTAGCCGTTTTTGTAGATGGTGTGCTGGCGCCAGTCGTTGACGTCGACGTCGCCGAGGCCGCACATCAGGAGCTGGGGGGAAGGGGAAGCACTGGGGGGGTCAGGGAGGGGCTGTGGCCCTGCACAGGCACCCCCCAAACCACCTCCCCCGAGGGCAGCTCTTTGGAGGGCACCAAAAGATTGATTAATTAGGGAGAAGCTGCCTAATTTCCCACTCGGAGCTTTGTCTCAGGGCGACCGAGGAGCCCAGACCGGCGTGGGCACCAAACCCACTCACCTCCAGCTCATTCTCATCAAAAATCTTAATCAGGTCGATGGGAAGCAGTTCCGTGAACCCCTAGGAAGAAGAGAAGCCAAGTTAAAATCCTAATTCCATTCCAGTGGCATTCCCTTCACACAGACCCCCTTGGGGGAAGAAATCTGCTTTATTTTTGGGAGAGCAGGCAGCTCCAAAGAGCCTCTCACCTCCAGAAAGGCATTCATTTGCTTCTGCACCCTGTTGACAAACCTCCACTGGATGACCAGGCTGTGGAGAGAGAAAGAAAACCCACACTCAGCCCAAGAGTTCAAAGATTTCACTTCCTCACTGCCAACTTCAGTTGTTCCAGTTGATCAGCTGAGACTGGTGGAATTTTGGGGGGAAAATAAACCAACCCAAAAATGGGAATACTCACTCAATGTACTCCCTCTTGTTCTCGTTGGTCACCATGATTTCCGAGCCGTTGGGCTTCAGGTCCACTTGATATGTCTGTGTTTCCAAAAGGCCCCCCCAAAAAAACCACAAAAACCCTGTTATTTGAGGCCCCCCTGAGCAGCATTTTTACGGGCAGGGAATTCTCAGCCAATGGGATTTACACTTTGGAGGCAGGGAACAAACTGGTGGCAGCAGAAGGGGGAAAAGTGGCAACAATTTGGAGTTAAATCACCAATGGAGCTCAATCACCAATTCAAACTTGCCCACCCTGTGGCTTCAATATTCTCCCTGGAACTTTTAACTTTATGTTAGACCCTCCAGGAAAGAGGCAGTGAGCATTTTGGGCCTGCTTTGAAATGCTGGAGTCACTTCTCAAAAGAAAGAAGGCCCCGTGGTCCCAACCCCGGTCGGACCCGGAGCCAGAATCCGGGTCTAAGAGGTAAAACTTTCCAGAGGTGGAAAGAACCTCTCCCCTACCTGCCCAAAGTTCTCCTCATCGATGCAGAACATGAGGTCCAGCTCTGTGGGGTCGTTTTCCAGGATCCACTTCAGGGAGTTGTAATATTCGCTGTCCTGGGGGCAGAGTTGATGGAACAGGGTTTGAAAAGGGGCCCATCGGGGCAGAATTCCAGAAACCCAGAGGACTGGCAGGGGCTAAATGTGTCTTACCACTGATTCCATGTCTTTCAGAGTGATTGGCTTGCCCAGCATCATCTTGTAGAAAGGTCTGATGAAGAAGCCTGGAAGGAGACACAGAGGAGCATCACCTGCTTCTGCAGCTTCCTCAAAGGTCCAGCTGCTTGATCCCATTAAAATCCATTTAAAATGCCATTTAAAATCCCCCCCTCTGCCAGAAAAGCAGGCTGGCACTCACCATCCAGCAGCTTCCCGTGGTACACGGCCAGCCCGGCCACCCGGCCGATGAAGGTGAAGTAGGACAGGTGGTCTTCGTTACAGAGACCTGAATTAGGATTAATCTGAAGTGTGTAGTTGTCCCTTTTTTTGGAGGGGGGGAAAAGGGGAGGGGGGGAGGGAAAGAAAAAAAAAACAAAAACAAAAAAACAGCTAAAGAACCAAGTCTGGCAAATCAGCAGGCGCTCAGATACGGCGACAAACGAGTCGGGCTCGGGCAAGGAGATCCCAAACCCCGCATCCCAGATCCCAAATCCTGCTGCACATCCCCTTCCCAGCCCGTTGAACACTCCCAGGCCAGGCTGGGCCTGCTGCTGGCACCCCCAAAGCCACCCTGTAGTTCCAGCCCTGCGAAACCCAACCCCACTGCCCTTCCCCGGAGCCCTGGGAATGTTGGAGGCTCTCTGAGGGCAGGGAAGGGGGTGGTGGGGCTGCCCAGGACCCCCTGGGGAGGAGGGGGTGACCCTGCCCAGGGCAACTCTGCCTCTTATACAAAAGGTAACACAAATATTTAATGATACTTACGTTGCTGAGTATTCAAAGAGACCGTAGTAAGGGTTAAACATCTCCTTGGACAAGAGGAAAAACCACTCTCTGGCCACACCCCCGTAGTCCAGGCCTTTTTCCGACTCGAATTCGATCCAGAGCCTGGCCTTGAGGACGTCAGGCCTCTTCACAGACATGATCCTTCGATAGGACTCCTCAAAAATGTTGTTCCTGTGCAGCTTCATCTCGAATCTGTTGGGGATGTCAGCCTGGAAGAAGGAAGATTAGATGAGGCTCAAGAAGGAACTCATGGGCAAAGTGCTAATGACAAAAACCAGAGGTTTTTTGATCCCCCCAAGCTCCATTTTAAGGGCAAACACGAGCGTGGAAGACTTAAAAAAGGGGGCTTTTTTGGTGAGAAATTCAACCAAATCAAACTTTTCTTCGTGGTTTTAATTCCTGCTCCAGCAGGACGACTGAGCAAGGCTGGGAGGTGTCTCCCCTCCCCAAATCTACTCACGGGTTTCTTCAGCTTCTTCCGGAAATAATCGTATTTCTGCTTGAACTCCCGGGAGTAGGGAACGGCCTGGCGGGAGGAGGACACGTTATTCCACCTGCCCAGCAACTTGGAGAGCCAAAACCATTCAGCCCTGCCACCCACACGGCCCACCCTGCACCAGGAGGAATTTCAGAACCCCCCAAAATGCCATCATTTCATTTCAAGGATCACAAAAAGCTCCATCGGTCTTTGAGGTTTGGAAAACTTGCCACTGAAGGAAAATATTTTGGTTTTTCCCTGAGGTCGATGTTTTAAAATCTTTGTTCACCTGTTTACCAACAGGCCCAATTTTTCTCCTTTTGCTCCAGTTTGAATCGCAGTGGGAGCAGCTTTTTATTGGGCAGAAACGCCCCAAAATGCCTCAGCTCAGTCAAATCCCCCTGGATTTTGATTTTTCCCCTGGCAAATCCCACAGCAGCACTTACTGGGCCGGTGATGGCCGGGTTCTGCAGCCTGGGGTCCTCCCACTGGGTGATTTTATTATCTGCAAACAACAACAACAACAACAAAAAAAAAACAAAAAGGATTTTGTGACCTCTCCGGTGCCACGCTGGGAATTCCTGTGGGATTCTTCTCCCAGCTACTGTGTTTGGAAAAACAGCCCCAAAACGTCAGACTTGCAAATTTGGAGGGAATAACATTTGTCCTGATGAAAGGAGAAGGTTTCAGGAGCCACCCTGAGAGGTGCCAGTCGCCCCTGCCAGTCGCCCCTGCCAGTCACCCCCAGTCTGCTGCACCAGTAACACCCTCTCCTGCACCAGTAACACCTCTCTGTTGTACCAGTAACCCTCTGCTGCACCAGTAACTTAGCTTTAATTTTAGCCCTTTAATTATGACTTAATTAGAGGTGAGCTTGGGAGGCTGTTACTCGGGCTGAGGGACAAACCTGACTCTGTTTTTAACCTCTCTGTACCCTCTGGGAAGAAATATCTCATTATTTATGAGTCTGGGAGTTTAAAAAAAAAACAACAAGAACCCAAAAAAAAAGGCAGAAGACCCAGCTTTGGGTCTTTGTCTTCAAACACCAACAAAACTCACACAGCAGCTCTGAGATGCTCTACAACGAAACATCACTGAACACCAGAACTCCACTAACAGGACTGGGCTGCTGGCAGTTGGACATGCTCCCAAATAGGAAATAAGATCAGAAGCAGCACTGCTGAGAGCAGAGGGAAAAAAGGACTCCTCAGTGCCAGTGGCTCCACCTTTTCTCATCTTATTTTCTATTCCTAGCGGGGCTTTGTGTTCACTGAAAGTGCCAAAGAAGCCACAAAAAACGACGACGACGAGTCCGAAATATCGACGAGAACGAAAGGACCCACAGAGAGAGGAGATGTTGATGCTTCACAAGTCAGAGAGGGACAACTGATGAGCCAACCAAAGCAGGGTGCCAGAGGGAGGGGTACAGTACCGTAGGTGGGCACTAAGTCTCTGGGCTCAATGTCTCCACAAATCAACACCTGGCTTCCTAAATGAAGAGGAGTAAAAAACCACAGAGCTTTCACTTCAAGGCTTGGGAGCTCCCTTTTCGCCGCTCTGGGGCCCGAGTGCTTCACTTACTGTGGTCGATGTAGAAGGTCCTCCCGTCCAGGTGGATTCTTTCCTCCCAGCCGGGCTGGAAAAGGGAAACAAAAACCAACAAAAGACAAAATAAATAAATAAGTGACACGTGTGCCCACCTCCTGGAGCCGTCAGAGGCGTCTGGGAGGGCAGGAAACCCAAATGCCACGAAGGCAGAAGCGCAGGCAACGCTCAGAGCTGGGCTTCCACCAAATCCAGAGGAGGAATTATTTCCCCGCCATCTCTTTTTTTTTTTTTGGAGAAACTCCTGTGAAATTCTGTGGTCGTTCCTCACTCAAAGCCAGGTTGTTTCACTGAGGGGAGAGCTGTTTTCCCACCTCACTCTCTGCCATGAAGGATGCAGCAGTTTAAAGTGATCAGCAGAAAGCAGAGAGGCCAAGAAGGCCCAGGAAGCTCAGGGAGCACAGGAAGAGCCCGGGAGTTTTCCGAGCGCCCCGGGGCGGCCCCAGGGAGGTCCCAGCTCCCAGCAAGGCCCCAGTGGCCGTGCCAGGGGCAGAGGAGAGCCTGGCACAGCGGGTGGAGGGTCACTTACAGGAAGAGGGCCCAGGTCATTGGGGTTCAGGGACGCTTTGGATCTCAAATGCACCGGGAACTTCAGCCGCGGATCCTCCTGGAACCCAAAATCCCACAGAGGTCAAGGCAGACCTACCAACTCCTTTTTGGCTCTGAGGGGAGGGGGGGGGGGGGGTGCAGGCAGGAGAACAGGCAGCAGCAGCAGTTCAGAGCAGGGTGGGCAGCCCTTACCCAGGTGGTGGTCTTGGTGTTGTGGTCGATGAAGAAGGGGCGGCCGTTGGGGGCGATGCGCATCTCCCAGCCCGGGGGCAGGAAGCTCTGGGCCCCTTTGTGCTGGGGCTTGGGGGAGTTGTAGGGGGATGGCTGAGGGCTCTGGGGGTTGGAGAGGGTGTCCTTCACCGCCCGGCGCACCGGGGAGTCCTTCATGCCCTGCGGAGCAGCCAAACACCAAAACTCACCAAAACCAACCCAAAGAAATGTGAACTGGCTCAGTGGGGCTGAGTCTTAACCAAAGCAATCCCACACCCTTTGGGAAGGCCACCAGGGCTGCAGGGGTGTCCTCACCTCCAGGGGGGCCGACAGGGTGACGGTGGGCGAGCTGAGGCTGCGGGGCCGCCGGATCTGCGGCTCGCTCAGGTGGTTGCTGCTGCTGCTGCTGCCCGGGGCCACCATCCCGTCCTCGGCGAGCTGAGGGGGGCAGAGCCGAGTCACAGAGGGCACAAACAATGCCAGGGCACTCTAAAAACCTTCTTAGCTTGATCTGTGCCTTAAAACACTCCAAAGAAGAACCATCTCCGCCACCACGATTTTTTTTCACGACTCGCCTGCGTCGCCGTCGCGACAACGCTCAGGCTTTTTTTCCCTTCAAATTCCAGGGGTTCTGGAAGCTGTTTGAGCTCTGAGGTGAACCCCAAGCTGGAGGCTCTGCCCTGTACCTGCACGATGGGCCGGGTCCACGTCGTGGTGCGGTTGTTGTGGTTGACGTAGTAGGTCCTGCCCTTGGCGTCCTTCCGCTCCTCCCAGCCCGAGGGCAGCCCGGGGGTGGTGTGCACGTAGGCCACGGAGGGCTGCTGGGGCAAGAAACCACTCTCTGCTTATTTTACATCACCTGACCACTCATATCACTATTTTATAACAGCCCAAAACATCTCAAAGTCCGGCACCTTTCGAAAAAAGCAACTTTTTAACTCGCATCGTTCCTAATCCCCCCAACCATTTCTGATTTCATCCAATACAAGCTCTTTGGGTCAGGTTATTTTTTTTTTTCTTCTCCCAAGAAGAGATCCTTTGGAGCAGCCTGACCCAGATTCAGGTACCTCGCTCAGCAAACAGCCCTCAAACTTTTTAAAACTCCGGGGTTTAATGAGTTTGGCTCGGAAAGGTGGATTTTTATTTTTGGGGTTTTTTTTTTCCCCTTTCATCAGATAACCCTGCAGTCCAGAGAATGGAAAATTAAGGAATGAGGAGATTAAATACAAGCTCTGAGAGGGATTTCTTCCTCCCCTAAAGACCCAAGGGCTCTTTTCCCACCTGAGCTGGCAGGCAACAAGGAGAACACCTTTTCTGCTGGATTTCTCTCCCAGACACAAACAGCAAACCCACCACCTCTAAATTCATTTTTTTCCCCCCTGAAACAAATTATCTGGGAGGGGGATAACTTGATTATTCAGAGAGAAAGTGCTTGAGAAAGAGCTTTATTACCGTGGGCTCCTCTCCCCCCGTGAGAGTTGAAGAACGAGCTCTCCTAGAGGGGCCACTCTGCTGTTAAATGATAATGAAGGGGACACAGATTTACTGAGGGAGGCCACGGGGTTTTAGGAGCAAGGAAATCACAATCATATTTATTAAGAGAGAGTGATCAGGTGGATAAAATGTTTAAGGGAACAGCAGAAGTAAAAGCCACCAGTAACCAAGCCAGAATCTCAAAGTGCTGCATTCAGGAAGGAAGGATGGACTTAGATGCCACAAGAGAAATGATCACTGGCCCAAGAAGGATTAAATCTGGTTAAGATCAGGTCAGGTGATGTTTTAGAGCAGTGCTAAACTCAGTATTTTGGGAAAGATTAGGCCCAGGTTTGCTCCTTGCACACTCACAGGCGACACATTTCACTAAAAAAACCCCCTGAGAAAAGTAGGATTTTTTGGAAATGATTCTTTTGCAGTCAGCCCACGAGCACCCCTGGTTGGGGAAGGGAGCTTTTTGGCCTTACCAGGGCTAACTGAGACTGCTCAGCCACCGCGTCCGTGACGCTGCACGACCTCAGCCGGGAAGAGGGTTCTCTTTGCTGGCAGAGAAACCAAAAAAAAGGTGTCTTTAAATTAACAACAACCCCCTGTGCTGGTGTTGAGGGGAAGGGCAGCCCCCTACATACAATCAAAGAGCTGAGTTGCTCCCCGTTGGCATCAGGAGTGACCTGGAGCCTCCTGCTCAGCTCCTCCGACAGCTCCTGAGGGCTGGGCCGGGACCCCGGCGACGCGGGAGGGGGTGGCAGTGCCAAGCTCAGGGAGTCCCCACTGGCACCTGCCTCCTCGGAGATGGTTTCCCAAGGCTGCCAAAATAAAATAAATGGAGTTAAGGGTTCATACAGAGCCTTTTGTGCTGGAGCAGTGTGAGGTTGGGCGCCCACCTCGGGGACGTCCCCGCTCTCGGCGGGCTCCGGCTCCAGGTCCTCGCTGATGTGGCGCCGCGAGCGGAACCGCCGGTGAGCGGCCTCCTGGTTGATCTGCCTCAGGTTGTTCTCAGAGTCCGACCCCACATCGCTGCAAGGTGGGAACCAAGAAAAGAACACCAAAAGAACCCAAATTAAACCAAATCCCCACTTTGGCCTTCAAAACCTTCTGATGATAAAACTCATTATTCTGTCAGGCTGGAGAATCCAGCACTTCCTTGGCCGTGGTTTAGGGGCCAGTTATTCCTAAAGCCAGTCCTGACAGCTTGCAGGGCTGTCAGCACACCCAGGGAATGCAGCCTGGACGCTGAGGAACAACCAGGATCTCCTCCAAGCTCATCCGTTCGACCTCACCAAAACTTAACAGAGTTGACTTTCTACAGAAAAAAGTCATTTATTCCCGTGAAATTCCTGAAAAATTCCACCTCTGTCTCCCCATATTCTGCCTTCCCTCCCCACCCTGGCCCTCCCCAGGATCTCCCTGTCCCCTCTGGGGGTGGGGAAGCCCCTCAAGCCCAAGACTTTTTGCCCGCAGGTGCCCAGGAGCCCTCCGTGCCGCTCACATGAGGCTGGGCCGGTGCCACTGGGTGGTCCTGTTGTTGTGGTTGACGTAGTAGGTCCTGCCCAGGTTGTCCACCTTCTCTTCCCACCCCGGGGGCAGCGGAGGGGGCGGCAGCTCCTCCTGCCTCTGCGACGCGGCGTCGCCGGGATCGACCACGTCCCAGCCGTGCTGAGGGAGGAAGGGAGAGGAAAAAAAACCCTCCTTCGAGCTCCAACCAACCCTCCAAGCTCCAGCTGCTGCCACAGCTGCCCTTGAACCTCTGGAGTGTTCAGTCTTACCTCAGGGTCGTCCCTCTGGTCGCTGTTTTCCTCCTCCTGGCCCCCGTTTTTGGGCATGTAGGCCATCTTCAGCCTCAGGAAACCCTTCACACGGGACTTGTGGCTGCAAGACGAGGAGTCCCCTTTTAATATCTCATTAAACAACCCCCCAAATTAAAAAGATCCAGCAGGGTTTCTTCTTCTGAAGCACAGCAGGGCCTTCTCCCCCCTCACCTTCTGGGCCGGAGGAGGAAATCCTTAAAGGTGTAGGGCCTCTCCATGGTCGGGTCTTCGGTCTGGGAGCAGGGGAGAAAATAGAAAATTAAAGGCTTTGCTCACAAGTGCAGCCACAGAAAGAACATCCCACCACAGACTGCCATCAAACCCTAAGTCTCACAAAGCCTGGGATCCTGAAAACTTCCTATTCCACAAGAATTTCAGCTTTCTCAGAATTTTCTGCAAGGTCCCAGAGGTCAAGATCAACGTGCACGACATTGAAAATGCTAATTACACCCAGCCTCTGTTAGTCACCCAAAGCAGAATATAAAATATCAGAAATGTTTGTACTGAGGCTAAAACAATATATATATATATATAAATATATACATATAAATATATATATACAAATATACATATATATATATAAATATATACATATAAATATATATACATATATATAAATATATACATATAAATATCTATACATATATAAATATATACATATAAATATATATATATACATATAAATATATATATACATATAAATATATATACATATATATAAATATATACATATAAATATATATATACATATAAATATAAATATATACATATAAATATATATATACATATATATAAATATATACATATAAATATATATATATACATATACATATATATATAAATATATACATATAAATATATATATGTACACATATACATATAAATATATACATACACATATACATATATATATAAATATATACATATAAATATATATACATATATATAAATATATACATACACATATATATATACATATACATATATATAAATATATACATATAAATATATATATACATATACATATACATATAAATATATACATATAAATATATATATAAATATATACATATAAATATATACATATAAATATATATAAATATATACATATAAATATATATACATATAAATATATACATATAGATATATATATAAATATATATAAATATATACATATAAATATATATACACATATACATATATATAAATATGTACATATAAATATATATAAATATATACATATAAATATATATATAAATATATACATATAAATATATATATACACATATACATATATATAAATATATACATATAAATATATATATACACATATATATAAAAATATATACATATAAATATATATATAAAAATATACATATTTACTTCTACTTATATGCATCTAGAAATAGAAATTGCACTTAATTTTGTAATTTTCTGGTCCATGCACAGGGGCTTCAGAGAATTACAGATCCAGCTTTACACCAGATCTCTCAATTCATTAAGAAACAGAAACAAACATCACCTCAATAACCTCAATAACAAAATGACTCCAACCCTACCCCTCAATTACTTTGAATCACTTCCTATCAGAACTCTCCCTGCTAAAATAACGAACAGACAGCTCCTGCAGCCTTTTGCTGCAGCAAATCCGCCAGAATTAAGCTTTTTTTCCCCCAAAAAAAAAAAAAGCCGTTCCTCTGCTTACCGGGAGGTGACTGAGCGGCACATCCACCTGGCCCAGGAAATCGTCTCTGGTCTGGCCACAGGAGAGAGGAAAAAAAAGGCAGGGAAAGGAGCAAATTTACATCAGAAAAGCCAAAATAAAAAGACACAAACAGCGAGCCAGTCACAGCGAAACAAACCCCGGGAGGTTTTTTCAACAAACACCGTCTCCTACCCCTGTTTTTTTTGTTGTTGTAACTCATCTCTGAGACGCTCAGGCAGCGTTGGTGATTCCCAAATAACCTGCTCCCTCTATTTATGGAATTCCAGGAAGTGCGTGCGGCCAAGTTTACATATTTCTCATAGCAGGGCATGAATTTTAACATTAAAAATTCAGATTTTACGTGCCAAAAATGCTCCAGCCAATTCAGTTTTGAACTTGGCAATAATTCAGCAATTATTCAAATCCTAAATTGCTCCTCTTGCACTGCCCCTTGTCCTGCAAGAAAGGGAGGAATTCTTGCCAAAAAAAAAACCCCTCTTGGAACAAAAATGCAATGATCTTGAATCAAATGCATCAGTTTGTGTCTTAAAGGAGAAAACCAGGATTTTTATGCTGAAACCAAGGAAAAGGGGGAGTGGAAGGAAAGGGCTACGAAAGTATCCATCCCCTCCAGAAAAACAAAGTGCTCTGTGTCATAATATAATAATGCACCAGAATATGTTATTATGGCATTCTGAGAAAGTGTAAATATTTCTCCTCAGCTCAATTTGCAGTCGTGTAATTGTCAGGGGCTAATTACTAATTTTGGAGAAGGAGCCCTGCCTTTGTTAACAGCTCTGGGGGATAAAAATGACCAGCAGAGGAAGGTTCCCTTCCCCTTATCTGAGCTTGCTCTTGTTGCTTTGTGCATCTGGTATCTTTGGAGCGTGGCTAATTCGGGACTTGCCCGACAACATTTCTTCTGAAATGATCTCTGAGAAAGCAGAGAAGAGCTGAGCTGGGAGAAAAGCAGGTTTCCAGAGCCCAGAGGTGCCGTTTCTGCTCGGGAGCTGAATTATAATTCCCTCCCAGCTCTGCTCCCAACAAAGCTGCCTTTGTCAGCCCTCCCCACCAGTTGTCCAACGTGTCATTTCTCAAGTGTTTCCCACTTTCCCCCCCCTGCCCTCGCAGCCCCCAGTGAGAACCAGGCCAGAGAATCTGTGCAAACACAACTCGCAAATAAAAATACTCACAAATCCAACTTTCCACGATCAGACACGATATTTTTACCGAATATCTCACCCTGGCTGCTGCTGAAACGCATCCTCTGTGCCCCCCCCCAGCCCTCTGGAAGGTCCCCGGCCCCCCCGGGGAGCGGCAGGACCGGGATGTTTGCTGGGGGAGAAATCCAAATCCGGCCGCAGCAGCTGCCGCTCGCAGCCACACACACACACACCCAAACCCCCTGCACCGCCACAATCAGGGGGTTTTTTTTGCTGCAAACAACTTCTCCCTTAAGCTGGAGAGAGCAGATATTTCAGGCACAGACCCTCCAGACTTACCCCTGCGGGTGGTTCTCCGTGAACAGCTGATTTTGGAAAGGTACCAGGGGGGATAAAATAGGAAAGGGAAAATCAGACATTTTTTTTCCCCCCCCCCCGTTTCATTTGCAGGATGGGGTCCTGCGTGGGTTTCCCCTCACGACACCCACCCGAGAGCTCAAAAGAAGGTCATGGGAGCTGCAGGAGCAGCTGCCTCTGGGCTGGGTTTCAACAACCGAGCCACCCGGACCTGGGGCACACAAAACCAGCACGAGCTGGTTTCATTTCCAGAAGGAGAAAAATCAAATGACTGCCCCAGAGATTGATTTTTCACCCAGCTCCCTGTCAGTATTTCAATTGGAATTCTCCTGAGATTCCCGTGGTCTTGGCTACTCTTGCACTACAATCCATGTGGAGGTACACACGTGCACACACCCCAAAATATTTGTTTTTCAAACCAGGGCGCTCCAAGGCCTCGGCCCAACTCAACCCAACCACCTAATTTGCCATTTGGACGCTCCGATTTTTAAAGATCTTTCCGGCTGACGCGACGCTGAGCCGAGAAACCTGTGACAGCAGGACCTGGATGGAACCACAGCTGAGAGCAAAGCTGTGTTTGAGTAGAAACAGAGGCGATCTGGGGTCGGGCCTGACAGAGGCAGGACGTTCCAGCACCGGTCGTGGCCGGGACTTACCGCGGCGCCGGCACCGTCCGTGCCGCCCGCCTGACTCTGCTCCTCGGGCCCGCGGGTGACGAGAATCCTGAAGCGCTGCTGCCTCGCCTTCTGCTCGGGTCTGATCCGAAACAAGCAGCCCTGCCCTGGAGGAATCCGCTCCACCGAGTCGCCGCCCGATATTTCTGACTTTCCGGGCGGCTCCGAGCCCAGCCCGTCAGCCGGGGGGTCGATCCCTTCTGCTGGTGGCTGGACGGGGTGGGAAGTGCTCCTTTCCAGCCGGATCCGAGGGTACCTGACCAATCTGTCCCCCTTCGTCCCGGTAAAGCCCAAGTTACAGGCGCCCCCGGCGCCCGCCCCGCTCGTCTGCGGCTGCTGCAACTGGAGAACAAAGAGCTTCTTCGCCGAATTCGCTGACGGCTCCGGCACGTGCTGCAAGGACCAGCGCCGGGGCTCGGCGTTCTTTGGAGCCTCGGGAGCCAAGGGAAGCAGAGTCACCTGAGGCACATCAGCACTGGAAGCCCGATGCCGGATCCTCACCGCGCCGACGTTGAGACCCGGCGGCGGCGCCTCCTCGCTCGGCTTGTTGGGGGGAACGGCGCAAAACGCTCGGCGGTTGCGGCAAACCGTTCCATTTGCCCGCTGGCCCGAGCTTTTGGGAGCCCGGTGGTTCTCCGGAGGGGCGGCGCAGCAGTTCTCGCCGAGGGGTGAGGGTCGGCGGGGCCCGGCGGCCTCGGCCTCGCCGGCGCCCTTGCGCTGCAGCGAGATCTGCACGGAGGAGCTGCGCGTGGGCCGCGGGGCCTCCAGGCCACCCAGCAGCTGGGGGATGAACATGGACGCGCTCCTCTTCAGGTGGCCGCCGCGCCGGGAGCAGGCGTGAGGGCCGCTCCGCCTGGGCAGCGTGTGGAAGGCCAGGGAAAAGTCGCCCTTCTCCCGCCCCAGCAGCTCCGACTCGGGGGCCGCGTTGCTCCTGCCGGCGCCAAAATGAAAGCGCAGCCGCTGGGCCATGGCTTGACGGGGCGAGGAGAGAGGGGAACGGAGGAAAAGAGTCCCATCTGCCAACCGGTTAGCACTGCAGGCCCGGCAGCGACAGATAGCCGAAATAGCCCGAGTGGCAAGCGGCATTCCAGGCATGATTGGGCGCTCCCACGCCCGGTGCCATAGGGTAGGACGGCGGCGGTCACGTGGGCCGGTTCCCCCTCTCCAGTGTGGGTTTGTTTTTTCCCTTTTTTTTTTTTTTTTCTTTGGAAATGGCACCTTCCCAGCTGCTCCTTTTCCATCAGGCCGGGGGAGCTCTCGCGGCGGCGGCGCCGGAAAGCGAAACCGCGACGGAAACGCTCCCCCCTTTCGGGCCGAGAACTTCTCCCCAGAGGCACATTTTGGTGCCTCTCCCAGCCCCAGGCTGCCGTGGCAGAGCAGGGATAAATACATAAATAAATAAATAAATAAATAAATAAATAAATAAATAAATAAATAAATAAATAAAGCACAAAAAAGCTCCTTTCCCAGTTATTTTTTTTGGCTTGCAAAGGAGCAATCCCGAGGGGAAACGGAGCCAGAGGGTGCTTTGGGAACAAGGAGCAAAAGTCCTCGCGACAAAAACCAATAAATATCTCCAAGCAAAGCCCAAATAATCAGTTGGGTGTCTTCTCACCCTGCAAACACCTGTTGGAAAGCAACACTTCCACCAGCAAAACCCCCCAGGCAAGCACTCACCAGCCTGTTCTCATCAAACACCTCGAAGAGGAGCCGATGGTTGGTCGGGTTGACCTGCAAGAAAATTAAACAGCAACATAAAAAAAAGCTCTGGACAAAAGGATTTTGGGCAGCTGAGTCCCAAAGTTATTGCCCTTGGTGTTTGTGTAAATAATTGTATTTATTGGTAAATAAATGATAAATAAATATAAATTAATAATTGTATTTACTGGTAAATAAATGATAAATAATAAATAAATAAATGTATTTGTTGGTAAATAAATGACAAATAAATAAATAATTGTATTTGTTGGTAAATAAATGATAAATAAATATAAATAAATGATTGTATTTATTGGTAAATAAGTGATAAATAAATAATAAATAAATGATTGTATTTATTGGTAAATAAATGAGAAATAAATAATAAATAAATAATTGTATTTATTGGTAAATAAGTGATAAATAAATAATAAATAAATAAATGTATTTATTGGTAAATAAGTGATAAATAAATAATAAATAAATAATTGTATTTGTTGGTAAATAAGTGATAAATAAATAATAAATAAATGATTGTATTTATTGGTAAATAAATGAGAAATAAATAATAAATAAATAATTGTATTTCTTGGTAAATAAGTGATAAATAAATAATAAATAAATAATTGTATTTCTTGGTAAATAAGTGATAAATAAATAAATAATTGTATTTCTTGGTAAATAAGTGATACATAAATAAATAATTGTATTTCTTGGTAAATAAGTGATAAATAAATAATAAATAAATAATTGTATTTATTGGTAAATAAATGAGAAATAAATGATAAATAAGTAATTGTATTTATTGGTAAATAAATAATAAATAAATAATTGTATTTATTGGTAAATAAATGATAAATAAATAATTGTATTTCTTGGTAAATAAGTGATAAATAAATAATAAATAAATAATTGTATCTATTGGTAAATAAGTGATAAATAAATAATAAATAAATAATTGTATTTATTGGTAAATAAATGAGAAATAAATAATAAATAAATAATTGTATTTACTGGTAAATAAATAATAAATAAATAATAAATAAATAATAAATAAATAATTGTATTTGTTGGTAAATAAATGAGAAATAAATAATAAATAAATAATTGTATTTACTGGTAAATAAATAATAAATAAATAATTGTATTTGTTGGTAAATAAGTGAGAAATAAATAATAAATAAATAATTGTATTTATTGGTAAATAAGTGATAAATAAATAAGTAATTGTATTTATTGGTAAATAAATGATAAATAAATATAAATAAATAATTGTATTTAATGGTAAATAAATAATAAATAAATAATTGTATTTATTGGTAAATAAGTGATAAATAAATAATAAATAAATAATTGTATTTGTTGGTAAATAAGTGATAAATAAATAATAAATAAATAATTGTATTTGTTGGTAAATAAGTGATAAATAAATAATAAATAAATAATTTTATTTGTTGGTAAATAAGTGATAAATAAATAAGTAATTGTATTTATTGGTAAATAAATGATAAATAAATATAAATAAATAATTGTATTTAATGGTAAATAAATAATAAATAAATAATTGTATTTCTTGGTAAATAAGTGATAAATAATAAATAAATAATTGTATTTGTTGGTAAATAAGTGAGAAATAAATAATAAATAAATAATTGTATTTAATGGTAAATAAATAATAAATAAATAATTGTATTTCTTGGTAAATAAATGATAAATAAATAAATAATTGTGTTTATTGGTAAATAAGTGATACATAAATAAATAATTGTATTTCTTGGTAAATAAGTGAGAAATAAATAATAAATAAATAATTGTATTTATTGGTAAATAAATGAGAAATAAATAATAAATAATTGTATTTATTGGTAAATAAATAATAAATAAATAATAAATAAATAATTGTATTTATTGGTAAATAAATGATAAATAAATGATAAATAAATAATTGTATTTGTTGGTAAATAAATGATAAATAAATAATAAATAAATAATTGTATTTAATGGTAAATAAATAATAAATAAATAATTGTATTTCTTGGTAAATAAATGATAAATAAATAAATAATTGTATTTATTGATAAATAACCTGGAGGCAATTCCTGCTGAGCAGGAACACCACAGGAACACCCCAGCAAGGGGCAGGCAGGTTTTTAAGTCAACATGTAAATAACAGATTTAAAATAAGATTAACTGGGCCTGTCCTAATAATGACTGCAGGCAAAGAGAGACTTACTCTAAAGTAAAATTCTTCGTTCCATTTGGGGTTCAGGGTCTGTAAAAGAAATAATATTTACACACTAAAGTTTCTTTAGCTTGGCCAGTTTGCAATCATCAGAACGTGCAGCAAGTGACACTTTTCTAGGGGGGAAAAAAAAAATGTAATAAAAATAATATTGTCACCAAATTATCCCGAAATTCTCTGCTGAGTAAACCAAACGGGGGAGGATATTTGAGTTTTGAGTCAGATGATCCTAAAATAGGATTCCATGAGCAAAAGGCAAAATCACTGAGAACCTGCAGAAATACAACCTGGAGATGTTTCATTCTCCAGATTCCTTTAAACCCAGATAAAAAAAAACAAAAAAAAAAAGAAGTATTTTTTAAACACAAGAGTGTTCTTAATGTTTTCCAAAAGCAGCGGAATTAAACAGAATATTCACGTTTGAAATATACCTTTTTGATGGTTTTTGTCTGCACAAGAGCGAGTTCCCTGTTCTCATCTGCCACATACAGGGAGAGTTTCACGTAGGGGTCACTGCAAGAGAGAAGAGCAGATTTTATGGCCTGGAATTGGGCAGCCAGGGAGGATTTCAGGGGGGATTTGCCAGCAGATTTGCCAGGGAAATGTGGGAACTGTAAAAAGCCACTTCCATTTGAAACAACCCTTAAGGAAAACCCAGCGAAACACAGTTAAAAATCCCAATAAATCTGCTCTAGCCTGACATGATCAATCAGAACCCAAAGAGAACATCCAAACAGCTCTTGCTGTATTATTCCACTTTTTTTAGGCTCCCAAAGGAGGGGGAGGAGAGCACAGGAACAATCAAACCAAGTGAGGCCTACGTGGCTCTATTTTTGCTTGAGAAGCTGAAACAGCCTCCCCCAAGCACAAAATTTGTGTTATGCAAGGGGGTGTGCACAGATTTGTGAACTTGAAAATCGTTTAAGCACAGCCAGAGACAGCTCTGGGCATGCACTTACCCGAGCTCAAAAAGCTTTAAATTTAAAATAATTTCCAAAAAATCCCAGTGTTTTGCTTGGTCACCCTGTATTCAAACAGAGGAGGGCCACAAAGCCCCAAACATGCATCATTAAAGAAGATTAGAATAACAGGAGATGTTTATTAAGAAGTTTTACCCAGAGTAGTAAAAGCAGTGTCCCAAGGCAGGATCTCTTGGAATCACTGTCATTTTATCCCAGGGACTTTCCCCACTCCAGGGAATGCTCAGAGTGGATGGGCTGTGTTTGCTTTAATTTTAGCTCTTGGGGTTCATCTTTGCCTGTCCCCAGTGCCACCCAGGAGTTTTTCCCCAGGAGAGGAAGATTTTGACTTTGCTGTCACACAAATCTCGTGGCTGAAGCAAAGCATGAAGTGACCAACAGCCCAAGGACGAAGGAGCATCACCTTCCAAAAAGAAAACAGAGCCTTACCTTGTCCACAGCTGTGCCTGAGCATCCCAAAATCTCTCCCAGGCCTCTCCTTCCCCTCCTAGGGGGTTTTATTTCCCACAGAAAGGCTCCCAACCTCACCCAGCTCCACCAGAAATGCTTTTACCCCAAGAGCTGCTGAGAGATAAGAATGACTCACAGCACAGACAGCTGTGGGTGAAAAAGGGAGTTCAAAAATTACAGCTCAAACTCCACCTCCAGTGTCTCCTCCCTTCTAATAAAGACCAATTCCTTCACAACTCTTGCTCTCTTGGAAATTTCAGATGTAAAGAAAATATCTGTTTTCTAAATGTGTTCCAAAGGGGAAAAAAAGCATCTTTTAATTTTATAAAACAGATGGAAGAGTAAATATGCTTTTTTTTTTTTCCTCCCTGAGGCCATTTTGGTGACTCTGTCAGGCAAATGCTCCAGCAGAACCTGCACACACCACCCTTTGGTGAACTCCCTCTCCCACTTTGAGCAGCCGCCACGAGGTCGGGCGGCTCCGGGAAGTGGGGCAGTGCCCAGCTCTGCCCCTGGCACCCGTGCCATCCTGCACTGCTGCAAGCACCCAAGAGCCACCTCTTGGGAGCCAGAGGATTTTTTGAAGTGGTTTGAATCATTTATGAAAGCAGCTCCCTTCAGAGGATTTGGCTGTGCTTGAGTTGGTAGGGAAGGGGTTGTTATCCAACCCTGGGGCCAAGGTGGGAGGGAGAGTTCCAGGGGCACAGCTGGCACCACAATCTAGCCAGTGGTTAAAACAAGAACTCAAAGAGGACTAGAAAGAGTGATAGTGGACTTAAAAGAACAGCCACCTTTGTCACCTGCTCTCTTCCCATCACAACCACGGCGACAAGGACAGGGGAATTAAAGAATTCAGGCCCACCCCAAGCGCTCTTGCTCTCATCAGGAACACACAGCACCACCCAAAATCCCACCAGGAGCCTGGAGTTTGCCTGCCCCAGCTCCATCCTGGATCCTGGACACCAGAGCAGGAAAAAGGGGTTTTTCAGAGAAGAGCAGGTCAAAGGGACAAACCCCAAAAAGGCCATTACAAAGGTCATGAATTTGTCCTCAGTATTCCATGTAGTTTTTGAAAAGGGACAAAAATATTTAATATTTAAGGCCTCGGCCCAAATTTCACTTGGATTTAACTTCGTGATGCTTCATGAAAAGCTCTGCTTCAAAAGCAGCACTTTTGGGGAAAGAAAATGAAGCAGCTTTGGCTTGCCATGTTCTGCACTCAGCCACCAATTTCACCCCAAAAAAATTAAAGTTCATTAAAGTTTTAATTGCTGCTTTCAAGCTAATGAACAATTTGTAAGCATCATTACAGAAATGCAGGGAAAGCCACGGGGAGGTTCATTTATCCATTAAGAAATTAGTCATTTCAGGAATGCCAAGCCTGAATTAACCTCCCAAAAAAAGAAAATTAACGGCTTTGGGTTCGTTTGGGCTCCAGGAGCAGCTTCTCCCCGGGCTGTTGCCTGGGTGGCTCTTTGGGAAGGGCCAGCCCAGCACCCACCTGGCTCCAAAGATGTCTTTTTTGGCCAGGTCGATGCCCGACACCACCTTGACTCTGAGGATGCGAGACTCCTCCTGCAAGAGAAAAGGGAAGGGGTTTGTGGTTATTGGAGTTCCATCCTGAAGAGCAACGGCTGGCAAGAGGATGTGGGAGAGAAGAACCTCTCAGAAGGAGGTTTCTCTGAACCCAGAGCTGTTTAAGAGTTCGTTTTCGTTCTGAGGTGGCAAAAATAAGGCTGCAAAGTTCAAAATAAATCCTTCGAGTGATTTTTTTAAACCTGTTTTGGCATTTTGGTGTGAACCAGCGTTCCCTGACACTTGGCACATATCAGTGATCCCTTCCCTGCTCTGACAAACCTCCCCGAGCTGCAAGATCCCAGCTCCAATTACGGTAACTTGAGCCTCCGGCCCTCGTTGAGAAAACAATGCCACTTTCCCCCGGGCTCCTCCCGGGCTGTTTGCTCGCAAATCGTGATCGAGAAAACGCCTTCATTCGGAGAAGGCAGCATAAAAAAAACCAGGCAGAAGCTCAAGCCTGCCCTGACCTCACTGAAGTAGCTGTTTCTACACTGTCAGTGCCGCTCAGGCTTGTCTAAAAAGTCAAAATATTTACTCGAGGGGCATCTTGGGCACCTCTGCACATCAACTAAATCAAAAGAAACCAAACAGAAACACCCTACAATCTTTTAAAGGAAAAAAAAAAAGGCAGGAGGAAGTCCCATTATTGGAGGATCCCTCAATCAGGTTTTGCAAGATACAAAAGATGATCTAAACAGACTCTCCAAAACACACCTGAAGTGTCACATCCCACCTGAAGTATTCCAGAGGCTGTGACCCTGTTCCAACAGCCAGAGACACCTGCTGCAGGTTTCCACCCACCCCCTCTGGCAAGAAAATCAGGATTTGGGCTGTTTTTTTGTTGTTACACCCAGAGCACAACAACAGAGGAGACGAGGAAAAACTCTGGGGGAGAAGAGCCAGGATCCAGAGCCCAAATAACAAATTGGGATAAGGAGTCAGAGAGGGAGGGTTAAGAAGTGGGGATGTCGTGTCTGAAGAACAACAAACATCCAGCTGGAGTGCTGATTCTCAAACAGAGGAACAGAGCAGGTTAACAAGGCTGATCAGACACTGGGCTCAGCAGGAACGTGCCACGGGACCAGAGTTGCCTGGGAGGATCCACAGGAGGGGAACAAGGGCCTCCTCCAGCCCCCCGGGGACACCCTTCCTCAGAGGGGAAGAGGAGGAGGGACAGGTCTCCTGAGCAAGAGGGTTTTTTGCTGCACGGATCCACGCAAAAGCAGGAGAGCACAGTTTCTGTCCAATCATTAACACCACCTTTACGTTCTCCTGCCTCCTCCAAACATGTCAGAGGTTACAGAGTTCTCCTCTCTGCTGAAGGGTAACCTTTAGCCGGGGTTGGGTGTTCTCAGCTGCAAGTCCCGCTGCCATTTTAGGGGATTTAGGGGCGACCAAGCTTAGGAAGTGGAAGCCAATCATGCAGCAAAGCCCAGGCTTCACCTGCAGTGAACAAATTCACCTCAGAACCCCAATTCACCTCAGAAAACACACGAAGGGACGCAGATGCATTTAGAGATTCAAGAGGCTTCTGTGGGAATATTTCTCTGGATGATTCACAATCCTTTGCTGAACGAACACCACGTTCACTTCTCCAGCTGCCCTGAAAAGCTAAGTCACTTCTAGCACCCATTAAAGCACTCACATCAAGAAAACTCATTAAGCCCTGCCCTGGGATTAAGAAAACACCCCGGAGCTGGGAAGTTGAGAGAAGAGTTATGGCAGCAAAAGAGGAAGAAGATGGGGCTGAACACAGTGATCCAGGTGATCCACACCAGCGCTGCCCGAAACAACAACTGATGGGGGGGATAAAATTAGAGCACTAAAAATCAAACACTTCACCTCCCAGCCCAGCCCCACACCTGAGGGTCCCCAAGGCACACTCACCCAGGTCCCCAGCCCCGGTGTGGCCCGGGAGGCAGAGCAGGTTTCACCCCACAAAGGGGCAAAGGTGTCCCACCTGCGGGAGCTTCACCTGAGCCGCGCCGGGGGAGGCCGGGCTGGGCCCGGGAGCTTTTTTTTCCTCCTCTCCCCGGGGAGACATTTTTGATTCCAAGCCCCGATAGGCGCCAGCGAGGTAAATTTCCACCGGTTGGGAGGAGAGAAACCAGATCCTGCTGGAATGTTACCTGAAACTGGAATCCAGTTCCATCCGCTGAGCGCCTCGGCCGGGGTTTTATTATGATTATTGAGTTTTATTGTCCAGTTTGCAAAACACAAGGTACTAAAAAAAAGACAACAGATCTTTAACTCGCTGCTCTGGTGGCAAAACACGTCGGAATGGAAAAGACAACAAGCTTTAAGGGGGTGTTTTAACCGTGGCACTTCTGGTTTCCTGAAGGAAACCCCCCAGGCTGGACACAGCACACACACGGTCACCCAAACACTGCCCCTTATTGGGGGAAATAACCAGGATCTGCAAACCGATATTTATTTGTCATCCAAAGAGGCAGAAGCCAAGCAAAATAGAGTATTTCTTTGTCACCCAAGAGGCAGGACCCAAGCAGGGTGCCCTGTCCCTCACCCCCAGGTGAGACCGGCCAGGAGGACATCACAGTGACTTTCTGAAGGCCACAGCAACACCGTGTGATGAGATTCAGGATAATTCCTGCAGTATCTCACTGATCTTGAACCCGTCCGTGGCGATTTTGCCAACAGGGTTTGATACAATCTCGGTTCTGCAGCGCAAACAAAGCCAAGCACCAGGGCTGTGACCCACATCTCCACTCTCCCCTGCCAGTTCAGGATTGACCTCCCGAAAATCTGCTTACGGGGAATTTTTGCTGCACGTTTCAAACCAGCGTTCCGAGGGAATTGTGATCTGTTTTGACAAAAATCCACTGAACTCCACACAGCCAGCCAGACTTGAGCAATTTTAGCAAGCACGTTGAACCAGGTCACCCGTGAGCTTCAGAAATACCCAAGAGAGCACCAAAGAACCTTCAATTAATGGACTTGCTGTCCTGCACAAGACTTTACTCCCTTTATTTAAGTTTTAGAGCTATTTATATCACTCATTGAAAGAATTAATCCAAGCAACATGTTGTTCTCTGCACAGCCTCATTCCCTGAGCTCTCCAGTGCAGGAATCACAGAACCATTAAAGTTTTGGGGGACTTCTTTCTTCCCTTGGGGGGGGCTACAGAAACTCAGCTGGTTCATTAAAACCTCGAGTTTTAATCATCAGCCATGTAGGATGATGACAGGCCACTGGTAAAAGAACAAGGCTGGTTTCATTTTGGGTCCTCGTTATCCTCAGGTCAGGGCCTGCACAAACCCATTACTTTCCAGCAGGACTTCAGGACTTCTTAGGCAAGAGAAAACCCACAAAAATCCATGTCCCCAGTGGGTGTCTGACAATCCTGCCCCATGAAGAAGGGGCTGAATTCCCAACCAGCAGCCTGCAGGAAGGGCTGAGGGAAGGACTTGCTTCTGGCACAACCATCAGGGTTTTACCTTTCCCTGACCAACCTCTGATACACAAAAACCCCCACCCTAATCATCTCCAACTGGTGGTTTTGATATGAAATCCACTGGGCCCTTGACATTTAAACTTCTTAAAAGTGAAAAATTCTGACTTAACGCAGCAGGAATAAGATCTGCTTTGCCCTCCCCCCAGAGGAAAGAAACCCACTGCTCTGGAAAAGGAGGAGTAAAATAAAAGATGAGCTCACCTCCATTCCTGTGCAGGCCACACAGCCCTGACACAGCCAAACACCCCCCCCAAGCCCCAAATTCAGCAGCAGTGTCCCTTTGGTTAAGGAGAGGAACAGGCTCGGAGCGCCCTGGCCCGGTGGAAGGTGTCTGGGACCACCAGGGCAGGTTGGGCTGTGGCCACTCCAGGAGCCCAGTTAGGTGCCAAGAGATCACACAGGCAGGGTTATGTAACCATAATCTATATTTTTGGGAGGGATGGAATGATTCCAGACCATCAACAGGCAGTGGCTGCGCTGGTTAATGACAGAGCACGCACTCAATAAAGCTGCAATCCAACAATAAACCGGGATTGGATTTTTAACTCCATTTCTGACTCCAGGGGCAGTTCCACCTGCAGAGCTGAGCAGGGCCAGCACCAGGAGCTGCTGGAAAATCCCTGAGAGGAGGAGAACTGCACTGACTGACAAGAAAGCAGGAAATTGTCCTTTTCACACTTCTTGAACTCCTGTAAAAGCTCTCCTGAGGTACCTTCAGCTCAGGGCAGGAGTGGGGACCGTGAGTTTTCACAGGGAGACTTCATTTTCTGACACAGTTTGTTTGCTTGCATGAGTCAGCCTATTCTCCAACCAGAAATTAAATTAGGTCTTCCAGCTCTGGGCTGCAGTTAATAATTAATGTTTCTGTGCGAGTTTCCAGCCTCCCCACTGAAGAAATTCTTCCAAAGCCATTAACATTTCAGTGATTTCTGCACACATATTGAGGCTGGAAGGTGGAAGTCTTGCATTGTTTGTTGGATTTAGGAGTGTGTTTTGTTTCTCAGTTGTATCAATTGCTTAATGGAAATTCCTTAAGAATTTGTCAATAAATGGATCGTTGCTGGACCAAGCTCAGGGGTTAGCTCAGTCACTTGTTCCCAAAATGGTCCTTGACAGTGACTAGACATTGCTTGAATGCAAAGGGGTAATTTTTATTTAATAAGAAAAGCACTGGCTGGCCCAGGAGACACTTTCACTGGCACACAAAGCCCACTCTGCAATTTGAATGTTTAATATTTCTGCATCCAGCAGCAACCAAGTGCTGCCTCCTCCCACCCCTCTCCAACTGTGATCTGGCCATTTTCTTCCCTAAAACCTCCAGGTGAGGCCAGAAAATTGTGAAAAATGGTCAATCACTGTCCCCCCTGTCCCAGGCTGCCACGTCCCTCCTGCCTCTAATGCACTGAAAGCATTTCTGGAATATTGGGCAGGGGGGGAATCTCTCCATGAAAAAGGTGATCCCGCAGGGCAGGCTGTTCTCTGCCTCAAATTACCAACAATCCTGTCTTCCCATCCGACTGGAAGCCTCTTGATTGCTCCAAAAAAAAAGAAAAAACCCAGCTGGTTTCCACAGCAACACCAGCACCGACACACACAGAGCTTCTGGAGTGCAAGCACTGTGGGCATGTGGGCATGAGGGTCCATCCCTGCTGGAACCACACGGGGTTTGGTTAAATCAATTCAAGCATTTATTTAATACCAGTGTCAATCAGAACAGTGACTGAAATGCTTTAAGGTATGCACGGGTTCCAACCCAAATTTTGGACAATATTCTAAGGGACAAAGTGACTGCACATAATATCAGAAGGCCTCCACAAGACTAGAAAACTCAAAACTGGACCATCTTAACTCTGCAGACTTTGGGGTCGCTCGTGAACAGCTGTGAGGGGTTCAAGGCTTCAAGAGCTTCCAGAGGGGCTCTCCAGGATCCTGCATTAGGAGCACACCAGGCACAGGGTGCCAGATGACCTGGCAGGTGACCCACACCCAGGCTGTGCCCGCTTTACGAGGTTTGGGTTTCAAACTGCAATGGGAACTAGTTAAGGCAAAGCCCAAACTTGACCTGGTGCTGGCCCTGGAACTGTGGGCACACCCCTGTCCTGCCAGGTCCAGCCAGGCTGGGGCTGTGCTCTCCAGGGCCAGCCTGTCACCGTGAGGACTCTGTGGGGTGCAGAGGGCAGGAAACAAGGCTCATCCCACTGCACCCTCTGCTCCCACAGTGAGTCACCTGCCAGACCCTGCAGGGCCCAGGCGTGTCCCAGCACAGCTCCCTCCCACCGGGAACACAAAAGGGAAGTGCCTCCTCAGGCCCTCACTCATTTCCCTGACCCCAAGGTAAATTTGGCAAAACCTCCTCTTCTGGGGGCACTGGCAAGGAGGAATAAAACAGCCAGGGAGCAAGATTTCAGAGGCACACCAAGGGGAGAAGCAGCCTGGCTGGTGTTCAGCAGAGAGAAATCAAACCCTGCCGAGGTGGAGCAATGTCTCTGTTGTCATTTCTCACCGACTAAAAAGGCAAATAGTTCTGTTGACTGATTTCGAGAATTGATGGCAGTTCCTGTGAGTTACTGCCCGGTGGGAAGGATAAACAGAGGAGGAGGATGGCAAGCAGAGCACACCACCGAGAGGAAAAAAAAATCCATCCACTCTACTCCCTTCGACACACCCCAAAAAACCTCCTCCTTGCTGTTTGTTCTCTCTCTTGGAAGATAAAACACTTCTTCATCCTCGTATCTGCCAGAGTTCTCAGAACTGGAGATATTTCCTAAATCCTAGGTTCCTAAATCCTGGAAATCAGGAGTCTGCCAGGGCACAGGAACTGCAGGCAAATGGAGGGAGGAAAAAAATGAACAACTGCACATAGAAAGACACCAAATCTGCTGCCCAGTGGAGACATCACCTGGCAGACAGATGTTCCATAACACAGCCCAAGAATCGAGTTCCTAGATTTGTTTTTGTTGGGGCTTTGGGGTTTGTTTTTTGGTGGGTTGGCTTGTTTTGAACTATTGAACTGCAATTATAGCTTCCGGGCCTGTGCAGTTTAACCACATCTCTTCTTTAAAATTAATTACTAGTTAATGGCTGGCTTTTTTTTCCTGCAGAAAACAATCCCTTTCCTAAGGATTTGGTTTTCCCTTCTTTCTGGGAGAGGAAAAGGCAGTGGGAGCAGAGGAAGGGAGTGCTCCAGGACTGGGAACTGGGCAGTTTGAGAACTGCATGGCCGGAAAAAGTTGGCTGTAATTAAATCAAGCTACTCCTGCACATTTCTATCCCATCTACCCCTTTCAACTGACTGAAGCTGTGAGATAATCCAGCCCCCCCCAGTGCTATGACAAGGCCCAGAAAGTCCCAAAGTTTCTATGGCACAGAGTTTAATTAAGCAAGAGGTCTCGGCCCCATCCAATCCTCCGGGACTGAGAGGTTGCCACGAAAATGGTCTCTGAGCAGGAGCAGAGGAGAACCTGGAGCTCCCATTTGCCATGACACAGTGCCCTCCAACGGCCAGCCCTTCTCCCAGAACCTGTCCCCCCTTGCCCAAGGCAGCACTGCCTGCACAGCCCCCTCACAGGACAGGCCAACAACATCATCTCTGAATGGGGGGGGACCTAAAACTGACACTTCTGGGCTCCCTCAGACACACATTTTAATACAAGTGGCTTTACCTTAATTTTACATTAAAACTAGAATTCATTTCGTGCCCGTACCAGTGACCAAAACGTGCTGATAACTCAGAAAAAGAAGGTTTAAAATGCAGGCTTTTATAAAAATCTATTGACCTCCGGGGAACCACAGCCTGTTTTGTTATTCTGCCACACAAGGAGATAGGCCAGCCCTATCACTTATGAAACGTTTCCTTATCTGGACTTTTTAATCATCATTTAAAGTTGACACGCTACCCCTGAAGCCAGTGCACTTAGAGTCTATAAAACCAATTTAGGAGGGGTTTTTTGCCCATTTAAAAAGTCAATAGAAAGACAGTATTCTGAATTGCTTCTGGCTGAGATACTGTCAGCACTGTGAGCAAGGGAGGCCCCACACACTGGGGTGGATGAGACACCTCAGCACCCACAGACACCTCAGCACCCACAGACACCTCAGCACCCACAGACACCTCAGCACCCACAGACACCTCAGCACCCACAGACACCTCAGCACCCAGAGAGACACCTCAGCACCCACAGACACCTCAGCACCCACAGACACCTCAGCACCCACAGACACCTCAGCACCCACAGACACCTCAGCACCCAGAGAGACACCTCAGCACCCACAGACACCTCAGCACAGAGACACCTCAGCACAGAGACACCTCAGCACCCACAGACACCTCAGCACCCACAGACACCTCAGCACCCACAGACACCTCAGCACCCACAGACACCTCAGCACCCACAGACACCTCAGCACCCACAGACACCTCAGCACCCACAGACACCTCAGCACCCACAGACACCTCAGCACCCAGAGAGACACCTCAGCACCCACAGACACCTCAGCACAGAGACACCTCAGCACAGAGACACCTCAGCACCCACAGACACCTCAGCACCCACAGACACCTCAGCACCCACAGACACCTCAGCACCCACAGACACCTCAGCACCCACAGACACCTCAGCACCCACAGACACCTCAGCACAGAGACACCTCAGCACCCACAGACACCTCAGCACCCACAGACACCTCAGCACCCACAGACACCCAAAGTGCCACAGAGGCTCTGAAATCCTCCCGGATTCCCTCCTGAGGCCCACGGCTTGGCCCAGCACAGCACAGGAGAAGGAAGGTTGAGCTGCAGTGACTGCGTGCAGAACTGTTTCTCTGCAGGCATATGGGACTGTATGGCACGCCTTGAGATATTTTCAGGAACATAAGGTCCTTTCTGACAATTTCTAAGGCATGACAAAATGTCATCTCAGTAGGAAGCTGCTAATTCCAGTTGATTCAATCACAAGTCACGGAAGTTGAATAGAACTTGAAAAGAGAAGAATGCTGGAACTGCAGAGAGCAGTTTCATGCATAAACCTCTTTTTCCCCCTAATATTTTAAAATATAAAAAGACATTTTCTTCAAGGATCTCTTTGAGAAGATCCATTATTAATTCAACCCCACGAGATCCAAGGAGCCTGCAAGTTTTGCTTCCACCCAAGGACGCCGACAAAGAGAATGTTTGTGGATTTGTTTGGGCGAAATTCAAGCCAAACACTCCTGAGAAACCCAAACTGAAACTAACACCAGGGGTGCCTCATTCACAACTATTTTCAACTGGGAAGGCCTGTAAGTTTTTAAATACAGCCTCGGCCGTGGAGCAGGAGGGCACTGGTCTGCAGAAGACACTGCTGCTTCTCTCCAGCTCCCGTGGAAATCACCGCGTTTCCCCACCAGCAACGGTGCCAGGAGTGGAAGCCCTGCCCAAGGCCAACTCGAGACCCTCCAGAAAACACCTACGACACAACTGCAAGCTGCATTTCAAACCCGGGCAGGAACAAATTAATTAATACACACACGATTCAGCCTCTCACAGCTAGAAGAGCTCTGCTTTTCAAAAGGCAACACCACAGCCAAGTCCAAAGCAGCGCTAATGGGAAGTCATTACCCACACAAGCCAGCACGCAGTGAGCTGTCAGCACACCTGCTTTCCTCAACCCTCCGGAGCTTATTTACAGAGCCACCCTCCCCAGGGAGAACCTCCTGCTCTCCCAGGATCCCGAGGTTGGAGCGGCAGGGCCGGCGCGTTCCCTCCTGTAGCCGCGTCTCTTTAGCATTCTGGGCGAGTACCAGCGTTTGTCGAGACGGGAGGCAGGGACAAAAGGCGCAGCACCACAGAAAAGGCAGCAGCCAGGCTGCACATCACCCGAAGCCCCAGCACGCCCTCCCTTCTCCCCAGCCCTCCCGTACCTGCAGAGCATTACCGCTCTGCTCTCAGCTTTATCAAAGCAACAACAAAAGGAATCCCCCCCCCAGCAAAACACCCACTCCGGTCCAAGATCCTCCTTCCCAACGACAATTAAAACGTTACAATCATCTAGACTGAAATACAGGCAATAAACGCTGTCCGTCGGCTTCACGAGGCAAGGACTTTTTTATTTTAGTGGCAGTTCCTTCTGCACCTCCAACAGATTAACGCATTACCCGTCGTGTTCGGCCCCATAAAACCGGATGCCACGCTGCTACAATTTTTATTCGCTCCTGTACAAATACAAGCGATATGTGCGCTGCCACCAGCTGATATACACCCTGAAACCAGAGCCCAGCAACGCAGCCTGCCCATTACCGATGCTCCGCGACACCGCCCGACCAAGGCGACCAAACAAAAAGGGCATTAAGCAGGATTTTTAACATTCGCCCAAGCCAAACCGGGCCGTTCTGCTCCGGCCTGCGCCAGTTGGGCTCTGCGGAGGAGCGCGGCCGATAAAGCCGGCGCAGGGCGCTTAGTTATCGCGGCTCCTGCCCCGCTTATCGGCCCCATCTGCACCGGGACCAGGCAGCGCCCGACACCGCTCCGGGCGCTCCCGGGGCCGCTCCCTTTGCCGGGGCTCTTTGTTCGCACCTGCCGGCGCTGCCCGGGCCGGGCCCGGAGCCCCGCGGGGCGGGCGGCGCTCGCCCTCCGCCACCGACCCTCGACCTTCGCTCCCGCGGCGCCCTCGCGGCTCCCGCCGGCCCCGCTCCGCGCCCCGCGCCCCGCGCCCCGACCCACCTCGTCCTCCGAGAGCCCGTACACCGGCTCCGCCGCCGCGGTCGCCATGGAGCCGCTCCTCGACCCGCCGAGGCCGCCTCCTCTTCCTCCTCCTCCTCCTCCTCCTTCTGCCGCCGCCGCCGCCGCTGCTGCGGCGGGAGCCGAGCCCGGCGGGAAGGGGCCGGGGCCGGGGCCGGGGCCGGGGCCGGGGCCGGGGCCGGGGCCGGGGCCGGGGGCAGGGCCGGGGGCAGGGCCGCCCGGGGCCGCCCGCGTTGCCGCCGCCGGCCGGGACGGAGCGCGGCCGCAGGGCCGGGGGGAGCGGCGGCGGGAGGGGCGGGCGGGGAGCGGCACAAAGCGCGGGGGCAGCCCCGCTCCGCGCCCCGCCCCGGGGGACGGCTCTGAGGGGGCGCGAGGGCGGGGCGGGGCCTGAGGGAGGGGGCGCGCGAGGGAGGCGCGAGGGCGGGGCCTGAGGGGGGGGCGCGCGGGAGGGGCGCGCGCGGGGAGAGGGGCGCGCGCGGGGGGGGGGGGGGCGCGAGGAGCGGGCGCGCGCGCGCGCGCGGGGGCGGCGGGGCGCCCCCCAGCGGGCGGGAGCGGCACCGCCGGGGCGGGGCTGCGGGATTGGGATGTGGGATCGGGATATGGGATCGGGATGTGGGATTGGGATGTGGGATCGGGATGTTGGATTGGGATGTGGGATCGGGATATGGGATCGGGATGTGGGATTGGGATGTGGGACCGGGATGTGGGATTGGGATGTGGGACCGGGATGGGGGACCGGGATGGGGGATTGGGATGGGGACCGGAATGGGGGATTGGGATGTGGGATTGGGATGTGGGATCGGGATGTGGGACCGGGATGTGGGATCGGGATGGGGGATTGGGATGTGGGATTGGGATGTGGGACGGGATGTGGGATCGGGATGTGGGATCGGGATGTGGGATTGGGATGTGGGATCGGGATGTGGGACCGGGATGTGGGATCGGGATGTGGGATTGGGATGGGGGACCGGGATGTGGGACTGGGATGTGGGATTGGGATGTGGGATCGGGATGTGGGATCGGGATGTGGGATTGGGATGTGGGATCGGGATGTGGGATTGGGATGGGGGACCGGGATGTGGGATCGGGATGTGGGACTGGGATGTGGGATTGGGATGTGGGATCGGGATGTGGGATTGGGATGGGGGATTGGGATGTGGGATCAGGATATGGGATCGGGCTGCGGGATCGGGATGTGGGACCGGGATGTGGGACCGGGATGTGGGACCGGGATGTGAGACCGGGATGTGGGACTGGAATGGGGACCGGGATGGGCACCGGGATGTGGGACCGGGATGTGGGACCAGGATGGGCCCCGGGATGTGGGATCGGGATGTGGGACCGGGATGTGGGATTGGGATGTGGGACCGGGATGTGGGATCGGGATGGGGACCGGGATGGGGGATTGGGATGTGGGATCGGGATGTGGGACCGGGATGTGGGATTGGGATGTGGGACCGGGATGTGGGATCGGGATGGGGGATTGGGATGGGGGATTTTGATGGGGGACCGGGATGTGGGATCGGGATGTGGGACTGGGATGTGGGATTGGGATATGGGATCGGGATGTGGGATCAGGATGTCGGACCGGGATGTGGGACCGGGATGGGCACCGGGATGGGCACCGGGATGTGGGACGGAGATGTGGGACCGGGATGTGGGATCGGGATGGGCCCCAGGATGTGCCCCGGGATGTATGCTGAGCTGTGTCCCGGAGCCAGGGGAGAAGGGGAAAAGGAGATCCCTTGCTCTGGAGAGGTTCCACAGCAGCCCAAGGACCAGGAAACATTTCTCCAGCCTTTCCAGAGCCCTTGTGGGGCGGGAAGGACGTGCCCTCTGCCCAGACAGCAGTGCCCCAGAGCTGGTAAAGTCCAGCCTGGGGAGCCATCGTCAGCCTTTGTACTCCCGAGTCCCTCCTGGCTGTAAATGCCACGTGGTGCAGCCTGTGGCACCTCAATCTGCTCCTGGCACCTCAATCTCCTCCTGGCACCTCAATCTGCCCCTGGCACAGTCAAACTGCCCCTGTTTTCCCTGCCATGGTCTGGTCCAGAGGAGCACCTGGCACAAGATTCCTTGTGGGTTTGCCCGTGAGCGTCACGTGCACGATTCCTCTTTGGAATCGTGTTTACAACGATGGATGGCCCTGGAGAGACGTAATTCATGTGAGGCTGCCGGGAGCAGAAAGCTCCAGGTGCGGCTCAGATGATTTATAGCTGGCCTCTTTATGGAACACAAAGCCCCGTGAATTATTGACCGTTTTTTCCGAGAAAAAACGGATTCGATATCATATTATGGCTGGCAGTTCTCCAGCTCCATCCCAAAGAAACACCTGACACAGAAACGTTTCTGTGTTTGACAAGGAACCCTCAGAAATCACCCACGAAACCAAAGCCTGGGGAACCGCCGCAAAAGCTCAGCCCTGCAAAAGCTCAGCCCTGCAAAAGCTCAGCCCTGCAAAAGCTCAGCCCTTCCCGCTCCTTGCAGCCGCTCTGCAGGGCAAAAACTCGGCTCTTCCCGATATTTCTGGCTGTTCTTTGTCTTCCTGCTGGACTTAACTGTGCCGGCTGGCACCCAAATATCGGGAGAGGCTGCTCAGAAGGTCGCTGGAACATGCCAACAGAGAGCCCTTACACCGTAAATCCCTCGTACTTTTAATCACCCACCGACAGCAGACACAAAGCCAATCCAAATAAACCATGATCTTCCCGAATACAGATGGTTTGCGTTGTCGAGAATTGGCTTGAACAGATTAAGAGAGCCCCGAGCTAAGCAGAAAATGCTCTTTAGGAAATGAGCTGGATGCCTCTGGCTCACCAAACAGCATTAGGAGAGCAAACTGCTGCCAGAGCCTGCCCAGAATGACTTGCTTTTTGCTCTCCTATTCATTATTTATTTATTCTGAACAGCTCTGGCGAAAGATGGAATGAGAGTGCAACAATCCCCGGGCACTCGGGAGTTAAAAATCACCCAGACAAGGCTCCCTTTGCTTTGATTCCTGGGTCTTTTAAACGATCGTTGCCCTTTAGTGACTGCAAAGGGACATTTAAAATGATCTGTTCACGCTGTATCAGAGCTTAAAAAATGGTAACAGTAATAATGGCAAGGTAGGGATTTGATCTGGTTGGCTTTTCCCTCCCTGGTTCCAAACAGGATTTCGTGATTTCCACAGAGGAGGAAATAAATCTGCCTCTCACGGGGCTGAGAGGAGGCTGTGTGCTGACACACCTCAGCATCCCTCAATATTTAATGCTGTTACTTAACAACCTTTTGCTGGGGAAAAAAAAAAAAAAAAAGAAAAAAAAAAAAAAAAAAGCTTTTTCTCACTGCAGAGAGATTTTTCTCTTCCCTTCTGGAAAATTTTCCTCGGGAGCGTTAATATTTTATCAGGCTGCTGTTGTGCTCCCTGTCCTCAGCACACACCTTCCTCAAAGCAGTGTTGGAGTGGCTGGGGGCTGAGCAAGGCTCTGAGCACAGAAAGACAAAATGAGCCCCGGAGAAGTCGGGATAATTTCTCTCTTTCTGTCAGCAATGGGCAGTTTCCAGGAAAGGGAAAACCCGACATTTCTGAGCTATTTCAAGAGCGATAATAGAATTGCAGGGCCTGATCTCCCGAGGTGTGGTGCCACAAGGGCTTTGAAAAGGGGCTGCTAATTGTTCTGGAAGGCCTTTGATGTAGCCAGCGCCTGTTTTTTTGGCCAATCCGGGGACTCTGGCCCGTCAGAGGAGGCTTTTCTTCCTGCTCGGTAATAAAGCTGAGGATGTTTCACCTCGCCGAGCTCACGAGCAATCCAAACACCACGAGGTTTTTGTTCTGCAGACTGCTGCTTTCCCTGGGATCTCAGAGGAGTGTGGTGCTGGGAACCCCGGGTGGACAAACCCGGGAGAGGAAAAGGGAAAATAAAAAGAGATCTGAAACCCTTCTGGGGTCACAGTTGTCCCAATTTGCACCTGAGTGTGACACCCACCTGTGGGTGAGCTGGAGACGGGATCTGGGGCAGGACTCCCACACAGGAGCTCTGCACACCTTGCCTGGGAACAGGGGTGAGTCACACAGGCCCAGAGCCTCTAATCTCTGGGGCATCTCCCCAGCAATGCTGCCCCTCCTGTTCCTCTCCACCAGCCACCCGAGGGACTCACAGCTCTCTCTGATGCCCCCCTGGACTGCTCACCCCTCGAGGGAGGGAAAGAATCCCAAAAGACTGGTGCAGTGACCATTCAGGCTCCTCTCACCGGGTGTCTTTGTGAAAAATGACCTCCTTCTCTTGGTTTCTTTATAATTTTAACTGTTTAATTCGACTTCTCCTGGCTCTTAGATGATGGTGAATGGGGGATAATCGCCAGCTGTTCATCTGCCCAGAGATTTGGGCTTTTCCTGACCTCTAACCCCTCCTTCGGTCCCTTCCCTGTGGCACACCCAGTTCCTCCAAAGCACACCGGCTTTCCTTACCTTGTGGGGCCTTCAGAGTTACCTTTCCACCAACCCATTTCAGCCTTTGGGGTTCTGAGCAGTGCCTTCATCCTCTTTTCCCCCCTCCCAGCCCGTCACAGGGTGGCCCTTTGGCAATCAGAGCCCTGACAGACCCCACGCTGCCACCACAGACCTGCCCCTCCCTCTGAAAGGGCCTTTTGGCTGCAGATTTTGGGGACTTGCAGCACTAAATATGGCCTTGCTTAGCACAAGCTGCTGGGCCCCCTCAAGAGCTGGCCCCCTGCCACCCCAACACATGGCCATGGTGAGACACTCTGTGAAATGTGCTTGCTGAGGGCACAATTCCGTGGCCAGCATCCTGCAGGAATACTTTGGGCTGGCGAAAACCCCGAGCCAATGCTTTTGGGAAGGAGGCAGGAAGGAAGAGAGGGCTCAGCTCGAGCTCTGGAGCCCTGCCTGCGGGAAGAGGAACACAGGAATTCAGGGCTGCTGGAAGTTTCCAGATCCCTGCCTATACAGGTCACTCTCCTCAGGATTACCAAGAGGGAACTTGCACTAAAATCCCTCTCTGCAGACCTTAAAGGGGGACATTGCTGCCTTCAAGGTGGGCAGCCCGACCTTTCCAAACCCTCCTGCCCCCAGCAGGGATCAGCACAGCCACCCCACCCCGTGGAATTCCGAGGCAGGCATGCATATCTCTTGTTTCAGGGCGGGGATTTCTCCTGCACTCCGGGGTTTCACAACCTGGGCTGCGGCTGACAATCGTTTCCCCTCCCGTGTCTGCAGGGCATGGAATGGCTTCTCCCACTGGGGAGGCCTGTCCAAGTTAGGACAAGCCCTTCTCTTCCTCCTGGGAGGTTTTGGAAGCACAAGGGCAGCTTTTTCTCATCCTCCTCAGCCTGTCACGCTTGCTAACATCTTCCACCTTACTCTTCGTGTCCAGCTGGGATTGTGGGATTATCAGCATGCACAGGGATCCACAAAACAGAGGGATAACAGAGAGGTCAGATTGTCCAGTCCCGAAAAGGCCATTTCCATCCACTCCCATCTACTCAGGAATGCAGAGTACAGGCAAACTACTTCAAGGGGGTTTGGCAAGACATTTCAGGGCCACTCATCTTTCTCCCAGTGCAAAAGAGAGAGGTTGGATCTCCCTTTCCCAAAAGCAGCTTTCCCGTTTCTGTGCCTTCGTTTTGGGGCTGTGAATCCAGACCAAACTGAGCAGAGGGATAACCCCTTGCTCCTAAACGACTTCCAACCACATCCATGTGAGGCCACGAAGATTTGGGGAACAGGGACCTTTTGTTTGTCCTCCAGGTGATGCCCCCAAGTCCAATCCTTCAGGAAATGCCCCCTCTTTAAAAAAAAAAGCACAATAACAACCAGGAGACCCTGGAAGATCCTCGGGCACAGAAAACAGCAGCATCCCTCTGAAAGGGCTGGAAGGTTTGGCTCCAGCCCCACAAAGTGCTTGCCAGGATGTGGCCCCCACCCCACCAGCTCACAGGAGAGGTGTTCAGATGTCCCTGCTTGGTTCCAGCCGAGTTTGTGTCGCTTTTAAAAAATGCCTGTGGCTTCCAGCAGAGCCAGCTGTCCCAGCACAGGTTATTAACCCGAGGAGCCTGAGCCCCCAGGAGTGCTGGAGCAAAGGATGCTGCAGCAGGAATACTGGAGAGCGTTAAACAACCTGTCAGCGTTTCCACGGGGCTTCCAGCAGGGTCACTGCAGCAGGGAAGGGAATCAGGCAGCTGGAGGGGAGGGAATTATCCTCATAAACAGTTCACTTGCAGGCAAAGAGGACTGGGAGAAATACCACGGAAGCAAAACAGAGCTGGAATATTTCCCTGTTGGCCTCATGGCAGCTCCAGCTGCCCAACACCTCCCCACAGCCCGGGGGTGCTTTGGGAGAGGGAGGGTCCCGCTGAGCGGCAGAGAGGAGGCAGGGAAGAGAGGGAACAAACAAAACAGAGCCCAGGGAATTAACTGAGAGGAAGGGATTAGCTGGAGGAGAGCCGGGAGGAGCGTAGTGAGCACAAGGGTGAGTGGGAGGGAAATGAAGCTGAGCCGTAGGCGGGTGAGAGGTACATAAAGCCACGAAGATGAGACCGGATTAGAGCCGTGAGTCAAACACTGAGGCATGGAAGGAGCCCACAGAGGGTATCCCAGATCCTTCTAATTCACATAAAAACCTCTGCTGGAGACCTGTCACACAAAGCCAGTGTGCACCCAGGGGGGTCAGTAATGCCCACAGGTCCTGATGGGAGCTCTGGGGGTGACACGGGTTCCAAACGTGCCCAAAATACATTGGGGGGATGAAATATTTTTGAAATCATTTCAGGTTTTACATTTTTGCACCAGTCTTACCTGAAAGAGGAGGAATTTGTATGGTTCATGCTCCCGGGGCAAATTCAGGCTCCAAAGAGGAAGCAGTTCCATCCACCCAGGCTGGGAATTACATTCCTGGACATTTTTCCTTCCTCAAGCACACGGGGAGTTAAGACCCTCACTCTGCCAAACAAAACCAGCCAACACCAGGTTATTGAAACCTGTGATCAGCAAAGCCCAGCTCCTGGTTGGCCAGAACAACCTCTCCCTCCCCTCATTTCTGTTTCAAATCAATCTTTCCCACAGCTCCACTGTGTGATTTCTCTGGAATAATTTCCCCTGAGCTTCAGGTTTCGAGCTATGTCCAGAGGGAACAGCATTTGAACTTCCTAAAGCACCTTTCTTGGTGCCCAGCAAGAGGGCAAATACCAAAATAATCCCTTTTCCCTGTGCAGAGACAGCCTGCAAAAGAACCAGGGGAAGCTGGAAGCCAGGAAAAGAAGAAGGGTGCTGTGACAAGGGTTTCAGGAAGGCTGCATGTGGCCCCTTCATTGTAAAGCCCCTAAAATAATACATATATATGAAATAAATACATGTATACACACAGCCACGGCTGTTGGTACAGGCCCACTCAGGCACATGTTGCATCAAATGATGCTGAGAGGTGGCTAAAAGCAGCCACTTCCCTCCAAGCCAACCAAACTGACTCACTTCCACATGTCTCTGGTGGAGCAGGGGGATGTTTCAGGGGTGATTTAATCTCTGGACAGTGCTTTGAATTGTAAGTAATATCATAATCCTGGGGGATTCCCCTGGTACTGTGAATTTTCACGGGATTATGGCTGGGATTGCCTGGCAGACTGGATTTTCCATGTTTTTGTCAGGCCAGTGAGCACAATCTGGAATAACACCTCACAAAGGACTCTGAGTAATGTCAGAGTAACTCCTGAGCACAGAAGTGCCCCCAGGGAAGCAGGGGATGGAGCCACAGAAAATAATAGCAGGGTTTTATTCCTGCCTCAGTCAAGGCACACATTCCCTTCCCTCAGAAAGTATAAAAGCAGCAAATTACCCCAAATGGGCCCAGCTTTGTGCAGCCAACAATGCAAGTCATAAAATCAATAATATCCCCAAGCAATTGCTGGGAGCTGAACAGTGGGATCCACTGGGGGAAAACTAAGCAGGAATAAGGTTCCCTTAGGGAAAGGCTCGTCCCAAATCCCAGGAGACAGAGTGCAGCAAGGAAGGGGGACAGCAGAAAAGCCTGACTTTTGATTAGTGGCAGCACAGACTCATAGGGAGAGACAAAGACAAAATAAACCTTCGACTGAAAAAAAAAAACCACAAAACAAAAAAAAACCAAACAACAACAAAAAACAAAACAAACAAAAAAAAAAAACCAAAAAACAAAAAACAAAAAACAAACAAAAAACAAAACAAACAAAAAAAAAAAACCAAAAAACAAAAAACAAAAAACAAACAAAAAACAAACAAAAAACAAAAAAACCAAAACAAAACAAAACAAAACAAAACAAAAAACCCCCCAAAAAAACCCCCAAAAAACCCCCCAAAAACAAAAACAAAAACAAACCCAAAAAAACCCCCAAAAAAAACTAACAAAAAAAAAAAAAAAAAAAAGAAGGTGATATCCTAGGTGTGCTCTGATGGGAACATTTCAGTGTTCAAAAGGGACCAACCTGTGGGCAAAACTCACCTTCCAGCTGAAATTCCAAAACGGGAACCCGGGAAGGAACGAGGTGCTTGAGCACTCGGGACTAAATTAGCTCATCTCTTCTGGGGGAAAAGGGAGAGAGGAAGGAAATTCGGGAAGGAAACACAAGGGGAGCAGGCACAGAAATCAGGTGGCTCGCTTTGTAGTTCCTCGGAGCTCAGGCCGGGAATTCCGCGGGGATGCTTCCCCACCTGTCGGCAGCAGCCGGGAGTGACAGCGGAATGTGCAGAGCTCTGGCTGCTATTGATCTGTTGGTCCCTTCGTTCGAAATATTGACTTTAGGGAACTGAAACCTCCGAAAGATGCAGACTCAGCCTCTCTGACACCTCAGCCTAGGAAGACTTCTAACCTATCAATTTTGTCTGAAAGCTTTTCATTTAAATGGGGGGGAGGAAGCAAAAAGAGGAGAAGGCAACCACATTTTTTCTTTTTTTTCTTTTTTTTCCTTTTTCTTTTATTTTTTTATTTTTATTTTTTCTTTCTCTTTTTTATTTTCTTTTTTCTTCTGTATTTTATTTTATTTTTCCTTTTTATTTTTTACTTTTTTCTTTTTTTTTATTTTTTCTTTTTATGTTTTCTTTCTCTTTATTTTATTTTTTTCTTTTTTCTTTTCTTTTCTTTTATTTCTTTTCATTTTTTCTTTTTATTTTTTCCTTTTCCTTTTCATGTTTTTTATTTTTTTAATTTTTTTTCTTTTTCTTTTTATTTTTCTTCCTCTTTATTTTATTTCCTTTTTTATTTTTTACTTTATTTTATTTTATTATTTCATTTTATTTTATTTTTAATTTCATTTTATTTTATTTCTTTTCATTTTTCTTTTTATTTTTTCCCTTTCCTTTTCATGTTTTTTATTTTTTTTTTTATTTTTCTTTTTATTTTTCTTCCTCTTTATTTTATTTCCTTTTTTATTTTTTACCTTATTTTATTTTATTATTTTATTTTATTTTATTTTTTTATTTCATTTTATTTTATTTCTTTTCATTTTTCTTTTTATTTTTTCCTTTTCCTTTTCATGTTTTTTATTTTTTTCTTTTTTTTATTTTTCTTTTTATTTTTCTTCCTCTTTATTTTATTTCCTTTTTTATTTTTTACTTTATTTTATTTTATTATTTTATTTTATTTTTTATTTCATTTTATTTTATTTCTTTTCATTTTTTCTTTTTATTTTTTCCCTTTCCTTTTCATGCTTTTTATTTTTTTTATTATTTTTCTTTTTATTTTTCTTCCTCTTTATTCTATTTCCTTTTTTATTATTTTATTTTATTTTATTTATTTATTTTATTTTATTTTTTTATTTCATTTTATTTTATGTTATTTATTTCCTTTTATTTTATTTATTTTATTTTATTTATTTTATTTTATTTATTTTATTTTATTTATTTTATTTATTTTATTTTCTGCCTGCAAACTACACAAGAGGAGGCGGCGGGATCGGTCGGGCCGGGGCTGGGCCCGGGGAGCGGCCCCTCCCCTGCTCCCCGCCCGGCCAAGCGGGGGAACCCGTCGGGCCGGTCTGGCGGCGGCTCCCGGGCGCTGCGGGGCCGCCGGAGCGCGGGAGGAGCCGGGACACGAGCGGGGACGGCGGCCACAGGTGGGGCCGGGGGGGCCCGCCGAGGGGCCGGGGGTCGGGGCAGGGCTGGGGGGCCGGGGCTGACCCGCGGGCACCCGGAACGCCTTCCCTTCCCTTCCCTTCCCTTCCCTTCCCTTCCCTTCCCTTCCCTTCCCTTCCCTTCCCTTCCCTTCCCTTCCCTTCCCTTCCCTTCCCTTCCCTTCCCAAACCTTCCCAAACCTTCCCAAACCTTCCCTTCCCTTCCCAAACCTTCCCTTCCCTTCCCAAACCTTCCCTTCCCAAACCTTCCCAAACCTTCCCAAACCTTCCCAAACCTTCCCAAACCTTCCCAAACCTTCCCTTCCCTTCCCAAACCTTCCCTTCCCTTCCCTTCCCCACCCTTCCCCACCCTTCCCAGACCATCCCCTGCCGGCAGCGGGCGTTTGGAGCTGTCGGAGGGCGCCGGCCCCGCCGGGCACTGACTCGCTCTCGTGGCCTCGGGCTCTTGCTCCCCGCTTTTCTTCCTCCCCCTCCCCGTGTCTATAAATGATGAAAACAGCCTTCAGGGCTGCGGGGTGATTCCATCAGGCGATGTTTATACAGCCCTCGGAGCAGCACTAGGTGTCTGCGTTAAGGAACAGTATAATTCCGCAGCAGAAAATCCCGGGAAAGTTACTTGTGAGAGCAGTGCTTGGCTTGGAAAGGATATTTTGAGCTCCGAGAAAATCGGTGTCCCGGTCCTGTTCCCCCCCGGTCGGTGCCTATAGCATGAATAGCATCCCTTCCTCGCTAAATGGAGCAGCTAATGGAGCATTTCGGCGCGGCTCGGGTGTCACCGGGAGCCGGGTTTGAAACCCAAGAGGCCGAAGGGCACGGGGGAGCGCTGGCAGGGAGCGCTGCCGGGGTGAGCAACAGCGCGGGGGGTTCCATCCCCGCTCTCTGGGGGGGATTTGGGATGAGCTGCCACCACCACTGGGGCTGCTGCTGCTGGAGTCCCTGGGTTTTAACTCCCTGTAAAAGTCTGTGCTTGCTTCCAATTTCTGTCTGGTTCAGGAGTCGAGTGGCATTTGGTCATTTTGGGGTTTCTCCACTGGCGTCCATATTAGAGCATGGGTGCTTTTGTGCCTGTCCCAGGCCTGGGTTTGTCCCCGTGTTACCTTGTAGGCATCACAGAGACTCTTTCCAGCAACTTCTAAACTGTCCTCACTTAATTCTGCCGCGGGAGACAGCTTGTCCATGCTCTGTTCCTTTGCCTCGCACTTTGGGGGGGTGAATTCCAAAAGCCACTCGCTCTCCTGGCACCAAAGCTATTTTGAAACGAGCCCCAAGGTGTTTCCCCGCTCTGCTGTCGCCGTGGTGGTGGTTTGAGGGCCGAGGAATCTCCTCTGCCAGCACTTGACCCTGGGGAGGGGTTGATGGGTGTCGTTCCGGGGGTGATGTTCTTCCCCGCCCCTGTTAAATGAGATGCTTTGTGCGGCCGTAGCCGGGAGCTTGTGAAACCCAACCCGGGCTCTGCCGGTGACTTCCCCAATGCCCTGGGGCAAATCACTTACCCTCTCTGTGTCCCGGCGCTTGTCGGGGTGAGGAACGCGGTGCTCACACCTCTGCTTTTCATTCCTCTGCCACGTCTCCGTGGGTTTTCCTCACGTGTTCCTACGTAAATTAGAAATACGCTTTAAATTGGGCGGTGGAGACGGGCAATTTGAGCGAGTTGGTGGATGCTCTGGGCTACAAAACGCTGCACAGGGGGAGGCAGAAGTAAAGCCTGGAAAAAAGCGGGGGAAGGATGAGCAATGTGGACAAAACAGGAATTAAATCAAGGAAAGGACTGTTTGCCAAAGAGGAGGGAGAGGAGCAGCATGGAAAGGTTTGGAGGGCTAACCAGAAACCTCCCTTTTGCCTAAGAAACTTCGCAAGGCAAATTAATGCCACGGTTTGCCTGAGGAATGTTTTTGTCACTGAGTGCACACGAGGTGGAAATCAGCCAAGAAACCCTTTTCTGCCTTGTTTTGTTGCAGATGGAGCCTGATTTGAAGCAGGACACGGGATTCTCTGGGAGCAGGCGGTGTCAGCACCTGTAATGCAGCCTCTGCTTCAGTCCCACACCCCACTGGATGAAGGTCAGTTTAGGAAAACACCTGCAGTGTCCATTGGAGGTGCTGCCAGAAAAGGTATTTTCCTGTAATCTCCCACCTCGGGAGCAGGAAGTAACCTTTATTTTTCCCAGCTAAAAATCCCTGCTGGTTTTGATGGGTAGGGCAATATCTGGGAGAAGAACTCTATTTATAACGTGCCAAACAACGCTGTTTGAGTGTGCCCCAAAGTAATTCTTATTCCTTTATTAACCCCAAGATAGGCTGTTGTACAATGTGAACCTTGAGAGCAACGTGACACCCTCTTAAAAAGGCAGGTGGAAACCCCTTCAGAGTGCCCTGGGACCTGCAGCTTGAGCAAAGGTTACCAGCTGTCTTATCTTCTGCAAAGATAGTCTTGCCTTGGACTTTAAATGATGGGACTCTGTTAATGAGAAATCCCAGGGCAGATAATGGGTAAAATGATAATTTTGGTTCTGCCATGGCCCATCTTCAACCATCCCTGTGTGGCCTCAGGCAGCTGGGCCTGTAGGTTGTGGGTTTCTCTCTGTTAAGATGATTTTCTGTAGGATTTTTGGTGTCTAGTTAATCTCTCCCTCGTGTTGGCCCACAGGGATCAATTAATTATGTTGGAATGCCTTTCATGCACAGCACAGCTTCACTTATCTGCATTTTATCTGCAGCCACGCTGGGATCAGTTGAGTTTGAACCTTTTAGGGGTAATTCTGAGTCACCCCAGGCACGTGTTGGCAGGTTCTGGGTGGGAATTTTCTCCGGGGTCACAGTGCAGGGACTGTGTGTAGAGTCAGGAGCTGGGTGGACCCAGAGGAGTTGATTTATTCCAGTTTATTTATATCCCTTCCCAGCTCAGACTCCCCATTCTGGGATGGCAGAATAATTACTGCTGTCCCTTGGGGGAAGATGTCATTGGAGTAATTGTGCATCTGCCAGAAGGTCCCTGGGGAACCCCTACCCCAGGGGCTGATGTCAGACGTGCTTTCCTGGGGCAGTTTTGGGAGCTGGTACTCAGCCCTCCTGTGAGCTGGTGTTGGTTCCTCCAGTAAAGAACTAAATCTGATCTGTCTGAGGATCAGGCTTTGCTCTTTCTAAGAGCTGGTTGAAGCAGTGGAACATCTTGCTGTAGCTGAAGCAGCTCAGAAGGGTCTCTCTGAGTTCCTTTTCGTGCTGTTTGGGTTTGCAGCATTAAAGTTACAGTCCCGGTGACCCCAAGTTCTCAAACCAGTGTCATGTGCAGTGACTGTTAGAGCAAGATTGGGTTTGGCTGTTGTTAAATGCCTGCAAACAAATGCAGTAAGTGCTTTTTTTACAAGGTTTAAATTATTCCCAATTAGCTGGTGCTTGCCCTGAGGCAGGAGCAGACACAAAACCCCAGCGACCAAAGCACTGTGGAATTTGTCCTTTTGGTATGTAAAAACTGGGGCAGGTAGAGTTAAATTGGTGTTTAATGCTACTTTCATCTCCTTCACCTCCCCAAATATCAATACTGCCCTTGGATCAGCTGGATTTTCCAAGCTGGGAGCCGGAGCTGGGTGTTGCTCCCTGCCAGCACGGGACCCAATGCTTCCTCTAGACTGAAGTCAGTGTTTCTGCTTTGTGACCTCCCTGAAACGGGGTGAAAGCCCCTTCAAACCTGGAACTAGAAAGCGAGGACCAGCTTTTTAAAGTGCTCTCTGAGCATTTGATCAAGCAGTAACTAAGAGCTGGGTCCTTCCAGCCCAGGTGATTGTTCTCCACCTTCCTTGAACTCCTGACACGGCCCTGCCAGCCCAGCCTGCTCTTTTCTTCCACGCTAGGTGACAAGAAACTTAACTCTAAACCAATTTGTCGGGCTGCCACTGGAGGGCTGCTCTGCCCCGGGCCCCGCAGCAGCACCTCTGGTGGCGTCGTAGGAATTTCCATTTAGCCACCAAACAAAAGCAGTGTGGTTCTGACATCTCATCGAACCCTCTGCATGATTAATTAGCTCATTAATCATTAAGCAGTTAATCGGTAAAGATTAATAGGCTGAGGGCTGAATCTCTGGGTGCCAGGAGCTTGTTTTGTTTGTCGCAGAGCGAGAGCCAGTCAAGGATCTGGTGGCGTTTTGTGTGTGTGAGGAGCTCCAGCTGCTTTCCCCCCACGGGAGGTGTTAGCAGGGCAGAAAGAACAACAGCAGCCAAAAAGAGCAGAAATGAACCAAAATACCACAGTGAGCCAAAATATTCACGGGGCCTGAGCTGGAGCTTGAGGTGTATTCCCTAACTCCGAGGCTGTTCAGGGAAACAAACGATCTCTTCACAGACCTGACAGGTTCCACCCCCGTGGTAGTGACCAGCTGTCATATTCCTGGCTAAGCCCATCCCAGAGCAGCCTCCAGCAGCTTGGCTGGCTCCTGGCAGAAGCTGTGTTAGTCCCTGCTGGGTTTGGGGTGTTTTGGGAACCGGCAGGCTCGGGAGCGTGGCCTGCCCGGGCTCCCCGCCAGCACCTTGTCACTGGAGCAGCACAGGCAGTGCTCATTAATATTTATCTCTCTCTTCTGGCAGATATGAAGGAGGGGACACAGTTCAGCTTTGCAGGAGCTGAGGTGGGGTTTGGTGTGGCCCCCTGTGGCCAAGCAGGCCTCCAGTAATGGGTGTCTGTGGGCTGCCCAGTTCCTCCATCCCACTGGCAGTGTGCTGCCTCTGGAGCACACGGTGTTCCTTGGGCTGGTGGGTGCCACCAAATTACACGGAGCAGGATGGTAATGAAGGCCTGGGACGAGAACTGCCTGTGCTCTGGGCTGGAGAACCGAGCCCCTGCCCTCTGCTCTCCTGGGGAAACTGGTTTCAGATGCGGGGCTGGTGACCGGCACCAAGGAGAGCTGTGGTTTCCAGCCCCTGCTCTGTGAAGTCCTTTCCCTAACCTGTCCAAAATGCCAGCAGGGCGTTAGCAGGATGACCTCAGAGAGGGACTCAGAGACCACCCTGGACGAGGACTCCCAGCCCAACGATGAGGTGATGCCCTACAGTGACGATGAGACGGAGGACGAGCTGGAGCCTCGGCAGCCCGGGGCTGAGCCGGGACAGAGCCAAAGCCACGGCGAGGAGAGCCGAGAGCCCGGCAGAAAAGGTACCAGGGGCTGGGGAGAAACCATCCTGTGCTCAGTTGTCAGGTGGGATTTGGAAGAGCTTATCTGAGTGTGGAGGAGGAGTTGATGGCAGGTCAGTTTAACAAAGCTCCGTTCCGAGCTGCAGCAACAGTTCTGGACCACCAGTCCCTGCATAAAGCTAATGAGTTGTGTGGTGACCTCCTCTTAATTAAGGCAGGCACTGGATGTGCATGGCCTGTGCTCTGGGAACTGCTGGAGCACAGCTCCAGATGCTTGTCCTCCCAGTCCTCTGGGAACTGGCACCAGCATAAGCTGTTTGCCGGGTCCAGCCAGTGGTTTCCCTGGATTTCTGCTCCCTGAGGCTTGCACGGAGCAGATTTCCGCCTCACCGCTCCTTTTGTAGCCTCCTGAGATTCCTGAAAGGTAAAAGGTGAGTGGGAGGAGTTCAAAGGAGCCATCAGGTGCAGCCTGTGGCTGCTGCCAGGGGAGGAACATCAGGGGGAGGAACCTTTCTGGCATCTCTTCAAGCCCGAGGAAGAGCTGTAGCTCCTTTAAATCCCCCTTCTGCAGGGCTGCAGTGGGAGCACTTTTCATTTAACCAAGGCCTGTTTAATTAATACAGATTCCTTCCTGCTTGGGTGGCAACTCCCCTCTGGTTTTATAACCACCTCTGATGTGTTTTCATTTTACAACCCCCATCACACGTTTCGTTTTGGGGATTTGTGTGATGACATTCTTTAAAGATGATGACTGACCAACGCAGCTGCCCAAATATTAGGCATTAGTGTCAGAGATTAAAGTCATTAATTTCATGGAGCTTCCTTCCTGCAGGTTTTATTTCAGCACCTAATTTGCCGGTTTTCTATCAGTTTTATCAATGTTTTCAGAATGTGGTGAAGAAATGTTTATGTAGACTCGTTGACGATTTTGTTTAGCCCTGTCATTTTCACCAAATTTAATTACTTTCTCAATTCGTGCTCTCATAAACTTTTAACCCCAGACCCGGTCCTCCAAGGTAAACATTTCTCTTTTATCTTCGGGGCTCGTTACGAGCTTGTGGCTTTCACGTTGGATACAAGCCCCGAAAAAAAAAAAAGGGGAAAGATCCAGGTGTGCCAGTCCGGACTTGCCGGAAGGTGGGAGGAAAACAAAAGGCTTTGTGCTCCCACGCCTCTGCCGCCGGCGGTTTCGCGGGGAGGAGAATCCCAGGAAACCAGGAAGAGCAGCCGCGGGTTGAGGGAAGGGGGAGATGCTCGTGGGATGAGTCAGGGAAGCTGCGTTTCCAAACCCTGCCTGCGTCAGTCGCAGGCATGGAAAATCACTTCCCCAGTGCAATTCCTATCCCTGAATTTTCATGAGATCGGACAAAACTGAGGAAATAAAATGAACCCTGCAGATTTGTCCCTTTTTTGTGGGTGCAAATGAAAACCATGGCACCTTTTAAATCGTTAAGCAACACTTCTTCCTACCCCCGGTGACATTTGAATTGTTAATAAAGACAAATAGCCCGGAAAACCGCCTTGAAAAGCTTTTTTTTAGCCTCTGCACTAAAAAGCAGGTACCAGCCTTGCTCCAGTCGAAGGTGCCTTTAGAAGATGGATTTGAGAGAAAGCCTAAAAGGGCCAGATTTGTTCCCTCGTGTTTGTGGCGAGTTTTGACCTGTTTTGTCGCTTCCAGATTGCACCTGGCAAGTGAAAGCAAACGACCGGCGCTTCTACGAGCAGCCCGCCTTTAAGAGAACGATCTTCCTGTGCTTCAAAAAAAGCAAATACGCGGTAAGTCGTCCCGCCTCAACGAGGTGCTAACTGCCAGGCGAATGCTTCCTTTATCCCCGCGGCATCTTCGGGATGGCTGGGGAGCGGTGGAAAAGCCACCGTTCCAACTTCCTTAGGGTTTCCAGCAGAGGAGGGGGAACTGGGTTGGGGGTCGTGAATGGAAAATCAAGGTTTAGAGAAGCCAGGTGCCCTCAGCCCAAAATATCTTTGCTTAAAAATATGCACATTTGTGATGGAAGAAGAACCTGACATTTGGGTTTCTCCCACAGGACAATGCAATTAAGACATACAAGTACAACCCCATCACTTTTTTACCTCTGAACCTGTTCGAACAGTTCAAGAGAGCAGCCAACTTCTATTTCCTTGTTCTTCTCATTTTGCAGGTAAGAAAGGCAGAGAACACTCCCCGTGGAGGGAATTTGGGCTCAGTGGTATTTGTGACACAGTTCAGGGCACTGCCTGAACTGTTCCCAACAGAAACAGGATGGGCTGGATGCAGAGCTCAGGAGTTTCATGGGGAAAAGATGTGCCTGGAGTTCAATTCTGGAATCAGAAGCACCCACAGAATATATGATTTTTAAAGAGGAGCTGGTGCTGATGTCGAGCAGCACAGCCAAGCTTCTCCTGGAGAGTTTCGTTCATTCTCACAGCCTGACTTAAAAAAATTCCCTCTGCTCTGTTGGTTTCTTTCTCCTGCCCCAGTCAGATCGGTAGGAAACGCCTCCTTGAGTTGAGCTCGTGCTGAACTGACCTGCTTCCCTTGCTGTTTTGTAGTCCATTCCCCAGATAAGCACCCTGGCCTGGTACACGACGCTGGTGCCCCTGCTCTTCGTGCTGGGAATCACTGCAGTCAAAGACCTGGTGGATGACATTGTAAGAGCCCTGCTCTGTTCACCTGAAGAGCAAACCCTCCCCCCCGGTGGAGCTCCTTTGCCCTGTTGTGACACGTTCTCTGCTCTGGTTTCAGGCCCGGCACAGGATGGACAACGAGGTCAACAACAGGACATGTGATGTCATCAAGGATGGAAGGTGTGAATGTGCCTTGTTTGCCTTGTTGCTGAGCTCTGTCAGGGATCTGAGGCCGTTCAGCTCTCTGTTCTCTGCTACCCGGGGGGGAAAACCTAATTGCAACTGGAGGAGAATTGGCCAAAGGAATAATTTAACATTAATCCTGTGGCGCTAAATCTGTGCTGAGAGACTCTGGAGAGAAGGACAGGAATTTATATCCAGGTGGAGGGGGAAGAGAAGAAGTAGGTTAGGACTTCTAAATTACAGACCTGTTTCCAAAAAGCAAACCTACTCTATCCCAAGAGGTCCTGTTTTCCTCTCAAGGAAAGTTCAGTATTGCAAGATGTATGGAGTGCATAGTGCTCTAGATTAAAGAGTAGTAATCATCAAACTATCTTGATATCAGGTTCAAAACCACAAAATGGAAAGATATTCAAGTTGGCGACGTCATTCGTCTGAGGAAAAACACCTTCATTCCTGTAAGTGCTGCAGATGCTTTTGGTTTATGTTTCTGCAGAGTTCTGGGGGAACCTTGACCTGCATTTATTTTTATTTGATTTCTTTTCTAGGCTGACATTTTGCTGCTGTCCAGCTCAGAACCAAACAGCCTGTGCTACGTGGAGACAGCTGAACTGGATGGGTGAGGATGTCTCGGAGTTAATTTGGGATGACTGCTCAAAGAGCAAAGGGGGTGCACCTCAGATTCTGCCTCTTAAGTGGGGAACTGTGGGAACTGTGTTGATTCCCACCATTCAAGGATCATTATAAATCAGTGAGGGTCCACTGGAGTGCCACAGAGATGTCAGAAGTGTTGGAGAATGTGACGTAGGAAGGACATGGACTGATTTTTTACCTTTGGAAAAGGTTGTCCAGAGAAGTGGTGGCACCCGTGGCATATCCATTTCCTCCATTTAATGTTGTTCAAACATCTCTCCTTTTTATCCTTTTTATCCTTTCTTCTCAGTGAGACTAATTTAAAGTTCAAAATGGCCCTGGAGGTGACACACAGGCAGCTTCAGGAGGAGAGCTCCCTGGCAAACTTTGATGGTTGGTACAGCTCTGTCCTCGGCACCATTAAAAGCAGTTCACAGCTCAGTGCAAGCAAAGTAAAGCTCCTCCTGTGCTTCTTGTGAATTAAACACATTCCCCTCCAAATTCTGTAGGTCTGATTGAGTGTGAAGAGCCCAATAACCGACTGGACAAGTTCACAGGAACGTTATTCTGGAGGAACTCCAGTTACTCCCTGGATGCTGATAAGATTTTGTTGCGTGGGTGTAAGATCAGGAACACGGATTTCTGCCACGGAATGGTGGTGTTTGCAGGTGTGTTAACATTTAGAGTGAAAAGGCATCTTCATCCTCTAGACATCACCTGCATTTCATGTCCTGGTGTGGTAAAACAGCCACTTGTTCCTTTGTTATATCTTTCCCCTGTTTGAATTTTTTACTCTTCATTTTTAGGTGCTGACACCAAAATTATGAAAAACAGCGGGAAGACGAGATTCAAAAGGACCAAGATTGACTCCCTCATGAACTACATGGTTTATACTGTAAGGCTTTTTGTTTAAAATTCCCAGGGTTTTTGAGTGAGTAGTGAATGCCAAGCCAGGTGTGTAACAAGAATGTCTCCAATTGTTTTGCTGAGCTGGGGTGGAGCAGGAGGAAATGCAGGAAGGTGCCTGTGTGGGAAAGGTTTACTCCTGTTCTCCTGAGGAATCCCTGTCATGTTTTGATGGGGATTTGGGATTTAAGGTGGGCAGAGAGTGACAGGCCCGTGTGCCCCCCGCAGATCATCGTGGTCCTCATCCTGCTGTCGGCCGGGCTGGCCATCGGGCACACCTACTGGGAGCAGCAGGTTGGCAACTGCTCCTGGTACCTGTACGACTCAGAGGACTTCAGCCCTCCCTACAGGGGCTTCCTCAACTTCTGGGGCTACATCATCGTCCTCAACACCATGGTGCCCATCTCCCTCTACGTCAGGTAGGGGGGTGCCGGGGCGGTGCCGTGATTTCGGGGCTGAGCTGCAGCTGGCAGGGAGAACATTCCAGCGTTCCCTTTCTCCTTCAGTGTGGAAGTGATTCGCTTTGGCCAGAGCTACTTCATCAACTGGGACCTGCAGATGTACTACGCCGAGAAGGACACGGCGGCCAAGGCCAGGACCACCACGCTCAACGAGCAGCTGGGGCAGATCCAGTACATCTTCTCGGACAAGACCGGGACCCTCACCCAGAACATCATGACCTTTAAAAAGTGCTGCATAAACGGCCAAAGATACGGTAATCTGGGCAAAGGGAGGGATTTTAATGCTCCAGGGAAATCAGGTGCACACGAGTCGTCTGAGTTCCAGCTGAACTGCCCCGGTTTGCCCTGGCACTGAGTAAAGCTCCAGTACAGTTGAATAACTGGGGTTTTCCCACTGTTTTCCCATTTAGAAAGTGGAACTTGATGGGCTCGAGTGGAAACTTCCCAGCAGAAAATTTACAAAACTATTTACTTTCACTAAAATGTTTTGGGGACAAGACCTAGAAACAAACGAGGAAATTCAGCAAGAGCAGCAGCTTCCCCTCTCCCTGTTCCTTCCATTCCTAGTGCAGGACATAATTTAGATCTGTCTGACTTCGTGCTGGGCTGTAAAAGCTTTGTTGTGGTCCCTCTGACGGCGGGTGCTCGCCTTGCAGGAGACAGCCGGGACCGAGCGGGGCAGCTCCAGAGCCACCCCGAGGTAGGTCTGCGGAACTGCGGCACGGGCACGGCGCCTTGGCACGGCGTGGGGAGGTGCCGGGGGGCACAAAGCAAGGGCACCTGGGGTAACTCGGCCTCTCCCCTGCCCCGTTTTCCAAGCAGCGAGTGGATTTCAGCTGGAATGTGTACGCGGACGGGAAGTTCCTCTTCTATGACCACTACCTGATAGAGCAAATAAAGGCTGGGAAGGAGCCAGAGATTCACAAGTTCTTTTTTCTGCTTGCCATTTGTCACACGGTCATGGCTGACACCTCTGATGGTGAGTGTGGGCTTTTTGTTGGGTTTTTTTTTTTTCCTTGTGCAGGAGGAAACGATAATTCACATGCAGGGATTGCACAGGGGAGAGGCCCAAAGGCAGTGCTGATCCCATAAAGGAGGAGGAGTGTTATCATGCTCTTTTCAATGAAACAAACCCAAATGTAGAGGTGACCAGCTATTGAATTCGGGGATGGGAAACATCAGGTTGGAAGACTCAGTGAAAACGTGGGAATGTTGCTTCACTCCCACCTTTGTGAGCTGGTGATACCAACAGCACCCTGTCCTTTCTTGCTCTTGGGGCTGTGTCCACTCGTTGTATGGGTGTCTGTGGCCAGGGGTTGGTCTTTTGGAGCTTAAATGGCTGCACTGAGAAGCCAAGATATCGAGGCAGAGGAGTTTTTGGTGCCTGCAGGCAGGTGGGTTCAGGACTGATCCCGATGGGAGCACATCCAGCAAAAAGGGGTCCTTGGTCGCTGTTCTCCGTGTTGGGGCTGTCCAGGTGTGTCCTCAGGTGTATCCTGGCTTTCTCTCCTCCCCCCTCCAACGCTGCAGGTCAGCTCAACTACCAGGCAGCCTCCCCGGACGAGGGGGCCCTGGTGACGGCCGCCAGGAACCTGGGCTACGTCTTCCTGTCCCGCACCCAGAACACCATCACGCTCAGCGAGATGGGCGCCCACAGGACCTACGAGGTCCTGGCCATCCTGGACTTCAACAGCGACAGGAAGAGGATGTCCGTCATCGGTGAGCTCCTGGCGACCGACCTCCGTGAAAAGGGTGTCTCCTGGGGGAAGGGGGGACTGGGGGGCAAGAATTAACAGCTGGGTGACAGCCCTGTGGCACAAGGAGCCTGATCTTGTAGCTTTGGCACGTAACAACAGGCTGAAAAATCCAACCTGAGACTGTTCCTCTGTGCTCTGACGTTTTGTGCCACCTCTCCTGTTTTCCTGCGCAGTCAGAGAGGCCGGGGGGGACATCAGGCTGTACTGCAAAGGGGCTGACACGGTGATTTATGAGAGGCTGCACCCCAGCAATCCAAAGAGAGAGGCCACAGAAGAGGCGCTGGACGTATGTTTGTTTTTTATATGCCGGTTTTAAATCAACAATCGTGTCTTTCTGACAACAACGTCATTAATTTCCTTCTCCTGAGCTATTAACACAAATGCCACTGCTTCTGCAAATCAGACTTGTTTTATCAAGCTTTCTGAATCCCCTGGTCTTAACTCTTACATTTGGATTGCAAATGAAGAGTTTTCTTTTGTGCATATCATTTTTCAGGTGTTTGCAAATGAAACTCTCAGGACTCTCTGCCTGTGCTACAGAGACATAAGTCAGGACGAATTCGACGTGTGGAATAAAAAGTTCGTGGAGGCCAGTTTAGCTACAAGTAACCGAGATGAAGCTCTGGACAAAGTGTATGAGGAGATAGAAAAAGACTTGATTGTAAGAAGCTGGACATTTTTAGTGTACTTCTATTCTTGTATTAAAAGAAACCCATTTTTTTATGCTACTAAACCCCTGCATTTCAAATCCCCCCCAGCTGCTTGGTGCAACAGCTATTGAAGACAAACTGCAGGATGGAGTTCCAGAAACTATCTCCAGACTCTCCAAAGCAGACATCAAAATCTGGGTGCTCACTGGTGACAAAAAAGGTGGGTTTGCTTACAGCCAAGGAGCTAAAAACAGGAGGATGTTTTCCTGTTCATCCACGCTGTGGCATTGAAAGGGAATTCTCATACTGAGGCATAAATCAGAAATTACTGAAGTGCTCCCAACAGACAGAACTTTCAGTAAATACTTTCCTCTCCATTTCTTCTTGTAGAAACTGCTGAAAATATTGGGTTCTCTTGTGAACTCTTGACAGAGGAAACAGCCATCTGCTATGGAGAAGATACCAGGCAAGTGAAAACACAGAGGATTTCCTCTCCAGGGTTTTCAGTCTGGGACTGACCAAGCTCAAAGTTTGTCCTTGGTTCTCCTGTAACAGCCTGCCCCTCTCTTTCCAGTGCTCTCCTGCAAACTAGGCTGGAAAACCAAAGGAACAGGGCTGGCTCCAGCCCCCATTCCTCTCTCAGGATGAACGAGCCCTTCTTCCAGGGCAGCAAAGATCGGGCTCTAATCATTACAGGCTCCTGGCTGGTACGTGCAAAGGCTGGTTGGGATTTTGGGGGCCCCACCAGGCCCCAGTGTCCCTCCCTGAGGGCTCTGTTCCTTTGTCCTCACGAGCAGTTCATTAAAGTGCCAGAAATGTGTGCTGGGAGTGTAGTGACCGGGAGTGGGACTGGAAAGGGTGCAGAAGGGAACGCGACACATTTCTCTTGCACAGAACGAAATCCTGCTGGAGAAGAAAAAGAAGAAGAAGAAGAAGCTGAAGCTGAAGTTCCCCCGCACGGCAGAAGAGAAGGAGAAGCAAGCTGAGAAGAGGAGGAGGGCTGAGGCCTACAAGGAGCAGCAGCAGAAGAACTTCGTGGACCTGGCGTGCGAGTGCAGGGCGGTGATCTGCTGCCGCGTGACGCCCAAGCAGAAGGCCATGGTGGTGGAGCTGGTGCAGAAGTACAAGAAGGCCGTCACCCTGGCCATCGGGGACGGCGCCAACGACGTGAACATGATCAAAAGTAAGGCAGCTGCAGCACTCTCTGGCTAGGACACATCTCCTCTGCCCCGCTCCTGCGCTCTCTCCGCTGTCCCTCTCTGCTCCGAAGACTCTTCCATCTGTGTCACTGCCACAGGGCTTTTAGCTTCTGGGCCTGTTTCCCTTTCTGAGGAAGCCCTTTAGGAAATGGTTAGTGGTTTTTCCTGATCTATTTTTTTTTTTTTGTTTTACACATTCCCTCAGAAGGGACCTGAATTCCCTCTGTTCTCATGTTGGGGGTTACAGCGGTGTAATATAAAAACCAAATCAATAGCCTGGGTGCCCCTTGCCTGGGGGCATTAACCATCCTGGATCGCAGCTGCTGCTCTTTGAGCCACTTCCCAAGAGATCCCACTGAGAAGGAAACCTCTGGGATGGGGTTTATGTCCCTAAACTGCCCGGCCAGTTTGTTCAGGGCTTTGCTTGCTCCGTTTCGTCATTTGGTTCTCCCTCGGTCAGATTTCCCACGTCTGTTGTGACAGAGCAAGGACTGAGAGAGAACCCAGGTGACAATCACGTCCAACCTGGCGTGTGGTGTTTGTCTCCTTGCCCCAGCTGCCCACATTGGAGTTGGGATCAGTGGCCAGGAGGGGATGCAGGCCGTCATGTCCAGCGACTACTCCTTCGGGCAGTTCCGCTACCTGCAGCGCCTGCTGCTGGTCCACGGGCGATGGTCCTACATCAGGATGTGCAAGTTTCTGAGATACTTCTTCTACAAGAACTTCGCCTTCACGCTCGTCCACATCTGGTACTCCTTCTTCAACGGCTTTTCTGCCCAGGTAGGAAGGGCTGCTGGGCTGGGATCACGGCAAGCAGGTCCTCTGTCAGTGCAGGGAGCTCAAAGCCATGGGAGGAGAGCACATGGAGGTTTTCTCAGGAGCTGGAGGGGAAGGGTGGGATACAAAGAAGTCACCGACTCTTTTGCAGACAGCCTACGAGGACTGGTTCATCACCCTGTACAACGTGCTCTACTCCAGCCTCCCGGTCCTGCTCGTCGGCCTGCTCGACCAGGTACTCCCACAGACGAGTCCAAAGGCATCTGCCTTTGCTTGCATCAAACAAGGGCAGTTTGTTTGGGTTTGTGGTGTTTAAAATGTTTTCCTCCTGCATTACTCCGTGCAAAGCCCTGCTATTGGACAGAGAAAGGGATCTGCCATTCCCTTTGGGACACCTCTCTCTCACTCTGAGAACAACACTTTGCAACAGCTTTCCTTTCCTTTCCCCCCTTTATTAAGGACGTGAGCGACAAGCTGAGCCTTCGGTTCCCCAGACTCTATATTTTGGGCCAGAGGGATCTACTTTTCAACTACAAGAAGTTCTTTCTAAGTTTGCTCCACGGAGCTGTAACTTCACTCATCATCTTCTTCATCCCCTACGGAGCTTACATGAAATCTATGGGACAAGATGGAGAAGCCCCTGCAGATTATCAGTCCTTTGCTGTCACAGCAGCCTCTTCCCTGATCTTTGTCGTCAATTTTCAGGCAAGTAAACGTGGCTTCCTGGACTCTGGTGCTCTGAGAACACCTTCTGCTCACGGTTCTAAATTTCTCTGCTAAAAATGTAACAATATGCAAAAAGCAGTTGATGATATTTGGAATTAATAAACTCACTGGGCGCTTCTGCTTGCTTTCAGATTGGCCTGGACACATCTTACTGGACTTTTGTTAACGCTTTCTCAGTGTTTGGGAGCATTGCACTTTACTTCGGGATCACATTTGACTTCCACAGTGCTGGAATCCACGTCCTCTTCCCTTCTGGCTTTCAGTTCACAGGTCAGTCCTCGTGGTTTGTGGCTCTCGCTCCTGTCTCGGGCAGCTCTGTCACACACTAATTGTTCTGTTAATTGCCAGGAACTGCTCCCAACGCTCTGCGCCAGCCGTACCTCTGGCTCACCATGATCTTATCCATTGCCATCTGCCTGCTCCCTGTAGTGGCCCAGCGTTTCTTGGCCATGACAATCTGGCCTTCGGAGAGCGACAAAGTGAGTGCAGTCTGCCTTGGTTTGGTGAATTTGGCAGGTGGTGTTGGTGCTGAGACCTGGGCTGGTAGAAGGTGGCCCTGCCCGTGGCAGGGGAGTGGAGAGGACGGGCTCGAAGGTCCCTTTCAACCCAAACCAGCCTGAGATTCTGTAATTCCCTGAGAGACAAAGAAGTGATGGTGCCCTCAGGGAGGTGACACAAGCCTGGGGCTGGGGTCTTGTGGGCAGAAAGGGTGCAGCTCAGTGGGGGCCGATTGACTGCGTGCTTGGCTGAGACCTGGTGACACCACAGAGACCCCGGGAGGGTTCCGAGATGCCCAATTTGGGTTTAATTTGGGCCGGGCTGCAGTGCCGGGGGGACGGGTTGTGGCCGCTCCTGCCGTGCCCTGAGCTGGCCCACGGCGCAGGGGCGGTGCTGCCCTAACCCCCGCCCCCGGTGTCCGCGCAGATCCAGCGGAACCGTCGGAAGTACCTGCTGGAGGAGCAGCAGTGGCGGCGCCGGCCCAGCGCCTTCCGCCGCGGGCTCTCCGCCCGCCGCTCCGCCTACGCCTTCTCGCACCAGCGCGGCTACGCCGACCTCATCGCCTCGGGCCGCAGCATCCGCAAGAGGAGGGCCCCGCTGGATGCTGTGCTGGCCACGGCGCCGGGCACCGGGGACGCCCGGGACGCCCGGGACACCCGGGACACCCGGGAGACGAGCTGAGGCGCCGCGGGATGGCCATCCTTGTCCCGGCTGTCCCGGTGATTGCACAGAACTGTTGGAAACGAACTCAGGATCTTTTTGAACCGTAAAGGGCATAAGGACAGGAGGGGGTTTTATGTCTTATCACGGGAACTTTCTGGGCTTGGACTCCTGGGGACACAAAAAGGCCAAGAGTTCTCCATGGAGCTGCTGATCCTTGTGTGACTGCTCTGTGTGACAGTGTGCTGGGAATGGAAACCCAGCAGGGTCAGTTTTTGGTGAGGCCTGGAATTGCAGACTTTCCACTTTTTAACACTGCGGTGGTATAAAACTGCAGCTACATTTCATATTTCCTTTGCGTGCTCCACTTCATGAACTACCCGGACATCACGGCCCTGGCAGAGGACCCTGGACACCAAGGGAGCTGGCACGGCTGAGCTGAGGGTGTGCCTGGCCACAAACTTCAGCCAGTGTCAGACTGGATTGGGAATTAGGATAGATCTGGTGTCCCAAAGCTGCCCCCGGAGCTGGCACAGCCTGTTCATTTCAGTTCTGGATACAGTGATGGATAACTGGAAACCATTCACTCCCACTGGAACACACTTCACTTGCTCTTACAGCATAAAAAGTGTTTTTATGAGTCTCTTTACATTTGCACGTTCTTTCCTCGAGTGTTTCACTTTTAGCTCCTTTCCCCTCCCGGCCTAAGGTCGATCATGGAAACGGTTTGATAGTACAAATCACGTCGAATGGAATGTACATTTCCGAAGTGCAATGCGAAATAAACCCCCCAAAGCGCAGCGCCGGCGTTGTGATGAGCACGAGGGGGAGGACGGCGGGCTCGGAAGGAGCCGGGCGGGGCGCGGCTGACGCAACCGGGCGCGGGGTTGGCTCAGGGAGCGCGGTGATGCAGTTCCTGAGGCAGTTCCTGCTGCAGTTCCTGCCGGGGCAGCGCCGGCCATGGAGGGCGAGGTGCTGGGGCGGACGGCGGCGATGGCGCTCGGTGAGACCCGGCCGGGCCCGGCATCCCCGCATCCCCGGCATCCCCCGCATCAGCCCCCGGCCGGCCGGGCCCCGGAGCCCGGGCCCTCTCCCTTGCGCTGCTCCCGGCCGGGACCGAGCCGAGCGCTGCTCTGCGCCCTGCCTGCTCCCCCCGGCCCCGTGTCCCTGCCTCCCTGCCTCCCTGCCTCCCTGCCTCCCTGCCTCCCTGCACGGGGCTGTTCCCGGGAAGGATGCTGCTGGTCCCCAGAGTTCAGTACCTCGGGAGCCCTTAGGGCTTAGAGAACGCCCCGCGTGGATTGATTTTTTTACGGGGGAAAATAGGAAAGAATTGTTGTGCTGTCTGACCAGCCGGTGCCTTTGAAGGTTCACCAGTGTTTATAACCACGAAGGTTTGGTCTCCTAGGGAGGTTTGGGGTGGGGGGGCCCTTTAAAGCTCACCTCGTCCAGCCCCTTGGGCACATCCCTGTGTGTCCAGTTTCTTCCTCCTCGTTTTTTTTTTTGACTTATTGCCCGTGTTTGTGATGTGTCCTAGAAGAGCTGTACGTGTCTGAACGGGAGGGCAGTGACTCCACTGGGGATGGGACGCAGAAGAAACCATTCAAGACCGTGTTAAAGGTGAGTGTGGAAAACACCTGCTTGGTTTGGAACAGTGTGGAACGTGCTCAGGCTCTGTGAGGATGATTCCAGTTCACTTCTGTTATTTTCTCCCCCTTTTTAGGCATTGATGACAGCAGGGAAAGAGCCATTTCCTACGATTTATGTGGATTCCCAAAAAGAAAACGAGGTGCTGTGGCATTAAAGCTTCCTGGTGGGAGTTATTTTACTGCTCCTCGGTGTGAAGGGACACAATGTCATGTTCTGTGTTCTGCTCTCTCCTTGCATTCCTTAGAGATGGGCCATCATTTCCAAGTCACAGATGAAGAATGTCAAAAAGCTGTGGCACAGGGAACAGATGAAGAACGAAGCCAAGGAGAAGAAGGAGGTAGGCTGCAGAGGGAGCAGAGCACCTTTGTTTGCCCAAAACTGTGACACTCTGTCAGTGTTGCTGTCACTGTGTGTCACTGTCCTTCCTGCTCCTGCAGAAAAGCTGCAGTTAGTTCCTCACATGTTACAACTGGCCTGTTTACAGCTGTTTAATAATTAATTACTCCCTTTGACCAGGCAGAAGATCTCTTGAGAAGAGAGAAGAACCTGGAGGAAGCCAAGAAGGTTGTCATCAAGAATGATCCCAGCCTTCCAGAGCCCAAATGTGTGAGTGTGACCCTGTGCCTTGGAGCACAGGGCAGCACAGGGATTGTACCTGCTCTGGGATGGGCTTTGGATGAACCCTGGGTGCGAGAGGTGGCGAATCATTCCCCTGCCTGCTGGCTTTTGTTCCCTGACAGGTGAAGATCAGTGCTCTGGAGGCTTACAGAGGGCAGAGAGTGAAGATTTTTGGCTGGATTCACAGGTTACGGAGGCAAGGTAAGGCACGAGCATTACTGAGCTTGTGCAGGGAGGTGGAACAAGCACAGTGGCCTTCAAAATTTGGACACAGAATGAGTCCAACAGCACCTACTCTGAAATTTTTAAACCATCAGTTAGGTGGCCTCTGTGGTTTAGCAGTGGTCACTGCAGCACTGACAGTGTGTGAGCATACAGACATTTCTTAGTTCACATTCTGTGGGATTTTCAGTTTGGAGCCTGGCCCTGCAGAATTTCCTCAAAAGACTTGTCCTGTGTTTTAAGCTAATCCTGCCAAGGGAGGAGCTTACCAGTGAAATCAGCAACTCTCTTCTCTTTTTAACTAGGGAAAAACCTGATGTTCATTGTCCTGAGAGATGGCACAGGGTTCCTCCAGTGCGTCCTTTCCGACGAGCTGGTGAGTTGTGCTGGTTTCATTCTGTTCTGTCCTAACTGAAGTGTTCACCCCTCTGTTGGGAAGTTCCCCTAAACCTACTGACTCGTGTTAATGTTCAATGCATCACCTGCCCCTGAGTGTGTGTCAGTGTGAGAGCTGGCTGGGAGTGACTGTGAGTTTATCTAGATGCTGCAGGAAATGTCAGAATAAAAACTTGCCTGCCCTGGCTGTGTGTCCTTCCCTGCAGTGCCAGTGTTACCACGGGCTGGTGCTGTCCACGGAGAGCAGCGTGGCGGTGTACGGCACGCTCAACCTCCTCCCCGAAGGCAAGCAGGTATGTTCCTGGCCTCCTCGGCAGGGCCTGGCTGTCCTGACAGAAGCAGAAGCAGAGGTGGAAGGAATGGTTAGGTTATTTCAGCAGGACTTAGGTTTAGAGCGGGTTTTGCAAATGAAATTTGAGTGGGCTGAGTTTTTCTACTTGTCCCTGCCACTGGGTCCTGTCCCCGGGAGATCGAGCCGAGGTGAGAGCTGAGCTCAGCTAATGATTACACATGATTACATTTCGTAAAAAACCTGTGGGGTAGCCTTTGAAAATCTGGATTCCTACCCTGAAACTCCTGTGAATGAATGAAAAATGCCATTTTCGGGGATTAAGGCGGCCGTGACCCACACGGGGGAGCTGCTGAGAGCAGAACGGGGTCACGGGCTGAGCTGGGAGGGACCTCAAAGCCCATCCAGCGCCACCCCCTGCCATGGGCAGGGACACCTTCCACCAGCCCAGGGTGCTCCAGGCAACACTCCCAGGGATGGGGCAGCCACAGCTTCCCTGGGCAGCCTGTGCCAGGCCCTCACCACCTTCTCAGGGAGGAGTTTCTTCCCAATATCCCACCTAACCCTGCCCTCTGGCCGTGTCCACTGTCCTTTGTCCTGTCCTCCAGGCCATCCTGGGGGCAAGCAGTGGACTTTTCCCCCAGTGGTTGTTTCTGTGCCCCTGGCAGGCTCCGGGAGGCCACGAGCTGAGCTGTGATTACTGGGAGCTCATCGGCCTGGCCCCGGCAGGAGGGGCTGACAACCTGCTCAACGAGGACTCGGAGGTGGATGTGCAGCTCAACAACAGGCACATGATGATCCGGGGGGAGAACATGTCCAAAATCCTCAAGGTGCGCTCCGTGGTCGTGCAGGCCTTCAGGGATCACTTCTTTGCCAACGGGTACTATGAAGTAAGTGTGTGCTCCCTCGTGTGACTGCTCCAGCGCCCCGACTCGTGTGCTGTCACCGTGCCCTCAGCTCTTCCCTCCGTGACCACCCTGTTCTTCGACAGGTCACACCACCGACCCTGGTGCAGACGCAGGTGGAGGGAGGCTCCACCCTGTTCAAGCTGGATTACTTTGGTGAAGAGGCCTATCTGACCCAGTCCTCCCAGCTCTACCTGGAGACCTGCGTGCCAGCCCTGGGGGACGTCTTCTGCGTGGCTCAGTCGTACCGGGCCGAGCAGTCCAGGACCCGCCGGCACCTGGCAGAGTATGGGCAGCTCACAGCCTTACTTCCTTCACAGCCTGGGAGTGGCAGAAATTAAAGAGGGGGGATTTTAATGAGTTTATCTCAGAAAGATGTGCTGCTTGTGTGTGGTTTTGCAGCGGTGTGACTCTGTTTCAGGTACACTCACATCGAAGCTGAATGCCCTTTCATAAGTTTTGAGGATCTGCTGGACCGTCTGGAGGACTTGGTGTGTGATGTCGTGGACAGAGTCTTGAAATCACCTGCAGCGGGTCTCGTGTACGACCTCAACCCGGTAGGCAGTGGGAATAGCCAAAAAAAATAGGATCTCTAGTCTTTTCTGATCACTGTGATCCTTTGGGGAAGGCAGAATAATCAGAACATTGAGTACCATCGTAGAAATGAAAGTGCTGCAGGGCTGGTGATGACTTCCAAATCAGGGGACTCTGGGGAAAGAAGTCCCCTGCTAGTGAGCTCCAGGAGCCAGCAGTGTGCCAGGATTTATGGCTTGTACCAGCAGAATGAAACCCTCCAGCCCAGAGCTTGGAATATTGGTGGGCTGGTGCGTGTGGGTGGAGCCCAGGGGAGCAATGGAACAACTGGTGTTTTCGTTTGTTAGAGCCCCTTTGACTTCTGCCTTTGCAGAAGCTTTGACTTTGAGAGACACCTGCTTTAATAAGTAATGATTTGATGATGTGTGAGCTGGGAAGAGTCTGTGTGCTTCGAGTCTGGACATGCTGACCAACTGGAAAGGTGTTCTTTAACACGCTGCTCTTCCCCACAGGGCTTCCAGCCCCCCAAACGTCCCTTCCGACGCATGGACTACGCCGAGGCCATCGAGTGGCTGAAGGAACACGACGTGAAGAAGGAGGATGGCACTTACTATGAGTTTGGGGAGGTAGGTCCTGCTGGGAGGGGTGGGGATGTCGTGCAGGAATGCAGGTGTGAGATGGGATTTCACCTCATGTCCCTGAGCACCGGAATGAAAACCTGTGTTGTCACCTGTCATCTGCTCCCTGTCCACTCTTCTCCAACATGTGAGACACTTGTTTGAAGGAGCTCGAGGGAGCTTGATGCCCGAGCCAGGACTTTTTTCTCTCAGTTTTCTGTCTGACACATCGGGAAGACTTAGATTTTAATCGAACGGATTTTTTTTCCCCTGGGCATGTCTGGTTTTATATGTGAAGATTTATGTTTTTTCTGTGATAAGTTTGTTTTAAGAATGTAGGCACATCAGGATGAATGTGTGGACTCGTGCACGGGAGCATTTTGGTGTTAAATGCTAACAAATCCTCCTGTAACCGCAGGACATTCCGGAAGCCCCCGAGCGCCTGATGACAGACACCATCAACGAGCCCGTCCTGCTGTGCCGCTTCCCCGCCGAGATCAAGTCCTTCTACATGCAGCGCTGCCAGGACGACCCGCGCCTCACCGAGTCGGTGAGTTGGGTTTGCCTGCTGCCGGGGGGGGGAGTGAGCGCTCCAGGAAAACCCTTGGAGAATCCCTGCCAGGTGGCTGCCTGCCCTCCCCTCCTGCCGCGGCGTTGTCGCGAGCGGTGGGTGTGCCGTCGTGCCCCGCAGGTGGACGTGCTGATGCCGAACGTGGGGGAGATCGTGGGGGGCTCCATGCGCACCTGGGACAGCGAGGAGCTGCTCGAGGGCTACAAGAGGGAGGGCATCGATCCCACGCCCTACTACTGGTACACGGATCAGGTCAGTACGGCAGACACCCAGCCAGAGCTGGGCTTTTGCCCTCTGGGAAGGATTGGTTTGTTTCTGGTGTAGAATGTTTACCCTCTGCTTCGAATTTCACAGAGGAAATACGGTACGTGCCCTCACGGGGGATATGGTTTGGGACTGGAGCGGTTCCTGACCTGGATCCTGAACAGACACCACATCCGGGATGTCTGTCTCTACCCACGCTTTGTCCAGCGCTGCAAACCTTAGCCAGCCTTGGGAAAAAAACCCCTGGAAAAACTGAGCAGCTGCTGCTTGGGAAAGAACGATACACTCTGCTGTACTACAGCCTGTCTGAGAACAACACTTCTTGCAACCTGTTGCTAATTCAAATACCAGTTTAGGATGTGAAATGGAAAAGAAAAATGCTACTAATTAACTGGAAGAAGCCTTAGGAAAAATTGTTGAGGTGCATCTGTGCTCTTGAGGCAACACAAAACAAAGATCCTGATAAGTTGTCGTTTAAAACCCAAGCTATGCTTCTGCTTTTAATTTCTGTGACTTAAAATATGCTGGGCATTTGCTGATTTTGTTTTTAGATTTGCTTTCATTTTAACCTCTTTTCTCCCGGGGTTTCTTGCTGGGGGAGTCAGGAGTTCAGGCTCTTGAAGTTCCCTAATAGTGCCCTCTGAGAGTGGGAATGGGACTGATTCTGTTGAGCGCTGCACTGATTTTACTGGGGGTTCTCTGAGTTGATTCAGCAGCCAGGTGTGTAGTAGTACAGTGCACAGAATTCCACGGCAAGGGGTGGGTTGGGTTTGGGGTTTCCTGGTTTTCTTTCAGATTATTTATTGCTCAGCAGTGCTGAGGCTGCTGGCGAGGCAGGCTTTGCTCCCTCTCCCCAGAGAGGGATGAAACGCTGCTGTGGGTCCAAGCACACCCAGCCTGCTCCCTGTTTGGAACCAGAAATGACTAAAGACCAAAGGAACTGGTACCTGAAACACTACTGGGTTTCCAAACTGTGTCCAGGCTGTGCTTTCCCACGTGGTGCTGAGGTGTGTTCATAGGGCAGCTCCCTGGTCCCTCCTGCTTCTGCAGCTGAGCAGCTTCTCTGGCTGTAATCGAGTTATCAAATAGGGTTAGTGAAATACTTCATGTGTTCCTTCATCTGTAGGGTTTTTAGTCATCAATAAAGCAATTCCATCAGAGAAATAAAAAATGGTAGGGGCGTTATGTGCCACCTGCACTGAGACCTGAGCTGGATTTGCCATTCACTCCTGGAGTTGTTGAGCTGTGGATATGCATATTTTTGTAGTAAGTGACTGGTTTTCTTCATCTTGCATGTTACATAAACTGGTCTAAATCAGCAACCAATAAATTATGGCAACAGAAGCTGGTGTACAAGACAGTACTTGACCTGTAATGCCTGTTCCTTTCACTGAGCCCTTGGAGCTTATTGCTTAATATAGAGTGGACAAAAGGCCAGGAAAAGGGAATTTTCAAGTGCAGTGAACACACATCCCAAGAACTGGCATGAGCTTTTTTTTCTTTCTGAACTAAACCCCCAGGAATAAACTTTAAAGGCGTGAATTTTTGTAATTTGGAGGGGCCACCTCAGCTGGCCTACGGAGAATAAATGAGGGTGAATGTGCTGCTGAATAAGGGGTTGCCAAGGCAGCAGCAGCAGGGGGAGCAGCCTGGGCACCAGGGAAAGACTTCTTATAAAATAACTTCCTTCTGGTGCCTGAAGGGAAGGGAAAAGGGTCGGGAAAACATCACTTGTCTGCGATCAGGTTTCAGTCCTTAAACGTGTCAGGGCTGAGCTGCTTTGTGAAGGTTAAAAGCCTCTGTATCAGGGGAACTACTAGAGGAAGGGCTGGGGACTTAAGAGGTGCTCGAGGAAGAGGCAGATCAGATAAGGAGCTTAAAAGGTGACTGGGATGAAAGATGCAGTGGAGTTGAACTTGCCAGAGACTCCGGTGCAGTTCCCTCAGTGGTGGTGTGGGATCTTGGAAGGCTGCTGCAGCTCTTGGAACACAGGAGTACTTGGGTTTATTTTCATCAGAAAGGGAAAACAAGCCTGCAGAAGAGGAGAAGATGTGCAGTCAGAACTCGGATTTCTCATCCTCACTTTCGTTTTCTCACATGGTATCTGCACACAGTCAGGTTGGAACTGGTACACTGGGCTCCAGGGCCTGCCAGCCTTGTCCCTGGCTGCTTTGAGATGACCTTTGATTAGATTACCTCTCCTTACATGCACTATTTTATATTTATCTACGTTCAAGCTCACCCGGTCCCCCCTTTTTTGAGGAGAAGCCCTGAGAGCTGGCTCTGCCCTTGACCCTTCCAGGAGCTGTCCAAACCCGCTGCTGAGGAGCCAAGGAATGTAAACCACCTGTTAATGTGCTGTGGTGTTCGTTTGTTTGTGTTTAGAAACATAATATCATAGAATCATCAGAGTTGGAAGAGATCTTTAAGATCATCGAGTCCAGCCATCAACCCAGCACTATAACTCCCAAACCACTAAACCACATCACCCAGTGCCGGATCCAGACGCATTTTAAACACCTCCAGGGGCGGTGACTCCAGCACCTCCCTGGGCAACCTATTCCAGCGCCTGAATTCCCACCGGGAATGGAGCTCTGTGCTCCTGCACCAGCGCATCTGAGGGGGCTCAGCAGCCGAGCCCTCACCTCTCATGAGGCGCCCGCTGAGAAAGCCCACAGGATTTACATATATATATTAAAAAAAAATTTAAATCGCGGTTTTTTTGAACGTTCTTCAACTTAAGAGCGTTACTGTGCAAACGGAGGATGGCGCGCCCTCGCTCCGTGGGAACCGCGGGGACTGAGGAGGGGAGCCGGGACAGGGCGGCACGAGAGGCACGGGCCACGGCCACTGCCCGGGGCAGCCCCGGGGCCGGAGGGGACAACCGGCACGGGGGGCTCGGGGCGGGGCTCGCCGTGCCAGGGGCGGTGTTTGCGGGGCCGGGGCGGTGCCGGGGGCGGTGTTGGCTGTACCGGGGGCGGTGTTGGTGGTCCCGGGGGCGGTGTTGGCCGTCACGGGGCGGTCCCGGGGCGGTCCCGGGGGCGGTGTTGGCGGTCCCGGGGCGGTCCCGGGGGCGGTGTTGGCGGTCCCGGGGCGGTCCCGGGGGCGGTGTTGGCCGTCCCAGGGCGGTCCCGGGGGCGGTGTTGTCTGTACCGGGGCGGTCCCGGGGGCGGTGTTGTCTGTACCGGGGCGGTCCCGGGGGCGGTGTTGGCGGTCCCGGGGCGGTCCCGGGGGCGGTGTTGGTGGTCCCGGGGGTGGTGTTGGCTGTACCGGGGCGGTGCCGAGGGCGGTGTTGGCCGTCCCGGGGCGGTCTCGGGGGCGGTGTTTGCCGTCCCGAGGTGGTGTAAGGCGCGGGGCGGCGGCGGCGGCGCTGTCTGAGGGAATGCGCACGGCCAAGATGGCCGCCGCCGCCGCCGCTGCCGCCGCCGCCGCCGCGGGACGTCACCGTGAGTGCGGGGGCGCCGCCGCCATGGCGGAGCGGGGCTCTGAGGGCGGCGGGGGCGTGAGGGCTCCCGGGCACCGCGGGGGGCGAGGGCGGGAGGGCGGCGGCGCCGCCGGCCCCGCGTTACACAACGCCCGAGAAGCGCCTTTCGTAACGCTGACCCGCGCGGGGCCGGCGGGGCTGCGGCTGCCGCTGCCGCGAGGACTCTGCGGCCGCTCGTTCACCGGGGCGGGCTGGGCAGGGCGGTGGTGGGTTTTCCGCCGAACGGGCGGAAGGCTGCGAGGGTTCTTTGTCTGAGAGCTGCGAGGCTCGGGGGTCTCTTTACCTGGAGGCTGTGAGGCTTGGGGACCCCCTCACCCGCGGGGTCCCCTCACCTGAGGGCTGCGAGGCTCGAGCGTCCCCTCACCTGAGGGCTGCGAGGCTCGAGCGTCCCCTCACCCGCGGGTCCCCTCACCTGAGAGCTTCGAGGCTCGAGCGTCCCCTCACCTACGGGGATCTCCTCACCTACGAGGTCTCCTCACCCGCGGGGTCCCCTCACCTGAGGGCTGCGAGGCTCGAGCGTCTCCTCACCTACGGGGTCTCCCCACCTGAGGGGCGCAGGGGTCCCCTCACCTACGGGGTCTCCTCACCCGGGGGCTGAGGGGCACAGGTGTCCCCTCACCTACGGGGTCCCCTCACCTACGGGGTCTCCCCCCCTGAGGGCTGAGGGGCACAGGTGTCCCCTCACCTGCGGGGTCCCCTCACCTGTTTTTCTGTGTTCATATTAATTTTCCCCCCTCTGCAGTTTAACTGCCGAGGAGCCGCCCTCCCGTTTGAAAGCGCAGAGAGATCCGTGAAACTTCCCTCTTTGTCGTTCTCTGGGATTTGCGTGTCAGCGCCTCAGAAAGCAATAAACTAAGAATCGGGAGAGACGTGAATATTTGTGTTTGAAAAGAGCCTTTCGGGACTCGGCAGTGCTTGAATTGAAGTTCTTTAGTTTGCAGCCTTTTATATCAGCGCGTTCGCAGGCGCCCGCAGCTGCACACTCGTAATCCCGAGTCAGAAGCTGGATTGTCATTGATTTCAGCAGGTTTTGAGGTCTGTTCAGGAGGTTATTAGGGAACTGTGAGCTGGAAGATGCGCTTCCCAGCGGGTGGGTCGGCTGCCGAGGAGCTCTGTGCTGCCGGGGCTCAATTGCTGCCGAGCTCCCGCGGTCTGACAGGGAACTGTCGCACCGAACAATAGCCGGGGGGTGCGGCGCTGAACCGTTCTGTTCATCGCGAGCAATTCACGCTGAAAAAATATCATGTAATGACTATGAGCTCCTGAGGAGAATGAAGTGTGCTTCTGAGAAGGCAGGCTGTGACCAGCATGGAATCGTGTGGAATGGGTGGGTAGGAACCTTAAAGATAATCCAGCTGTGACATGGGAAGGATGTGGAGCTGCTGGAGAGAGTCCAGAGGAGGCCCTGGAGATGCTGCAAGGGCTGGAGCCCCTCTGCTCTGGAGCCAGGCTGGGAGAGCTGGGGGGGTTCACCTGGAGAAGGAAAGCTCCAGGGAGACCTGAGAGCCCCTTCCAGTGCCTAAAGGGGCTCCAGGAGAGCTGGAGAGGGAGGTGGGTGTGGGAAGACTTGTAAAACGCTGGGGTTTGGCTGATGCTGAAATCCAGACTTTCAGGCGTTGCGATTTCTCGACTTCTTTGATCCCGGGGCCTGGAGCTGAAGGGAGCGAGTGTGTCGGTGTGGCTGGGGGGGGTCAGCCTGTCCTGGCCGGGCTCTCAGCCTGCCCTTCTCTCCCCTGCAGTGGCGAGGAGCAGCCCCCCGCTGCGGGTGCCGGTGCGGTGGCAGGGCCGGGCGGCGGCCGCGGTGGTGACGGAGAGCGCCAAGCCCCGGGTGCAGCCCCAGGAGCGGTAGGTGTGCAGGGATGGGTGGGCCCTGCTCCCCAGCCCCCTGGCTCCCCCTGATACCGAGCCGCTGTTCCTGCAGAGCCGGCTGCTCTGTGCCTGTGTGAGATTGTTTATCTGGCTGGCTGCGCTCCCCCAGCCTCCCGGCTCGGGCCCGGGGGCAGGGACAGCGCTGTTCCTGCACGGCTTCCGAGGTGCAGGAGCAGTGGAAGAGCGTTAATTATGGTTATTGTGGTTCTGGTTCCTGCTGCCTGGTTTGGTCGGAATCCACAGCTGAGACCATTCCGTAGACTCTGTTTTATAACCTCCCTTAGAGCCTGCAGGTGCCAGGCAGCTTCCTCAGTGTGTTTCCAGCTAAAGTCCGTGTTACAAAGTGGTTACTTTTTAAAAAAAGCAAAGGTCATGTAAGTATTTGTCTCTGGCCATTCGTGCTCTTGTGGAAGCAGGAGGAGCCTCTGCATCAGAACTGCCTTTGCAAAGGACAAACGTGGACAAGGGAGGGCAAGCTGGTTGTTTCCTCACAGTAATGAAAATAAAAGCAGTAGGTCAGTGGGATGTGAGCTATCTCTTGCTTCCCTAGGAAACCTAAAACTGGCATCCTGATGCTGAACATGGGAGGCCCGGAGCGGCTGGATGACGTCCACGACTTCCTTCTGCGCCTCTTCCTGGACAGGGACCTGATGACCATGCCGGCTCAAAAGTGAGGAGCGTTGGGATCTCCTGGGGCACCACGGGCAGTGTGGGCTGATTTACCCTCTGGGCAGAGCAGCGTTTCTGAGCCTGTCTCAGCCTGGGAGCAGCGTTAGAAATAGCTGGGAGAGATCAGGAGAGAGGTGGTTCTCTCCTAATGCAGCTTGAGGGGTGGGAAGGGGGAGGGAATCAACCATCAAACCAACCACACGATGCTGCAGCAGAGATGGGGGGAAAGGGGAAGGGGTGGTGGTGTGGGCTCTGCTGTTAACACCTGCACCTCTGGGCTGCTCCAGCAAGCTGGCCCCGTTCATCGCCAGGCGCCGCACGCCGAAGATCCAGGAGCAGTACAGCAGGATCGGCGGCGGGTCCCCCATCAAGAAGTGGACGGCGGTGCAGGGGGAAGGCATGGTGAAGCTGCTGGACAGCATGTCCCCTCACACTGGTACTGCTGGGCCGGGGCTCTCGGGGTTCAAAGGGCGTGGGGTGGGTCTCAGTCCTGCTGGGAAAGCGCGGCGGGGATGCTGCAGAAGGCTCGGAGAGAAAGGGGTTCAGTTCATTGTGAAGTCATTACAGGGCTGAAGAGGAGGTCACTTGGAAGCAAAGACAAGGCTCTGCAGATGAGCAGTGCAGGGCCTGGCTCGGCGATAGCAGAGCCCCACCTGGGGCACGGCAGGAGATAAGGCCAGGCAGTTTGGCTGGGGTGGAAGGAGATGCTTTCCTTGCACGTCCTTCCTTCGCCATGAGAAAACTTGAAAGGTGCAAACAATCCTCTCTGAGGATCACAGAATGCCTCTGAACCTCTCTCCCTCCCAGCAGGGAGCTGTGACTCGTGTGTGAAGTGGGAACACTAAACATTTGTCGCAGGAGAACTGCTGGAGGAAGGAGAAGCCAAGAGGGGGAGAGAGCTCTCCATTCTCTTCAGCTCAGCAGCTTTGCCACATGTGGTGCTGCAAGTCCTCTGCTCCTTCCAGTTTCCCTGACCTTTGCTGATGTGCTGCTGGTGTGGCAGGGAATCCCCTCCACGTTTGACAATAGAGGTGGTTTCATTCCGAGCTGTTCTGTAGTTCTTTGTGGCCCCTGTGTCAGGCTTGGACAGAAAAGGTTAGAATAGGAGTTGGAAGACTGCTAAAAGGGCCTGGAAGGTAAAAAGTGACACTCTTGCAAGGCTGGAAGCAAGTTCATTTCATCTGTTTCGTGTGTAACGTGTCGCTGGTGCCTTCATTCAGGTGCTGTTCAATCCCTTTTCCCACAGATGTGACTCCCCAGCTTCTCTCCAGCTGTGGTCCCTGCAGGCACAGCCAGAGGCCTGCTGTGGCACCCAGGGCAGGAGTGTTCTTAGAGCAGGAGCCCCTGCAGGGCCAGGCTTGGCAGCAGGTTCTGCAGATAAGGCTGGGAAGGTTTATCTGCTCCTCCCAGTGTCCCACTGCCACTTTTGTTTGGTGGGCACCTTCCGTGCAGTCACACCCACCTCTGTGCTCCTCTCAGGCCTGATAAGTCCTTTGGAGACTCCTTTTGAACCGTGGAATGTGCTGAGCACTGCCAACCATTGCCTTCAGTGTTCCTTCAGAACAGCTTGGAGCAGTGGGATGTGCTTCCAGGCTGCTCAGCTGGGAATACTGTGTGCTCACAGGCAGGGCTTTGGGAGCGCTGAGCCCCGTTAATCAGTAACTGGGTGCTGCAAAGGAGCACTTTTAGGGTCACTTTGCCTTGATCTGCCAGAGTGTTACTTCCAGGCTGGCCATGATTCTCCCCAGAATGTTCTTTCCCGGGTTAAACTCCCTCTGTCCCTGCTGGGGTTAGTCAGGCTCTCGTCCTTAATGCCATTCCAAAATGTTAATGAGGTTACTGGCTCCTTGGGCTCCCCAAGTTGGGTTATTATTTGCTGCTGCTCCCAGCTGGGACCTCTCCTGCCTCCTGCAGAGAACTGGGGCTGACTAAACCTGTTTTCTGAATCCTGCATAAATGTACAGAGCTCAGCCCAAGCACGGGACATCTGCTTCCTTCAGAGCCCTGCTAAATGTTATTTCAGAGCCAGTGACCCAGAAACCACGAAAAAGAAACTTTGCTTTTGTTCTCCCGAGAACCTCTGTCCTCTGCTTAAGAAAACAAAACAGCAGACCTGCCCTCCCTCCCCCTAACCAAGCCGTGCTCCCAAAGCTGCCACCCGAAAGATTAGAGCTGGGAAAACCTGCAGTGCCCTTGAAGAGCGTAATATTGCCTCCAAAATTAAGTGTTTAGGGGCAGGAAGGTTTCTGTGAACCTCCTCCAGAGGCAGAATGGAAGAACACGTGTCCCTGTTTCAGTGCCACTGCTCTCCTGCCCCAAACATTGTTTGGGGCCCTGGTCCTTGGGGGTTTGGTGCCACTGGGGCAGGGCAGGCAGCTGGAGCTGCGGTCTGTGCGAGGACATCCAAGTGTTCATTTAGTGACCCTTTTTTTTACCAATACGTCCTTGAAATCAGGACTTGCCCAGTGAAACATTCCAGGCTGGAAACCACACCTCTGCCAAACTGGGGAAAAGCAGGAGGGTGATGTTCCAGCAGAAGCAAACCACAGGTATGAACCACTTCTAAATTCTGATCACGGCGAAGCGAGGTGCCAGAGAAAGGTGGGTTTAGAAAAGTAGCCAGGAAGTTATCAACCAGTTTGTTTCAGTCTGTGTGGCTCTTGTGCACTTGACACACGTTGCTGTGAGTTCTCACCCCTTCTGTTCCTGTCCCTGTGCCCGGGCTGGCAGCGCCTCACAAGTACTACATCGGGTTCCGCTACGTGCACCCGCTGACCGAGGAGGCCATCGAGGACATGGAGAAGGACGGCATCGAGCGGGCTGTCGCCTTCACCCAGTACCCCCAGTACAGCTGCTCCACCACAGGTGAGCTTGGGGCAGGGCAGAGGCACACCCGTGGCTGTGAACTCGGATCGGTCGATAAAATGGTGACGTCGCGTGACCTCGGATAGAATCCTTCCCCTTTGAGACTCTCAGCTCTGATTCACGGTTGCATTTTAGTTGTGTAGCAATTTAAGATATCTTCCTGCCTTGCTGCTGAGCTGCTGCAATCTGCCAGGGCCTGGCTGAGCTGGTGTTCTCTGCTCTCTGTGCTTCAGGAAGCAGTTTAAATGCCATTTATCGCTACTACAATGAGAAGGGGGAGAAGCCGAAGATGAAGTGGAGCATTATCGACCGGTGGCCCACACACCCCCTCCTCATTCAGGTGGGCCTTTGAAGCCTTTGAGGTTTATCTATTTTCTTTTAAAATATAGAAAAAAAGTACTGGGGAGGAATAACAGGAAGGCTTGGGAAGGCTGGGTGGCATTCCCTGGATGAGTGGTGCACGATGAGGGGGATTTGGGAATTCTGCCTGTGTGGGTAGTGCCTCCCAAAGTTCCCAGCTCAGGTCTCTGCTCTCCGTTCCTCTGAGCAGTGCTTCGCTGATCACATCCAGAAGGAGCTGAACCTGTTCCCCCCGGACAAAAGGAAAGACGTGGTGATCCTCTTCTCGGCCCACTCGCTGCCCATGTCTGTGAGTGACCTGGGGCTCTCCTGCCCTGCTCAGCCCTGAGCTGTGCTGCTCAGGGGAAGGGTGTGAGGACACAGCCGTGCCAGGCCAGTGTGTTCACTGGAAGAGGAAGGGCTGCTGTGTTTGTGTTGCAGGTGGTGAACCGGGGGGATCCGTATCCTCAAGAAGTGGGAGCCACAGTCCAGAGGGTCATGGAGAAGCTCAACTACTCCAACCCTTACAGGCTCGTGTGGCAGTCCAAGGTATGTGCTCGGGGAAGCTGAGGCAGGTAAAGCCTGGCCAGGGTTTTACTGAGCTGCAAACCTTTATTTACATCTTCATTTATTTTAACCACAGCCCTGCTCAGGCCGGCCCAGGTTCTGTTCCTTTGGGATTTAATGGTGAAAGTGAGCAGCACAATCAAAAGCAGGGAAACACCAATAACTGTTTCTATCCTATCCACAATCTGTTCTGTGTGGTCCTGCCCAAGAACACGTGAGGGTGGTTTGTAAGAATGATTTAATGAGGTTTTTTTCTCTTTATTTCCCTGTTTTTGTTCCAGGTTGGACCAATGCCTTGGCTTGGTCCCCAGACAGACGAGACCATTAAAGGACTGTGCCAACGAGGAAAGAAGAACATGCTGTTGGTCCCAATAGCATTTACAAGTGACCACATTGAAACCCTGTACGAGCTGGATATCGAGTATTCCCAGGTTTTAGCAAACGAGGTAAATGATTTGTGGGGTTGGTACCTGTTTGGGCAGTGCTGCTCTGGAATGACTTCTCCTGGGTTGCAATTTGCTTTGTAGCTGCTTCTTGCTTACAGTTCTAGGGCAAGCTTTATTTTTCTTGCAAATTGAAAATTAATCTGAACTGCCTTAACCACAAAACAGGTGGGAATTTGTCTTTCTAGATTTAACTCTTTAAGCTAAAAAAGAGTAAATGACTTTTTTGGCAGCAAAGCAAAATGTCGCAGCGTGGTTATTTTTGCTGCCTTAAAAAAACACTGCACTTTATTCTGTCCTTTTTGAGGCGACTTCTGAATGAAGCAGGAGGATTGTGAAGGGCCTGGCAGATCTAACTTTTTTTTTTTTTTCCTTTTTCCTTCTGATCCAGTGCGGAGTCGAGAACATCAGGAGGGCAGAGTCCCTCAATGGAAACCCCCTGTTCTCCAAGGTAGGTGCTTTGTGGCCGTGGCTGCAGAGGTTTGCAGTCGTGTTTGCAGTGTTTCCTGCTGGAGCATGGATGTTTCCCTGCAGTTTTAATGGAAATTGTACCTGTTGTAAACCCCTTGTACCTGTTCCAGCGGAGTGTTGTGCCGCGTTCTGGGGGGTTTTTGTTAGGAGGGGTTGCACGGCTTGGCAGCTCCCCCTGACTGTCCCCCCGCCCCGCAGGCCCTGGCAGACCTGGTGTGCTCCCACCTGCAGTCCAACGAGGTGTGCTCCCGCCAGCTGACCCTGTGCTGCCCGCTCTGCGTCAACCCTGTGTGCAGGGAGACCAAGGCCTTCTTCGCCAACCAGCCGCTGTGAGCCCGGCACAGCCGCCCGGCACAGCCGCCCCGGGAACTGCCCCGGCGAGGAAACGGCCCCAGGCAAGGGAGGAGACCCCCCCTTACACACTCGTGGTCTCTGTGAACCTCCCGGGCAGCTGGCCTTTGGTTTCAGTTTTCTGATGTTTTCTTCGTGCTCGAGAATAGGACGTAGGGAAAGAAGGGCATTGCTCCTGGCAGCTGTGAGGAGACCCCGTGGCACCCGTCTCGTGGCACCCATCTCGTGGCACCCGGCCCCGAGGGCGCTTAGCCTGAGCCCAGCACTGGGAAACCCCCACAGCTTTGTCAAGTTAGCTTCTCTTTCTATGCAGGGTGTATTTGTGTGCAGGTTGGTCACGAATGCAGTACCTTCAGCTTGACCAGGTCAAGTGGGCAGTTATTTTGGGTTAGCTTAAGGTGCAAGTGTGACCAGCACAGCCACCAGTTGTCTCTTCTGAGAGGGACTTTGCAGCTGGCTTTGGAGACTTTGGAAATCAAGTGACTTCTAATGCTTTTTAATAATGTGTGCATATATATATATATATTTTTTTTTTTAGGGCATAAAGATAAGGCTTTGTTTTGTTTGGTTTTCTCCTGCCAGAAACTTCCAGTGAAAGCTTAGCTGGGACAGTAGAATGCACAAAAATTGTTTACATTTTCTAGAGAAAACATTGTCATTATCTGCAGGAAAGCATCTGGAGAGCATAAATTGACAGGAATAAGCCTTGCTTGGGTGATACTGAAGAACATGTTCCACTGCAACTGCGTGTTTCAAATCCAGCAGGAACATGTTGAGCAGAATGGCTTTTTAAATTATTGTTATTTTCATTAAAAAGGGCTTTCTCAGTTTGGCTAAGTAAGTTTAGGAAGTCAGGCTTGCTCTCCAGAAGGTTTATAGATCTCCTCTGTGCTTTCTACTGTGGGTTTTGTGGGATACCTATGGAATGCCATGGGTGGGATTGATCTGGCTCGATGGATGTTATTTAAATGGAGATGAGGAGTGAGGAGTGATTTACATTTGTACACTGCAGGTGCCTGAGGGGGCAGCCCCAGGGTGCTCTGGGCCAGGAGGGGCTTTGCTGTCCCCACTCAGCCCCCCAGAGGGACCCTGGCAGTGTCCCCTCAAGGCACAGGGACCTCCCCAGAGCTGTGACCCCCTTCTGTGGGACTGAGCCATACCTGTGGTCGTGCAGCTGTCACCTCCTTGGGGGGGCACGTTTACTTGATGTCCTTAGCACTGAAATGCTGCAGGCTGGCTCCTGGCAGTCCCTGCTGGTGGCTGGGAAGCCACGCTGCTCGTCCAGGTTCATCTGCTCAGGTAGAGGTGAGGCAGGGCCAGTCTGAACCTCTGCTCTTGGCAGAACGGTGTTTGAGGAGAGGAGAGGCCTCTCGTGGCGTGTCAGGGGTTGGTTTGGTCCTGTCCTGCCTGATCCCTCTGGGGAGCTGCCTGTCTCCACTGCCATAGCTGCTTCCCAGGGGGACACAGACTGAGATTCCTGCAGTGCCAGAGCCTCCTGCATCACTGCTGTCCCTCACAGAACTAAGTCTTCCTTGCCCCTCCAAACCTGTGCCTGTGGCAGGGAGCCAGAGGCATCTCTTCTCCCTCTCTTGCTCCATCCTTGCTCTCTGCTTGCTGCCTTGGCAGGAAAGAGGAGCACAACTGTCCAGCGTGTCTGGGAACACTGGCCTTACGTCTCTCCTTGGACACAGAACTTTCTCTGCTCCCCCTTCTCTGTGTGACACTTTGGGGGGCAGTGGAAAACGATCTGGTCTATCAAATCTTCCTACTCCTGTTTCCTCCCAGCTGAAGGGGACGTGGACCTCGGGGTGGCCCAGGCTGTGACCAGCACATTTCCAAGTGTGGAGAGGGAGGGTTACCTTCATGTGAACCTTGTGGTACTATAAATACAGGCTGGCTTTCCATTCCCATGCTGGAGAGAGCACTGAAAGTACAAGCTGGCACTGATTCTGAGGCATTATGTTTGTCCCCAGTAATAAGAGGTACTTAAAATTCACTTTTGACTGTTCTAACCGCACGTGGGATAATTACTCCGTGGCTGCTATTAGGCCATCGTGTAGAAACCACTTAATTTTCCAGCTTTTAGCAGACAGGGCCTGTCTCCCGGAGCTGGTGGTACTCTTTGTTAGTTTTAACAGAGGTTTTTGAGGAGTCCCTCGTCTCTCACAGCCTGTTGGGGTTGGGTGAGTGTCTGCCCCGAGGAGGGATGAATCCCATCTCTGCCTGTGCCTTCCTCAGCCCTTTCCAGTGGTGTGTAGCTCCGGAGTTTGCAGCCTGTGAGTGTTCCCTGTGTCCCTCCTGCACGTTGTGAAACCTTTGGTGCTACTAACTCCGGACCCAGAGCCCTTCCCACACCTGCAGCACCTGGGAGACCCTGCTCCTTGGACACCCATCCAGTGGGATTGTTAGCAAACAATCCTGCTTCCCACCAGCACTCCCAGCCAGCCCTGTGGAGCTCTGGCCTCGGGATGTCGACTGGAAATCAAGGAGTTAGGAACAGGAGTAGTGTCCTGAGGAAAGAAATGGGAAGGAAAGGGGATGTGGTTGTTCTCCTGATTTCACTCTCTGTAGTTTGGCTCTTGTCTTTTCTTTGCCGAGTTGAAGTTTTTCTCCTTTGAGTTCCTCTCTCGCGTCTCCCTCGGTCCTGGCTGTGCTTCAGAGGAGGTGCTGTGACACTGGAAGGTGTGTGCAGGGTGTCTGAGTACAACTGAGTTCAGAGGGGCCAGGCTTTTCCCAGGCACACCTAAAAGCTCTGTGTATTCTCCCTTTCCACTCCCCCAGAGAGCTGGGAGTCACCATGAAGGGTAGGCTGCAAGTGAGAGCAGTTCCTTTGATTCTCTTCATGCCAGATGTGCACAGGTACTTGCTTTTAGCCCAACATATGCATTTCAGATTGACCAAGGACTTCCACTGACGTAACACAGCCCGTTTGGATAATCCTACTGTGTGTTGTTTGCCATAAGGATGGAATCTCAATTAAACTTTTTTTTGGAAGAAATGACTGAGCCATGTGTCTTTCTGAGAGCCCTTTATGCTGGTGTTTAGGGTCCTCTCTGCACCCCTGAGTCAGGCTGGGGTGAGTTACACCCCCTAAAGAGGCTGGAGAAGACGGTGACTCCGAGGTTTGCCCTGGTTCGGGTCCCACCTGTGCTGGATAATTTATTCCGTGGTCTCTGGGCAGCTCCTTGCTGATGTTACAAATTAAGTGCTTGATTGATTATTTTCTAGAGCAGTGATTGGAGCTGTTGGATACTTAAGCTGATCCATTAGCGAGCTCTTGTTACCGAGTTGTGACAGGGGTGGATGGAGGCTGGGAAGAAGGGAGGAGAGCAGCGATGGTCCTTCCTTCCTTTCCTCTGCAATCTCAGCTTTCTGTTTTACCTCCAAGCAGGGATCTGGCTGTGTGAGCACGGCAGAGCTTTAGCAGTGTCATATTCGAGTCTGACATTATGGAAGCACTTTTCCTTCCCTCCTTCCTTCTGAAGGGCTCACTTTCCACCTGCTCTCCCGCTTGGCCACGTTCCTCCCTGTGTTTCTGTGAGCAAATTCCCGAGCTGTGTCTCTCATCCCGTGTGGAAGTACTTGTCTCCAGCAGCACAACCCGGGGTGCCTTGGGCAAGGGATTTATTTGTAATTCAGCATTTCGAACCCTCAGGAGCAAGTTCTGCCCGTGGAGCATAGGGATTTGTAAACTTGGACCAGGTCTAAAACCTGCCCTTTTTTTTCCCTCTCCTGCTAAATTTGTGCTCAGCATTATTTAATTTGAATCCTGCCTGGCTGGACAGCGTCCTTTTCCGGTGGACTGTGTGTCTGGAGAGGGATCAGCTCCGGGAGCCGCGGCCTTTGATCCCCCTCACCTCTGAGGGGTCGCTCTGGGAGCGCCGCCCGTGACATCCCAGCCCCAAAGGCCGAGAGATCCCGGGGCCGTGAGGGGGAAAGGAAGCCCTTCCTCACCCCTGAGGTGTCGGGACCGGGCTGGACGGGGCCCGGAGCTCCCCGGGACAGCGGGAGTTGTCCCTGCCCGCGGCAAAGCACCTTTTCCCCGAGGGCTGAGGGGCGGCGTTCCCTCCTCCGGTCTGGGGGGGGCTCCGGCGCCCTCAGGAATGCGCGGGAAATGTCCCCTCACCGGCGCCTCGGGAAGCCGGACGGGCAGAGCTGAGGGCAGAGCAGGACCGAGCCTGGACACAGCCCTCAGGAACAGCAGCGCCTCCCCAGACAGCGCCGGGATGTGGGATCCGGAGGAGCCGGGAACTGCCGAGCAGGTACGGCCGAGGGCTGGAGAGGGGGGATCGGCTCCAGGGCGGGCCGGGGCTCGCGGACATGGCTGGGCGTGCAAGCGCCTCACGCTTCGTGTGGGCACAGGGAGCGTCCTGCTCAAGGAGTCCGGAATTCGTGGGGGGGGGGGGTGTGTGAGATCATTTGCTGCTGTTAATTTTGGCGGGAGAGTGATGTGGTGTGTACCCTCTGGAAAGGCCCGTGCCCTCTGGAAAGGCCCGTGCCCTCTGGGAAGGACTGTGCCCTCTGGGAAGGCTGTGCCCTCCTGGAAGGACTGTGCCCTCTGGGAAGGACTGTGCTCTCTGGGAAGGTCTGTGCCCTCTGGGAAGGTCTGTGCCCTCTGGGAAGGGCTGTGCCCTCTGGGAAGGACTGTGCCCTCTGGGAAGGACTGTACCCTTCTGGAAGGATTGTGCCCTCTGGGAAGGGCTGTGCCCTCTGGGAAGGCTGTGCCCTCTGGGAAGGCTGTACCCTCTGGGAAGGCTGTACCCTCCTGGAAGGACTGTGCCCTCCTGGAAGGACTGTGCCCTCAGGGAAGCCTGTGCCCTCTGGGAAGGGCTGTGCTCTCTGGGAAGGTCTGTGCCCTCTGGAAAGGTCTGTGCCCTCTGGGAAGGTCTGTGCCCTCTGGGAAGGTGTGTGCCCTCTGGAAAGGCTGTGCCCTCTGGGAAGGCTGTACCCTCTGGGAAGGACTGTGTCCTCTGGGAAGGTCTGTGCCCTCTGGGAAGGTCTGTGCCCTCTGGGAAGGTGTGTGCCCTCTGGTGCCCTGGCAGGGCTGGCCCCTGACGCTGCCCGTGGCCCAGCAGCACACAGGTCCCTGCCCTCACTGCCCGTGTCCGTGGGAACAGGGCGGGTGTGTTGCTGGTGTTCCTCCTGGAAGGATGGAGAGGCAGCTGTCACGCGGAATGCAGAGTTCTTTCGCTGTCATTTTTAAGGATGATCCATAACGTGTGAACATCACCCGCAATCGAGGCCTAATTGCATTTCTCCAGCGGGCAGGCGGCACTTCCAAGGAAGCTTAAACGAGCACTTAAGGGATAATGCTCGTAGCGGCTCCGGGGCTGGGGCGGCTCCTCACGTCCAACTCCCCCGGCGCTTTTATCCCGGAGTTATTGGGCCATTATGGGCTACGATCGTCTTTTACTGCCTTGCATTTCTCTGCTGTCAGCCGGGGAGGGAAGGGATGTGTAACATGACCCAAAGTGGTCTTGTTTGTTTTAATCTGCTGGGTTAATATCTTATGGCTTCCTGCCATTATCCCTCTCTGAGCCGGCCCCCGGAGCTGCTGCCGGAGGTTTGTGTGGAGGCCAAAGGCAGCTCCCGGAGCTGCCCTTGCCTTGTTCTCGGGGTGGGGGGCATCGACAGTGGTTGTTCTCTGCCGACCATCCCACCCCGCTGTGCCGCCCGTCCCCGGGGGTTGTTTTCTTCAAGCACCTCCATCCCACACGTGCTGAAAATACATCTCAGCGATACTGCAGAAGCTCCCGCTGTTCCCCCCCCGAAAGAAACCTCCTTCTCTCATCCTGCCCCCTCGGTGTGGGTGTGCAGGCTCTGTTCCCAGGGAATTCCCGCGGGGTTTCAGGCGCTGCGGAGCGCTGGGATCGGGAAAGCTGCCGGCACTTCATCTGCAGTCGGGAGGGACCCGCGCTGTGCTCCCTGCGGGTCCCTCACGGCAGATCATTACTGTCGAGTTCAGCCTGACGGATGCACTGCCGTTGCCGGCACTGCCCGAGGAGGAGGAGGAAGAGGAGGAGGAGGAGGAGGAGGAGGAGGAGGCACCTGCTCCTTAGGGCTGGGCTGCTCTGCCCTGCGATGCGGGGGAAGGTTTTGGGGAGCAGGGACACCATCCAGCCTGGCTGCCCCGGGGTGTCCCTGCATCCCTGTGATGGGCGTGCTGCTTTGGTGGTTTGGTTTTTTTGTCGCTGGTGACCAATCGGAGGGGTTTTAACGCGTTTTAGCCTGGAATAATTGCGTGATAATTGGTTAGGCGACACTGAAGTGAGCTCCAGCGGGGACAGGGAGGTTGATCCTTTCCCCCTGGGTACAGAGTCAGCCCCGGAGCCCAGTGCCTGGCACTGGGACAAGCTGATGCTGGTACAGCACCCCAGCCCAGCTGCAACCCTGCCACCCACCCCGATCATCCGTCAGCTTTTTGGCAGCTTAATGAAATGGTCCCCTTTCCTTCTCCCAGCTGTGCCCGCTGCTAAGTGCCTGGAAAACGCATTCCCCGGGGAACGATCCCGCCAGTGAAATGGAAATGACCCGCCGCGGCTGCATTAGTCTCGGTGTCACTGCTTTTCTCTCTCTGGTGTGACGGTGATTTTCCCCTTCCCGGCGGCTCACTGCTCCTCTCCCTGCCCTGGAGGAGGCTGGAGCCCTGCCTAGGAAGGGGGCTCAGCCCCGGGGGTGCCTGGAGGAAAGGAGCCTGGAAGAGCCACGGCCTGGGCTCTGTGCCACAAAGTGCTGAGGAGGCAGCTCTGCCTTTATCTGCACCCCTGGCCACTCAGCAAAGGGAAATGAAGCAGCGTAAATTTAATTAACGGCAGAATCCGGCTGGGGGCGAGAGAGGGACGCGGAGAGAAGGGGCGTGAAAACGAATTTTTCAGGGGGTTTATTAACCCCAAGGTTAAACTTCGGTGCCAAGGGTAGATCCCAGATAATGGACCGTGCAGTGCTGCCCTGGGGATGGGACGTGGAGGGGTCTGGGGGGGTCTGGGGTCCTGCCTGTGCCCTCCCCTGCCTGCCCCTGCCCCTGGCTCCGGGTGGGCAGAGGGATGGAGCTGGGGAGAGCTGGGGGAGGAAAGGGTCGGTCGCATGTTTGTTTTTTTAGGAGAAGCACAGGAAAGTGCTTTCCCTTGTGCATTTTGTTTTGCTTTTGATCCGCTTATGATGACACCAGTGCAGGAGACAAAACAAACCGGCCTTGCCCAGAGCTGGGGTGAATGAATGAAGGGATTTCTCCTTTGACATCAGATCTTTTCCCGAGTACTTTTTGCTCACTTGGCCAGGCCCTCCACCCCAGGCAGCATTTTTGGGACGTGGCCCTACACTGGGTCCTGTGCTCAGCTCTCCTCACCCCTCCATACCCCTGAGAGCAGTAGCAGCCCGAGCCCAGGCTTGGCTCCACCTCACCCCATGGTGTGGGATCAGGCCGTGGTGGAAAAAAAAAAACCCTGGAAAAAAACAGTGACTTTTGATGGCACAAGGAAGCAAAAGTGTTGTTTTCCTCCTTTATTGAACTTTGGCAAATAATATGTGTGTGTGGGTTTTACATCAATAGCTATAAATAAAACTTTGAAAGCAATGTAATACTTGTCATTGAGATAAAGGACATCTATTGGCACAAACCAGTGAGTTAAAAACCCTTTCATGATAAAATAACATTCACTCTTTTAGCTACTTTTATTCGTCTGAAAAACTCAGCTGACGCTCAGTTCAGCGTACCACCTTCCACCGAGTTAAAAAAGAAGGACAGAAAAGGACATAATAAAATAGACCTTAAATTTCATACCCCAGGTGCCCTGGCGGCCGGCGGGAGCTCTTGTGCCCCCCGCCACGGCCTCACATACCCCTTGTTGCCTTTGGGACTGAGAAATGCAGGTGTGGCTTTTCCCTGGGGGTGAGGAGTGGTGGGAGATTTTCTCCTACAATCATCAACTGTCTGACACAAAACCCCCCTGCTCAAAGCTCCCGTAGCCCCGACTGTCTTTGGCAGAGAAATAAGGGAGGGAAAATAACCCCGGCTGTATCACACGGCTTTCATTAACCACCACGACCTACCCAGTAAGGCCAAAGGGAAAAAAAATGTCTCTTTGCACTAATGAAAGCACATCTCTAACGTACCCTCAATGACAGACGATATAAACACTCTGCTGCCGGGCTCAGATGCCTCCTCAGAAGGCCGTGGCTCTCCCCCTCCCCAGGCCACGCTCTTCCACGCGGGGTGAAGTGCAGGGGGCAGTTGCTTTGGCTTTATGGCCAGGGGGACCCGGGAGCTGGACCCGGAGGGAAAACACAACCCAAAGGGGTGTGAAGCACCTTGGCAAACCCCTCTGACCCCGAGGGGCTGAGTGAGGAGCAGTACTGACCCCCCCCACGGGGCGTGTTTTCCCGGGGCCAATGCAAACACAACTGTAACAGGCTCCATGCATAAATAAATACCATCAACGGAAAGACCTCAAACCCAAAGGAAGAAGTTGCCATTAAGAACCACGATGCATCACACTGCTAAGGGTTTGCCTCATGCATAAACATGGCAGCGCTGATTGGCAGTTGCTAATTATAATTATAATTATAATACGACACCGTCACACAGGACAATCAGCTCTTCAGACCAAGTAGCACAAATGTAGAAAATAATCCTTTTTTTTTTTTTTTAACTCGTTTTTCTTTTTTTTCCTTTTTTTTATTCCCCTCCCCCCCCCCCCCCGACAGAGCAAATGAACACAGATTGTTTCTTCAGCAAAATATGAAACTGTAAACTTTGGGCTCGTTCTGCAACTTTTCCCCCCCCCGATCCATAACAACAAAAGAAAAACCCACGGGGAAGAAAGACTCGACGTACATTTTTAAGCGTCTAAGTACAAAAGCACAACCTAAAACGTAGAAAGCTTTTTTCTTCTCTTTTTTTTTTTTTTTTTTGTTTGTTTTTTTTTTTTTTTTGTTAAATCACAGTTACCAAAAAAAAGAAACAGTGAGTAATTCCTTACGTATACGCTATAATAACGTTAATAACTCTAAACAGCTACTCTCTATGAGGTATATCGGAGACAACTCGGCGAGGGATTGCACGGTCTGCCTTGCCAACGTGCCCGGGTTGTAATAAAGCTTTGGAACCGTGGAGAGAGAGATTCAGAGAGAGATTAAAAGAGAGAGAGAGAGAGGGGAGAGGGAGGAGGAGGAGAGCCTTTGGTATTTTCAGGAGTCTGTTCTTTGCAGGGCTGCGTTGCAAAGCACCACAGTACAAAGCCCACCCGGTACGATCCGGCGGCCCAGTTAAGCTGAGGTATTCACAGGAAGAAGGATAAAAAAGCGAAAAAAAAAAATAAAAGCACGAAAGAGAGGTTTCTAGACTGGCAAAAACCACACGGTTGCTTTGGTTCAAGCAAGGCACTCGTCCCGTGGTAACGGCGCTCTGCGAGCGGGGCTGAGCCTGGCGGGGGCCGCGGGACCAGCCCTGGGGACGGGCTGTGTCCGAGGGCACCGGGAACGGCGGCTCCCCCCGCCCCGAAGGCATCCTGAGAATTATTATAGCTTTGTGGCGAAGGGACACGGAGAGGGAGGGAGAGAGGGAGAGAGAAAAGCACACTTGTCACGTCCCACCGCTTCCAACCTAAAGCCCAAAAGAAGCCCGAAATAAAAGGCAGTGCTCAATCAAAGCGGGGCGGTAACCTCTGCGAATCCAAGGGCATGGCTCAGGCACATCCCTTAGGGAAAGGCCCCGCAGCCCGGGCTGGGCTCTGGGGGGAAGCCCAGGGGCACAGAGCAGTGGGGGGATTGGTTCCAGTGGCACAAACCAGGCTGCCAGCCCCGGGTGCCAAAGGGCACCGCTAATTCCCCGACCAGCCTGGGAATAATCGCTCGGGAACGTGGGGCTAACGGAGCTTAATGGAGCCTCAGCCTCATTGCTAGCTCGAGAAAAGTAATGAATTGAGTTTTATGTGAAAACTGCCATTGTAAACAGCAAGCAGAGGTGAGGAGGAGGGAGCAGCCCCTGGGCCAGGTCCTCGTGGAGGGCACGGTGCCCCCAGAGCAGCCCGTGGGCACAGCCTGGATTCGCCCCCAGGGCAGCACAACTCTGAACGCCTGGGCTGGCAGGAAGGCAGAGGGAACACAGCAAAGGGCAGTCGCCAGAGCGGGCAGCTCCCAGGGAAGCGTTTCTTTGGGAATCTGGGCTCAGCCGAACGTCACCGAGGGCGGGGGAGAGCGGTGGGGGAGCTGTCAGAGAGCACGAGCAGGATGCAGACCGCACAGAGAAAGAAATCTTTGGTATCTTTGGTATCATCAACACGATTAAAATTACAAATGGAAAAGTCAGTGAGGTAGCCTCTTTGGTTCTCACTAGAAATACAAAGGTTTTTTTTTCTGTGGTTTGTTTTTTTTCTTTTTTCCTTTTTTTTTTTCCCTTTTTTCTCTTTTTTTTTTTTCCACACACAGAAGTTCATTCTTGGAAGCAGCTAGTTTAAGGGTTTCTCTCTTTTTGCTTGGCATGGATTATTTTACCCCCAGCTTAAGCTTTAAGAAGCCACAAAGTTCAGGCAAAAAGTATCCCAGTGTCTTTTTTTTTCTTTTTTTTTTTTTTAAACTGTTTTTCCGAACACACAGTTTCAGGTTTGAGTATTCATTGCTTGTCCTCCAAGTTGGCTCTGCTGCTCTTACAGGAGATCAGCTGTAGTGCTTCAGAGGTAATTCTAAATCAAAAAATAAAAAACTCTACAGGGGCATCCTGGGGCGGGGATGAATAAGTTAAAGGAATAAGTTAAATAAATTAGTTATATCACGAAGGCTTCATGTGCCATAATAAAGGTACGTCGCCCTTTCCAATCGGATTAACTTAAATAACTTAAACTTTGACACTCAAACAAGTAAAATTAATTAAAAGAGGGAATTAAAGCTGGACTCCTGCTTCCTGGAATGAGTTGTTTTTCCCTGTCCAGCAGAACCTGGCTGCTCTAGGGAGCAACACCAACTCTTCAGTGGATTTACTGACAGGCTTCGCATCTCTGATGCGCTGCAACAGTCAGATGGACAAATAAGCAAAATTAATCCCAAATGAGTTCATAAAGGAGCGAATTAAATAGTTGCAAATAGCTAACGTGGGAGCCTGACCCTGCAGTCTGCACTTGGGCAAAGCTCCCACTGAGTTGAAAAGCTCAGATGCAACTCAGACTGAACAGAGATCTCAGGACCTGCCCTAAGACTAAATCAAATAAATTATATTATTGATAGATACTATAGCGGGTCAAAACCCACAGGTGTCTGGGAAAAAAAAACCCAAAAATAAAACCATTTTAAGCTTTGCCTTTTTAAAAAAATCTAACCAATAAAAATTCCCCTTATTAAATACAAAGGAGGCCGAGTAGAAAGTTTCCCCACGTCTTAAAAGTACTCAGGAACTGTGACAAGCAAGGAAAGCACCGGCTGTGTCCGAAGCCAGCTTGTGTTGTTACCGTGTCTTCCTTGGGGAGGGGAGATCCCCCTTCCCTCCTGCGGGGCTGGGATCCCCCTTCCCTGGGGCAGGGGGGAGCGAGGTTTGCTGGTTGGGTCCTTCTCAGGTCTTTGGGTTCAGCTGTAGGGCAGAGAGCTCCAGAATAAAGCTATTCAACCGAAGTCATCGAGCACATTCCTTGTTCCAGTTAAAGCGATATCCAGGGTTTCTGGAAAGTTGAATTCATCCCGGCTGTAACTCCGAGTTCCCGGTCCGGGAGATGCTGGGATACTCTCTGTGCACACCAGTCTTTTGGTGGCAGACTAAATAAAGCAACAAGTTACATTACCCAGCTCTATAGGTTCATAAATGTAGGGCACAGAGTCGGGATTTGGCTGCTGGAGTCGGGATTCGGGCAGAATAGGGCACGTACTCTGCTCACCCACACGGGGATCTCCCCCCACAGTCCGGGGTTCCAACGCCCCTCCTCTGAGGGAGCTGCTACATAAAAGCCAGGAGGGGGGCGGTGAGATGGGAGATGTCACAGGAGGGGCCACGAGAGGGGCAGGGATAAAAAAATGCAGCAGGATTTGTGGATGAAAACGGTCTGTGATTGTTGCCCAGCCCAGAGGAGCCTCGTGGTGCTGTTTGTTACCCAGCCCTAAACAAACACTGTCACAGTTTGTGATCGCACTGAGGAGGAATTTGTAAATAATGGCAAAAGAAATTTGTAAATAGATTTGTAACTGACCCAGATTGCCTTTGTTAGGGCGTTGGGAGGAACTCTGGGCAGGAATAAAAAGCCCCCAGGGGAGGTGTCCCTCTGCTGAAATGTCCAGCACACGCTCAGAGGGTGACTTGGGCTCGTTCCCTGCCTTGCAGCTGCAGGAAGGGAAGGTGGGAAACGGGCACTGGGACTGGCATCCCTCCCCAGGAGGGAAGGGACGGACACCTGGCACCGCTGCAGACTGTGGGGGGACACTGCCAGCGTGAGACACCTCCCCTGAGGGCAGTGCCGTGCTCAGAATGCACGTGGAGGGGCTGGTTGGATGGACACCTGGGTGGGGATGCACCTGGAGGGGATAGTTTGATGGACACCTGGGTGGGGATGCACATGGAGGGGCTGGTTGGATGGACACCTGGGTGGGGATGAACCCTTGTGGAAGGGTGGAGGGTTCTCAGCTGCTGTCAGGTACAGGAGGGGGGCTGTTCACAGCTCTGGACACACAAAGGAGGCCGACACACAGGTCACCCCCACCCCACAGGTTTCTCCTGCAGGGAGGAGACGTACCAGCGTAGTATCCCAACATCTTGCACTCGGAGTCGTGTGGGGCAGAGACAGGGGGAACAAATAAACCCACCCCTTGGGTTGCACAAAGACTCAGAAGTGTTACCTGTCCAGAGACCAGTGGGGTTGTGTTGCATTAGTCGTGCAAGAGGAGAAAACAAACTGAAACACAAGTTGTGAGAATCCTCATCTTTGGTATTGTAGCTGTTGAGGTTTTGGTTGCTCTGTTCCTTGTTCTTTTTGAAAAAAACTGCATAGGCACAAATTAAAGACAATCTTCAACTTTGGGATGACTGGAGTTGTCAAATGAAGCAGCAATTGTACTGGCTTTGCTTTGTTCTCGTTCTTGGTCAACCCTTTCTTTGAGATCTGCTTCCGAAAACGTCCGAGGTGTCTGTAAAACACAGTGTGGGACTCGTTTGCTTCCTGACGCGCTTCCTTGCTGTTGGTTTTTATTTTTTTTTTGTTATTTTTTTTTTTTTAATTTTTACTTTATCTTTCCGTGGAACAGTTCGTTGCAGAAGAAGTAGGTGCAGAAAAAACGTTTCTTTGGTTTCGATTAAGTAGCACATAAAAAAAAGTTCTCAAGTGTCTCTTCGAGAGCCGCGGCCGCGCTCGGTCACCGCTCGCGGCGCTCGGAGCTCGGGGGGCCTCCCCGGCGCCGCCCGACCACCCGCACCGGCCATGGCGAGGAGAAATGGCGGGTCAGAAACATCTTTGGCTTGCAGGAATCCTGTCTCTTTGGTGTGCTGTGTTCCCGCCGGCTCGGGCGGCGGGCGGGGAAAAGGAATTGGGGGGGGATGCGGTGGGGGGTCGATGCGGCACGTCTGAAACGGTCGGTGGCGTCCGGAGGGCTCGTTCCTGGTTTTCTTTTCCTGCTTGAAAGTACCATAAAATACCAAAAAAAAAACTGAACAGAAATGCCTGGAACGCTAAAAAGGTTTCGGTAACCAGGACGTTGCCGAGGAGAAACCAGATTCCGGGAAACCAAAAAGGGTGTAAGAATGACCTAAAAAAAAATCCAGATCTTTGGAAATGTGTTCGCTCCGCGTACTGTAGCAGTTCCATCGACCTCCTGAGTGTGCCTGAGGTGCAAACACAGACCTTGGGAGGAGCTGCCAGCTGTGCTTGGGGCTCCTGCGGCGTTCCCGGGATGTCAGGCCGCAGCCGGCACGGCCCCGGGGAGCCCAGGGCTGTAGCTACGGCTTTGTGCTTGATACTCTGAGCTCGAGGGAACTGAATTGCTTTGATCCAAGAACAAGCTGATTGAGTTAAAACTAAGGAAAACTTAAAATTCGATCTTTCTTTTTCTCCTCGAAAAACGCTCAACGAAAACCACGCCTGAGTTCAAACCCGGGATCCGGGGTTCTTTGGTGCCGGGCTTTGTGCTCCGTTCTGGCGGGGCGGTGTGGCCAGCACACGGCAGGCACCGGATCGGGAGCTCCCGCCGGCCGGGGAGGACCCGGGCTCAGGAGAAACTCGCCTCGGGAACGGCTGCCCCGCCTTTCAGACCTGCCTCGCCCGTCCTGAGCTTTGCGTTGACCGGGGAAAGGTGGACGTGGAACCGGCGCCTGCTGGGACCGCCGGGGAGCCGTAGGATCGCCCTCGGGGACGGCTGGGCTGGGGTGGTGGTGGGAGGATTGTGCTTTAGAAGTCACCGGTGGAGGGCCCCGCGGGAAGCCAAGCCGCTCTCTCTGCCGCGCCGCGCCGCGCCGGCCGTGCCCCTCAGGCCTTGGGGCAGCTGCCGGGGGCCGAGGAGGAGCCCCCGGAGCTCAGGTCATCCTGCCACTTCTCCAGGCTGCGCCGGCGGGCGTTCATGAAGAAGTTGCTGACGGTGGTGAGCTCCAGGCCCAGCTGCTGGGAGATGGTGATCTGCATTTCCTTGGAGGGGCGCTTGTTCTCCTTGAAGATGGCGAAGAGCGTCCGGCGCTGCAGGTCCGTGAACACCAGGCGGGATTTCTTCTGGGAGTTGTTCCGCTCTTTGCTGGGCTCTTGCTCTTTGCGTTTGCAGGCTGGGAAGGGGGGGGCAGAGACAGAGAGAAAGTGTCAGGGTGGGGCCCGCAGACCCACCCGGTGGCTGTGACACCGGCTGAGCCGGCACTGCTCTGGCACGGGGGATCTGAGGGCTCCCGGGGAGATCCAGGGGGCTGCACTTGCACTCCCATCCCAAAAACCTCCCAGCAGCCAGGAATGACACTTGCCACGTGAGTTTTATCCCTTTAAACACCCCAAAGCAAACCCTGCTCAAAGCTTTGGGTGACCACCAAGGGCAAACCCCCCTCTGCCAGCACAAACTGCCACGGCCCAGCTCAGCCTTCCAGGGTGGGGCTCTGGCACCACCTCCCCTTGGTCCTTCCCTTCTGCAGTGTCACCAGGGCACTGTTCCCACTGTTCCCACCTCCTGTCCCCCTTCCCGGGGTATCCCCCAGGGGTGAAGCCTGGCGAGAGCTCAGGTCGGGCAGGGCGGCAGTGCCGGCCCATGGCTGCGCCGAGCGCCGCTAATGGCTCCTAAAACCCTCCCTATTAATAGCTCCCTGTATTTATTAGCAGAGGGAGAACAGCCAGTGCTGAAAGCAATACCACACACACTTAAAAATAGCCCTGCCAGGGCCGTCTGCGCCGGGCACGGGGAGAAAATCCATATGTTGACATGGTCGGGGAACGCGCCGGCACAAAACGGGCCCGGAGAATTGGTAAGGGGGCAGGCTCGAAGCAGGCCTGTTAAATAATTCTGCAGGCCTGGAATGTGAGATGAACCCGGCCCAGAGGTAGGACTCAGACAGTGGAAATGTCTGTGATTAACCCAAAGTCGGGCCGGAGCTGGGCAGGCACAGGGACTCCAACTGGGAGCTGTGGGAACAGGGAGCAGCAGGGATGCTCCTGCCTGGACACTCTGGAGGTGTCCCAGTGGCCAGAGTCGGGTCTCCAGAGCTCATCAGCCCAAAGGCATCAGGAGGCAGGAATGTGGGCTCTCTGACTGCTCCTCTAACGTCCTGCTGCCTGTCTGAGCTGCAAAAGCAGATCTGAGGCTGGGTTTCCTTTGCCATGTGTCCAGCATCCACGTGGGGATGGATGTCCCCAGCACCGGCAGCTTTGCTGCAGCTTCTAAAAGGTTCCGGGACACTGGGCCGAGTGGAGTGTTTCCTACCATCACTAATTTATGTCCAGAGATGCTCTGTGTTTTACAGTTATTGGTAGCTGGCCATAAATAATGCAGAGGGATGTGCTTTTCGAGGCATTCAGTAAATACTTGCCTTGAACTGTTGGGTTTGCTCTCGAGAAGGCCCCAGGAAGGTGAATGCTGAGCCTGGGCAGAGAAAAACGGGGGGAGCACTCTCATAAAATCAGGAGGTTTTCCAGGAAGAAAGAGGAAGGTTTTAAGGGTGGAGGGTGACACCCTGAGCATCACTACACTCACTATTCCTACTCATGGTTCATTTCCCTGCTTTTCTGCCACGAGAACTCTGATTTTCCATCTTCTTCCCCAGAAGAGAGGAACTTAGCCAGCCCCATGCATTCCAAACAGCCAGAAATCCTGAAAAATACCTAGGGGCCCTGGCAATGAGGCAGGGAGAAGGGGAGCCACTTGCGGGGCCGGGATACTGGACATGGCAACAAAACAGCTCCCGGGACTTTCTGGTTCAGGATGTTTTTACTCCTCGGGCAAAAGTGGCTTGGAAAGAGCAGGTGTTAAGCAGGAGCCAAGCAGAGAGCAATATTCCCTTAATCCAGCAGCAAGTCCTCTCCCCACGGCTCCTGAGGATAAGCTGTGACTATTGATCCCCCGTCTGTGGTTCCACGGGGGTGCCGAGCCACTTAAACCCAGTTATCTGCCTGATGGAAATAAAGCTGCTCCTCCATTCCATTTCGGAGACAACTCCGTGTGGGGGAAATGTAATTACCCTGCTAACACTGAGCACAATGAAATGACCATCCAAACGTTTCCCAAGGATTTGAAATGTTTTTCTTTGGCTGTGATTCACTTAAAGCAACCCCCCCCCCCCCGTATATATCCCTGTTGCTACAATCTCTTAAAAACTGGGCCTCAGAAATCAATTTGATTACCTCTCTGAATTAAGTATGCACGAAGGAGAGTGATTGGGATCAATACAAATTAGGTTAAGTACTCCACTGTGTACAAAATCATTATGGAACAAGGAACAATCGGAATGAAGATGCAAATAATCACATTGTCGGGGTGGGCACGGGGAGAAGCAGGTGTGTGGAAGCTCCAGGAGGCAGATTTCCTGCCCCTTGCCAAAGCTTAATGCCTGGGCACAGGGCCCTGCCCCGGTGCCCATTAGGGGGGGATGAGAACTGCTGGAAAATCACCGCTGCTCATAAATATGTTCCCTCTCACTGAGAGATATTTTGGGCTCGGAGACAATTTGTGTTTTGGGAACCTGCCAGCCTCCGTGGGCTTGTCTAATAATTCCTTTGTGCAGCCTTTACCAGCGGTTTGAGTCCCTTCTTCCACAATGGAGCAGTTGGATTTTATAGCTCAAAAACCCCCAAACAACCCCAAAACACTCCAGTGTCTCTTTTTGATTGCATTTCTATCTGCCATCAGCGAGTTGTCTGGCTGATCTTATCACCCAACCCATCTGAGATCAGTCTATTTGGTATGATTTCTGCCTGCAAAAGCCCTCTGTAAATCAGAGAAGCCTTTTATGCAAAAGCCTGCAAGATGGATAGAGCTGGATACGAAATCTTTTAGCTTGGAAAAAAGAGATGTATTTTCTGAATAAGCTTTCCCTGCATATTCATCGCCCCAGTAGGATGGGCTTTTTCCAGGGAAGGCAGGAGACAAGATGGGAGCCTTAAATACAAACAGCCTGCCTTCAGAGGGAGGGGAGCCTTCCCTTTTGCTGTGTCTAGTGGGGATAAGATGAGAAGCCAAGGATTTAAAAGACAAAAAGTGAGATTAAGGCGAGCCATTAAGGATTTTTTTTGTACCTGTAAGCCCTGGCTAGGCTGGGAAATCCCCATCCCCGGAGATTCCCCTCAGGACCAGTGATGTCTGCAGCGCTCTGCAGCCCTGCTTTGCCTCTGAGCTCCATCCTCTGTGGCCCTGCAGAGCCCGGGTTCGCTCTGAAGGCAGCGACGGGGGAGCTGCTCTGATGAGAGGGCTCTGCTGCCTTCAGCCCTCGGAGCCTTGGAACAGGTTCCTGCAGGAAGCTTCTCATCCCCCAGCCACGTCTAATTGGGAGGGAAGGAGCAGCCCCTCGCAGCTGGCACACGGCAGGAACATCCAGGACAAGATTTTGTGGATAACACCGGGGAGGAGCGCCGAGGAGGAGCACCTGGGGCCACAGGGCTGAGCCAAAACGCCCCTCCCAAGAGCCAGGGAAGAGCCAGCACCAGCCACTGGAAAATAATCCTTTGGGCAAAAATGCATTCCTCTCCACAAATGAAAGGTGGAGGTTTTTGTCTTCAGAGGAATATTTGAGTTTGGGATATTTCGGTTCCAGTGGTGACAGGCAAGAGATGCAGGAAAAAACAAGATGCTGGGGGGGAAAAAAAAATCTTTTAAGGAAATAGCGAAGGACAGCTTCAGAATGAGTAAGACATGGTGATCAGTTCATTGGGTTTTGTTTAACAAAGGAGAGGGGAAAAAATACTGAAGTGCATTTAATGACAGATGCGCCCAGATTTAACTTTATCCAATAATCGAGACACTGGTAAAGCACAAAAACAGGATTCGAGTTTCTGCAGGGCAGAAACGCTTCCAGAAACGATGTGGAACCAACAAAAAAAAAAAAAAGCTGGGCCAGGATATTATTTTGGGAAAGTCTCTACGTGGGAAATCTAATTAATCACCCGGCACCGCAATTTACTGCATGGATTGCTCAGACACAACCACTAATCTATAGCCAAAGGGAGCACCCATATTTCAAGCCACTAAGCACCTTTCAAAGAACCTTTAGGTACCTGTACATTTAGTCCAGCACTAAGAAATACTTTTGTATATAGATGTATATATAGAGATAGATAACAGGCTTGATACAGATGTTGCTGGGACTTAATTTTTAGCCGTAGCTACAGACGCAGAGCCTGAAAACGCAGGGCACAGAGTGCTGGTGAGGCACAAAGAGGCGGAGAGGACGGGCGGCCCACTGTCCACAGCACCTCCTCCTCCCTGCCCTCCATCCCTCCATCCCTCCATCCCTCCCCTGCGCTCTCCGTGGTGCTGACGGTGCCGCCGTTCCCCCCCCGGGCGGGTCTGAACATTTGTTTCGCGTTTGTCAGAGCCCCCCCAGAGCCCCCCGTCCCTGCCCCGGCGGGACACTCGACCCCTTCCCCCGCCTGCAGCCGCAGCAGGACCCCAAACCGGGAGCCCCCCGGAGCTCCGAAGCCGCACGGAACCGCCCGTTCCCGCCCCAGAAACCCCCGGCGAGGGAGTCTTAAAGACCCCCGAGCGCAGAGATAACAAGATTAAATTAGATCAGAACAGAGCAGGATAAACAACGTGATCTTCTGTAATAAGAAGAAATGCTAAGCGCACCCCTCTGCTCCACCTCCCACAGGGACAGGGGGATTTCCCTCCGAGGACAGCAGATTTTGGTCCCATTTGGGAAAAATTTTCAGGAGTGACGGGGCAAAGAGTTGGTGAGGGTTTTTTTTTTTGTTTTGTTTTTCAAAAGTCTGAAACACTTCAGGCTTTTTCCCCGTGCTCAGAGGGATTTAAGCAAGCGAGTAAAGGAAGCGCCGAGGCAACGGAGCCGCTTATTCACACGTGGTAATAAAGGGAAATTAAAATAATCGATTTCCTGAAGGGAAAGGTAATTTGCAAAGGTCTTTCCCACTCCGCGGGGAATCCGTGCCCACTCAGCGCCCGGGCTCTCTGCAGACTTTGCTCCTGGATGCAAAGGCATTCGGGGGGACTGGGAAAGGGGAGATCCGGAACGATACAGGCACAAAACTCCGCGTGTAGCCGCGGTTCCTGATTTTCTGCCCTCTCCGTAGGGCTCCACGGGGAACCCCCACCCGGGCCCGGTGCTGGGAAGGAAAAGCACCAGCAGCGTTACTGGAAACGAGCCGGCTCAGGTTCCAGATCAATGAAAACTGGGTCCGCGCGTTGATGCTCCCGTTGCCAACATTAATGCTCTTTTAATCTTCCAAACATTATCCGCATCGATTTCCCTCTGGATGCGCGTTTGTTGGCGAAGGCGACACCGCCGCGTGCCCGCCGAAAAACCCCAAACCCCTTCTGCCCCCCTGAGGCTCCCGTCGCAGCCGCCCCCCGGGGACTGCAGGTCCCTCCTTGGAGCCGAGGAGGGATCCGCATCCCTCTCCCGACGGGAGCGGGGCAAAGCCCGAGCACCCTCCTGGCTTCTGGCCACCCCAGGCCGCGGGTGTTTAACCCGCAGCGCTCCGGGCGAGGGGTCGGGCGGGGATTTCGGCCATCCGTCCTTCCCGGCTCCTCGTCCCCCAGCTCCGCCGAATCCCGCCCCTGCTGCCCGGCGTGCGGGGACTCTCCGCGCCCGCTGCCCTCAGCCGCCCGCCCGCGGGGGAGCGCGAACGCGCGGGGATCGATCCGCTCGGCTCGGCATCGATGGGAAGGAAAGAAGGACGGGCTCGGTGGCACAAACAGCCCCGAGCCCCGGCCCGGCACCCTCCCCGCGCTGCGCTCTGTCCCCCGCGTCTGTGCATCCACATCCACGGGTCCCGCTGGGGAACTGCCGACCGGGGGGCGAGCGGCGGCCACCCCCGGGCACCCACCGCGCTGAGCGGACAGCGCTCCCCGCGCCTCCCCCGCCCTACCCCGGGCGGGCGCTGCCGGGGGGGTCAGTCCCGGGGGTCAGTCCCGGGGGTCAGTTCCGGGGGTCAGTCCCGGGGGTCCCTGCCCGCCGCCCCCCCCGGCCCCGCAGAACAATGGGGGCTGCGCCTCCCCGTGCCCGCGCCAGGGGGAGCCCGCGCGGCCGCCGCGGACAATGCGGCCGGGCCGGGATGTGCGGGGTGATGTGCGGGATGATGTGCGGGGCACACGCGGGGCCGGCCCCCCTGCTCGCGGCCCCGCCTGCCCCGGGACGCGGGTCCCCCGCCCGGCCTGCCCCGCGGCGCTGGGAGCGGCAGGAGGGATGCTGGCGGAGAGCGCACCTTCAGCACCGGGCCCTGGAGAGCGGCGCCGGCAGCGGAGCTGTCCCTTCGCCGGCCCCGAGCCCCGCACGGCTCCGCACGGGGCCGGCGCTGCGGGAGGGGGGACGGGCCGGGCCCGCACAGCCCCGGGGTCACGGCGGAGCGGGGACGCGGCCGGGCCGGGGCCGGCGCTGCGGGGCCGTCCGGGCGGCGCTGGGCTGGGAGGGTCGCGCTCCGTTCCCCGCACCTACCTGCGAGCCGCAGGGCCGACATCCTCTGGAACTCCGGCTCCTGCAGCCACTTCCACATCCTGCGGAACGTCTCCCGGCCGGACTTGAGTTTACTCCAAGGCTTGGGGTTCCGCAGCAAGTCCGAGAGGGTCCCCTGGGAGCGGCACAGCACCCGCTGGGCGAAGATGGCCTGGGGGATGCTGTAGCGCTTCAGCTCCGCCGTGATCCTTTGTGCCACCTCCTTGGTGTTGATCTCCTCCAGCTGCCCCGCGCCGCTGCCCTGCGGGCCGTTGGCGGGGGGCGGGCGGTCGCGGCCGGGGGGCAGCGCGGGGCCGTGCGGGGGCGGCGGGCCGGGGGGCGCGGGGTGGTGCGCGCCGTTCAGCGGCGGCAGCATGGCCGGGGGCGTCCCGAGCCCGCGGGGCAGCGGCTGCTCCCCCCGCGCCAGCATCGCCGCGTGCGCCTCGAAGTTGGGGCTCAGCATCTTGTCGGGGCCCGGCGGGCCGTAGCCGTGCAGGCCCTGCTGGGCGCCCGGCAGCGGGCCCAGCCCGTTGCCCAGCGGCGAGAGGCTCTGCCCCACGGCCGGCACCTCCTTGTAGGGCCCGTACAGGCTGTTCACGGCCGGCAGCCCGCGCTCGTCCCGCATCAGCGCGAAGCCGCCGCCGGCGCCGCTCGGCAGGCGCTGGTGGTGGTGGTGGTGGTGGTGGTGGGCGTGCGGGTGGGCGTGCGGGTGGTGGAACTTGTCGGAGACGGCGGAGATGGGCGGCAGGGGCTGGAGCGGCGTCAGCGTGGTGTAGGTGCCGCTCATGCCCATGCCGGGCGGCGAGGCCTCGCAGGGCACGCTCATGGCGTGGTGCAGCGGGATGGACAGCTCGGGCCGGTACTCGGCGGCGCCGTCCAGCAGCGAGGCCATGCTGGGCACCATGGCGGGCCGGGCGGCGGGGGGCAGCTCCTGGTGCGGCGGCGGCGGCGGCGGCGGCGGCGGCGGCGGCGGCGGGGGCGGTACCCGGAGCGGCCCCGCGCCGCGGCCGCCGTGGTGCGGGCTGGGGCTGCCCATCAGCTCCGGCTCGTGCCCCGCCGCCCCGTGCAGGCTGCCCAGCGGCTCCATCGCCAACTCGGGGTTCATGGCGCACGCACCCGGCTCCCCGCCCAGGCACCGCCGGCCGCCGCGCCCGCTCCTCATCCGCTCATCGGGGCGGCGGCCGCCGCGGCCCGGGGCCGCCCGCGCCCCGCCGGCCCCCCGCGGGCAGCAGCAGCGGCGGCTCAGCCGGGCCCGCCGCGCCGGCCCCGCGCCATGTCCTCGCCTCGCCGCCGCCGCCGCCGTCTGCGGGCGGCGGGCGCTGCTCGGGCCGCCCCGCCCCGGCCGCGCCCCGGGGCCGGGCCGGCGCGCACCGAGGGGGCGGGGCGGGGCAGCGGGGGGCGGGGCCGCGGGAAGGGAAGGCCAATGGGCGCGCGGGGCGGCCCGGGGGGGGCGGGGCCTCGCGGCGGGCCCCGCGCGGCCCTTAAAGCTGCGCGGCCCCTTTGTGGCGGCGCGGGCGGCACCGGGAGCGCCCCGGCGGGGCACCGGCACCGGCACCGGCACCGGCACCGGCACCGGCACCGGCACCGGCACCGGCACCGCGGCTCCTCCCGGCACATAGCCCCGCGCCCCGCAGCCCCGGTCCCGCATCGCCCAGATCCGCAGCCCCGGTGCTGATCGCTGCTATTGGCTACCGGTTATTGTGGCAGCAACGGGCTCGGTGACAGCGCGACGGCCGCGCATCACCCCGGGACCGGCGCGGGCCCACGTGCCCTGCTGACACACGGCCGGGGGGTCCCGCTCGCCGCGCACACACGGGCGGACGTGTCTCCCCGCTCCCCGAGGAAGGGCCGGTTCTCCAGGATGCCCCTGAGCCCCCGGGGCTGGCAGGGGCAGGGCTCAGCTCCGTAGGGCACGTGGGGTTGGCACAGCGGGACAGGGAGCTGTGGAAGCAGGACCGTGGAGCCAGGAGGGCAGCCAAGCAGGCAGCGGGAAGCTGTGCAGGCAGATGAGGAGGGGGCGGGGGTCCCGATGGGCACAGGGCCCATGGGGACAGGATCCCCCATCACCAGTGGCAAGTGGGGACTGACCTGCTCTGGCACAGCAGGACACCCGTGCCAAGACACGTTGGGTCGTGCCGTGCCAGGCCATCCAGCTGCTCCCAGCTGTGCTTCTCCCACTCCTTTAATCAGTAAGGCAGTGGCGGCAGCAGCCGTGTCCTTGTGTTTTGTGTCATCCTTATCTCAGCCCCGATAACCATCTCTGCCTTCGTGAAGGTCCCACCTCCACTGGGTCTTTCCGGCAACAAAATGGGAGGGGGAAACAGGGAGAAATGTCACCTTTAGGGCCATCAGTTACCAGGCCACTCTCCAGGGGGACTGGAATGTCCTTGCAAACAGGTTACGTGTGTCAGCACCCCGTTCCCTACAGATTGGATCCGTTTCCCTCCACGCTGCCGTCGCTGTGTGTCTCTGGAGCTCACGGGGTTTTCCAAGCTGCTTTTCCAAGCTGGCACTAACCAGGCGGGTCTAAAGGGAAGCTCTCCCCACCCCAGCTACTCCTGCCGCTGTCAGCCTGCGGTGGAGAAGGAAAAAGAAAGGCAGAAGGAACCGAAAGCCCTGGCGTGAGGTGCCTTTGTTCAGGGCAAGTTATGCGTGAAATCTTTTTGTCCTTCCTAAAGGAAGGCAAAAGTTGCAGTTGATTTGGGGAGAGAGAGGCGAGTGTGGCCCTCGGGGGGTGGAGGTGCCAGGGTGGGCAGGCTGGAGGGGGTGGGTGGGCAGACCCCAACGGGAATCTGTGCTGGTGTCGTGTCCTCCCTTTTCCTCTGTTTTCCTCCCTTTATCCCCTCTTTCCCCCTTTCCTTTCCTTGTCTTGCCTTGCCTTCTTCTCCAACACATTCATCAGGCCTGACTTCGACCTTTTCATTCCAAACCTGCACCTAGTGGCTGCGTTCCCTGAAGATGTTTTATTACACACGGTAGTTGCCCAATTCCCGACGGCAAAATCTCCCCGGGAATCACGCCGAGGGCGTATCAATATCTGCACGTGGTTTGGCTGTGCCCAGCCTGGCGGCTCCATCCTGGCAGGGCCCTGCAGGAGGGGGCTGGCTGTCCCTGGGCACCCTGGCAGGCCGTGCCCCAGCTGCTGTGGGCAGCAGGAGCAGGGCTGGAGAGCTCCCAGCTGCCCACACGGCTACCCTCGCCGGAGGCTTTCCCGGTGCTCCCGGGGGAGGGAGGAGGGAATTGCTTTGTTGGCTTTCCTCCCTCTCCCTGCCTGCAGCCTGCGCTCTGGCCGGGTGCCCTCGCTCCCCCCCGAGGGGCAGCTTTGGGGTGTCCGTGGAGTGGTGGGGTTGGAGGGACTGCTCCCTGTCCCTCAAACACAAACCCTGGCACCTGCCCCTCTGCCAGGCTCATCCCAAGGATAAATATCCGGGATATCAGTGATGGGAAGCACACAGGGAGCACAGGCAGAGGAGCTGTCACAGGCAGAGGCCCCTGCCAGCCTGAGGCACTTGTATCACTGGGAGTTCCTGTGAACTCCTGAAAACCCACGGCAGAATTCCTGCTGGGAATCACTGAGGACACCTCACAGTGCTGGAGCAAGTGGCCAGTCCCCTGGGAAGCGGCCAAGTACCAGGAGTGGGTTCTAAGAGGTTCTTGGGAATGTAATTCCTGTGAATGAGCAAACCCCCAGAGCTGAGCCGTGCCCAGATTCCCAGGTTTTGTATCTCCACATATTCCAGGGGAGTGCAGAACGTGATCCATCACACCCTGCTTGCTGTGCTGCAGGATGGAATGTGGGGAACATTCAGCAACACCTTTGGCAACCCCTTTGGGGAAGTTTTCCAGCCAAATCTGCCGGTGGCTGGGAGCAGCTGGGGACACCACGAGAAGGAAGAAGCGGACGCGGTGGAGTTTTACGGACTCTCAATGCACAAGAAACCATTTTATTTAAAACCAACGCATTCAATATGGGGTTATGGCACATGAGTCAACGCTGCAGGCACATCACACCGCGGGGGCACACCGGGGGCTCACTGCCACGAGAGGAGCCAGGGCAGGCTGTGCCGTGCAGCCCTGGGGCTGGACACACCCCTGGCCAGGTCCCAGTGCCCCCAGCCCTGCTCTCGAGGCTCTCCAGGGGTGGGAGGCTGGACACCAGTGTCCTTCCCACCGCTCACCTGAGACGCGCCCTGGCCCCTTGTGAACATCAGCCATTTCAAAATAAACAATGCTTTTAGTATGGCCATTAATTATGGAACCTTTATTACAATTATGGCATTTTTTTCTTTTTTTTTTTCTTTTTTTTTTCTTTTTTTTTTCTTAAATATTTCTATTTTTTTATCGAAAACAACTCCCTCAGGCATTGCTGAACTGTAGAGCCATTGGAATGGAGACACATTCATTCACAGAAGACCTGCTTTTTCATGTTCACAGTCAGTTCTGTGCCACAAACACTTGTTTTTTGGTTCCCTCCACGAGCAAACCCGGCAGCCCAAACGCCTGTTTTCGTGAGCCTCCTCTGAGGAGATGCAAGCAACGAAAATCCCCCCCCAGGATGTATGAAAGGAGAAAGGGAACACGCATTTCCAATCCTATGTACACCCCCAGCACCCCCTGAGGGGGGTCCTTGGCCCCCCTCCCTTTGGCGGAGGGGCTGCAGCAGGATGTGGCTGCCCCTGGACAGGGTCTGTGTGCCCATGGAAGGAGCCAGACGGGAGGATTCCTCTGGATTTGGGAACCTGAAATGTCCTGTACTTACAGCTATTGATCCTGCTGCATCAGCTCTCTTGGCTCGTCCAGACATGAGAGGGAGGGTTCTCCCTGAGCCATCAGGGACTCGTGCAGGAACATTTGGGGCTGGATAGAAGGAAGGAAGAGCCCAGCCGAGGTGCTGCTGGCCGTCCTGAGCAGGGAGGCCCCTTCTGAACAACAATCAAATAAGCAATAAGGGACTGGTTTATCAGTGGAAAGGCATTTCTGCTGCAGAGAGGCACTGTCCTCTCCATCCCCTCCGTCCTCGGCCCTCCCTCGGATCCCAGCGGATCCCCCGACGAAAGCTGCACCTTTGGAGGTGGTTTTCCACACCTCAAAAAAAAAAAAAAATATTGATAGGGAGAAGCAATTTACTTTGGGCTGTGCTGCGCCATCGACCGCGGGGCGGGAGCCCCGCTCGGATCAATGATTCCGGAATGTTCCGCGGGGGCTGCGCCGTCGACGGGGAGTTCGGCTCGGAAATCAATGCTGTAATGTGGAGCTCTGTCGATAATGTTCTCCTGCGCTCCCCTCTCCCAATATTTGCGGCGGGGTTTGTGCTTCCTCCTCTGGAAAGTTCCGGGCACTGTCCCTCTTTCAGGCTCCAAAAACTGCACGGAGCACATCAGGCCCTGCTTTCCTTCCGATATAACAATGGCAGTTCACATTCCTTTAATTTGCTGATTAGAAATGATCGCTCCCTGCAGGCAATGGATGAAGTGCCCCTGGATAAAAATATCTGGCATTAATAAGCACGAGCCCCTGGCAGGTTCAGGCCCTCACAGGTGATGACAGCACCGGTGAGAGGTGAGAATATCCACCAGGAGCTGAGCCAAAACAGCCTCTGGCCCAGCAAATCTGGGAAATGTGGGATAATTCCAACGAGGAAGGGAGGCAGGGGAGAACGGGGCTGGCTCTGGGGGCGGTGGGGCTGCGGTGCCACGATGGGCACCAGGAGATGCTCGGGGCTGCTTGGCTTGGGGGTTGTGCCAGAGACCTCCTTCCTCACCTCCTGCAGCTGCTTGGAGGTAAAGAGGCTGAGGAAAAATAGCACGTGCCACTTTAAAGTATGGTTCAAATGGGATTTTGCATCCCTTTGTCAGTGTGTGGTCAGTTCTCACACAGAATAGGAAAAAAATGTTTAAATACTTGCTGTAACAAGGAACCTGGTTATTTCCCAGGATTCTTTAAACCAAGGCATAATGGCCCACATTTCCCAGCCCTCAGTGACCCTCAGGTTTGTCCTGTCTCCAACCAGCCTGATTTCCTCCCGTGACCGGGAAGTGGGGCCACTATTTCAGTTGTTTGAGTGGGGAGACAGAGATGTAAATGGGGAAATCTCTTAGCTTTAAAACAAATGACCAGATGGGAATGAACTTGCTTCAGCCTCTCTAGTCTGGACCGGGATGTGTCCCAAATGGAATTAAAACCCCGAAGTATTCCAAGAGCGATATAAACACCTAGCTGAGGTACGAACCGTGTCGTGACCTCCTTCTTCTTCTTGTTGTTATTCTTTAAAAAATGTAAAGTTCAGGAAATAGGAAAATACCCGGGCGGTGGAACTCTGGAACTGGCTCGTGAGGATGCACTGGGATTCCCAGCGCCACGGCGACACCGAGCTATCGAGAGCAACAGAGACAAAAGAAGCAAAACCTCTTAAAATCTAGTCCTAACGGGGAAGGAACAATAAAACGGAGGGATTTTTAGTGGGAGGCTAAAACATGAAGAGCTCTTAAAACATACTGAGCGGCTTCTCTAGGAATGCAAGACATCTCCACTTTGCTGCTGCACAAACCGCACCCACGGAACGCGATAAAAAGCTGCTGCGCCGCTAAACAAGCTGAGACCCCCGGAGGGGCAGGGGCTGAAAAGCATCTTTACATCACGGAAAAGGTTTTTAGGGCGGGTTTGTTTCCTTTTCCTTTTCAGACTTCTGTCTGGAGAAGGTTTAAATTCTGGATTTGGGCACTTTTTCAGGCGATCATTTGGCACTTGGAGCTGTAGGTCCTTAGGCACAGTGCGACAGGGTGAGCTTGGCCAGTCCTTCGCCGTGCATCCTGTAGAGCAGCTGGAACTCGGCGGGCAGCTGGTGGGACTCCTGCCACTTGGTGGTGAACTTGGTCCCCTTCTTGTCGTAGTAGTGGTACGGGAGGTCCTCCCGCGTGTTGGGGTCGAAGCCGAAGGGCCAGAAGCCGTACAGGTGGATCTCCTCGCAGATGGCAGAGGCCAGGGTGTACATGAGGATCCCCGTGCTCAGCCGCTTGGGGGACAGGTGCTTGTTCCGCCAGTACCTGGGGAGAGGAAGGGGTGTCACAGAAATGACCAAAGGATGTGCTGAAGCAACGACAAAGCTGCCATCGCTCTCAGAACGAGCAGTGTCAGACTGTGCCTGCCACGTCAGGGAAAAAGAAACATGGGAACGATTGTACAAGTTGTATTTTGTGAAGGCAAACGCGAGGCAAGCCCACCCACCTGTTCACGTGCTGCATGATATTCCCTGGCCAAGCCAGCTGGACCTTCAGCTGCCCTCTGTGCTCCACGAAGAAGTCGACCAGCGTTCTCGTGACCGTCGCCGACGTGTGGAAGAAGAAGGCGGGGATCCAAAGGATGGCCCCGTCGAGCTTTTTCAAGCTCAAGAAGAAGTTGTTGCGGTCCTGAATGGTCAGGAGGTTGTTGTAATACTTCTCCAGGATGCTGGGGTTGAAGGTGGTGAGGTTGGTCTTCCTCCCCACGTCTTTTTGGAAAGCCTCGGTCGGGGCGAAGTTGCAGCGAAAGACGAAATCCGATTTATCGATCTCCTGCCCGCACTGGCTCCCGGTCAGGATCCCGCTGTTCCCCACCACGGCACAGATGTTGTAGTGCTTGTTCAGGATGGGAGACACGTCGGGAAGCAGGGACCTGAAGTTATTGCTGATGGAGAAGACGTACTTGTGGCTGGAATAGTCGTAGTGCATCAGCTGCCCGATGCGGACGCTGCTCTTGGTCAGGGAGAAGTTCTTGATGACGTCGACGTGCTGAAGGATTTCCTGCCTAAGGGAAAAGAGCAAAAGAGCAGAAAACACGGACTTACAGCCCTTTCTTTTTGCTGTGGCAATGGCTTTTAGATTAATATAAATAACTGGGAATTGGGGAGCTGGCTCCTCACCTCGGGCTCTGCTTCTGACTGGCACCAACTGAGGCTGTGTCTGTGCCTCTTGGAATTGTGTCGGGATTAAAACATTGGGCTGTCTGTGTAAGTCAAGGGTACAGCTCGTGGTACACCCTGGTGTGGGGAGTGTGTGACATTGTCCTGTTTGTGCTGGGACATGGTGGGCAGGTTTCTGCTGGGGCTCTGTGGGTGCACCCCGGATATCCAGCTGAATTAACAGGAGCCAATTTATAAATATCTCTGTCTTTATGTCCTCATTAACAAGCTTTGAATCACAAAACCAAGCGGCAGCCTCTGTCTCCATCTATGCAAATGTAGTTCCTTAATGTCTCATCCACCGGCAGCTTTACAAAGGTTATTAGGGAGACTTACAAAGCAAACAAAACCAACCCTGCTCGGGAATTTCCCTCGCAGGGCATAAAATTAGAAACCCAATACCACTTTATTTGCTCGTGTTTATGGAAAACAAACAACCTTTCCTCCCGCTCTCATCCTCCAATGTCTGAGCATTAATGGAGTCCCACTGGGTGCCCTAATTACGGGCTCTGGCTGCCGGACAAGTGCAAAGGCAGCTCCTGAGGCATCAGCTAAAATCATCGGGGGGCGGCACAGGGACAGGCTTATGGAGCTGGTGGTGCCAGGAATGGCCACTGTCACACAGTCCGGGATGTCCCAGGGAAAAGGTGGCACGGGCAGAGTGCCACCTCCCCTCCGGAGGGCAGAGGGCAGCATATGGTGGCACTGGAAGGGAATAATTTGTCCTGCTGCGCCTGGAGAGTCGCCTGAAGGGAGGAGAGGAGCCCAACCCCTGCCCCGAGGGGTGCAGCAGCCCCATCCTGCCTGGCTGCAGAGCTGAGGGGCCTGGATTCCAGCTCCTGGGGTGGGATGTGTGAACTGTGAGTTGTGAGGCGGCCCCCGAAGCAGCGGGCGTTTGTCAGGACAAAATGACAGTCCAGGATGGCAGTAGCTCTCTGAAATGGCTAAATGGCTCTATTTTCATCTCCAGAAAAGTTTAATCTGTGTAATCAGCAAATAGATAGAGCGCCCAAAGCCGTGTGCCCGCCCCCGCCGCCGGAGCGGAGCCGGAGGCAGGAGCAGCACTGCACTTGCTCAGAGCTGCCGGCAGCTGGGAACTTTCCCTGGGCGTGTTTTGGCCTCCATGAACGTGGCACTCCATGGCTGTTCCAGCCCTGGGTGCTTCCAGTTCGAGCCCCCGGCCGCTTCTCCCGGAGGAATGACACTTTAAATCGCGCCCCAGGAAACTGGGTCGCGTCCCGGCACGATACCGGGTGTGCTGCAGCCCGGTGTCCTGCTCCGAAATAATCGAGCCTGCCGGGGCAGCTGCAACCGTCTGGGGAAGCGCTCTGATTCAGCCTTTGTCTCTCGCCGCCGGCAAACCCCTCGGAGCTCAGAGGGCTGAGCAGTCCCTGAGCGCATTCCCTGAAATCCCGGGGGCAGGGGACAGCCCGGCCCGGGCCCGGGGGCTCGCTCACCTCTGCTGGGCGAAGGCGCTCCGGTTGAAGGCCCACCTGGAGGGCTTCTCCTGCAGCTCCTGGCTCAGGGAGTTGGTGATGGGCACGAAGGAGGGGTCCAGGAACTTCAGCGCGAACTGGGACCTGGGGAAGGGCGCACGGGCACCGACCCACGCACGGCGGGCGGGGACACCCCCGCGGGCACGGGCGGGGACACCCCCGCGACACACGGACACACAGCCGGGCACAGACACACGCACACGGACCCGCCGCCCGGGACCCGCCGTGCCCGGCCCGCCCCCGCCGCCGCCGCCATCAGCACCGCGGACAGCGCCCGCCGCTCCCCGCCCGCCTGTGCCCGGACCGGGCCCTGCCGGGCTCTACCGACCCGTTCCCACTCGCCCCGGGCGTTCCGCGCCCCCAGCCCGCGGTGCCGGAGCCCTCCCGGCCCTCAGCATCCCGGCGCTGCGGATCCCACGCCCGGCGCTCCATCCCCGCTCCCGCCGTCCCTCCCGCTCCCCGGGCCGGGCAGGGCGCGGCCGGAGCCGCATCCCCGCTGCCGGGGGGACCGGGGGCCGCCATCCCGGCCCCCCTGCCCGGCCCAGCCGGGCATGCCGAGCATCCCGAGCATCCCGGGCCGCGCTCACCTGAATCCCGCGTGGAACATGTACATGCGGGGCCCGGCGGGGCCGGCGGCGCGGGGCGCCCCGAAGATGTTGTCCTTCTTGAGCGAGACGTAGCTGATGAGGGAGAGGATGAGCAGCGCGACGCTGAGCATGACGAGCCCCAGCACGCTGGCCACCCGCACCATCTTGCAGCTCCGCATGCCGGAGGCGGCCCCGCGGCTGGGCGGGTGCGGGGCGGCCGCGGCGCTACATGGGGGGCGGCGGCGGGGCCGGGGCCGGGCCGGCACCGCCGCGCTCCGAGGGAAAATGGAGGGATGGAGCGCTGAAATGGCAGCCGGGAGAGGCAGCCCCGGCCCCGGCGGCGCCGCCGAGCCTCCCCCCGCCCGCCCCCGGCCCCGGCACGGCCCCCCCGCAGCCGCCGAGAACGCACCGCCAGCCCCGGGGGGCCCCGAGTGTGCCCACCCCGACACCCCCGGTGTGCCCAGAGCACCCTGCCCGCTGCCCTGGGGGCTCTGCAGCGATCCCCCAAAAGGCTGGGGTGGCCGGGGGAGGCTCAGACTGGCAGCCCGAGTGCCGCAGGGACCCCCCAGACCCTCTGGATGTGTGTAGGGCTCAGCCATGGGGAGCCCGGGCTGCTGGGGACACTGTGACTGGGTCCGGGTGGGTGCTCGATGTCCCCAGCCCCCTGTGACACATTTCCCTGTGACACCATGGCACATGCAGGGCTGCAGGACCCCGTGCTGGGCAGTGCAGAACCAGTGCTGGCTCGGCAGACCCTCGTTCTTTAAAAGCCCGGTGTCCGGGGCCAGGTTCATTAAACCGGCCCCTAAATCACACAGCAAATTCCACACGAACTCCAAGAGAGCCTGACTTCTGAGCCGAGGAATGTCCCTCATGAACATGACTTCTGCGTGCTGCACTGCTCTCCATTCCATTTCCAACTCCATTTTTCCCTCACAAAGCTTTGCCCCCCCCCAGCCCGCTCTGCCTCCCGGCCCCGAGTTCACTGAAGTGCCTTATAAATAATAAATCTTGTCTTTGTAGCCCCGTCCTTGCTCTGGGCTATATCCTACACGCTCTCCATGCAGCAGGCTCCCTTTGAAGAGCAGGAACACGAGCAGCTTGCAGGGCTGGGGTTTGTGTCACAGCGGTGCTTCTCCAGCCTGCAGTGGGAGTTCGACCCGAGCATGGCCCCAGGTCTGTATCCCGCTCCTGTGGGATGCCTGTAGCTTTGGTGGAGGGAGAGGAAAGGCTGGGAATGGAGGATATAACAGCTGTAGTTTCTGACTGTGTGTCCTGGGGCTGGGAATAAACCCTAGAGTGAGACTGTGCAGCCCTGGTGTCACACACCTCTGCTGGCACTGGGAGAGCTTCCAGCTGCTGGGCTGGGAAAGACCACTCAGTCCCACTCCCCTGCCGCGGGCAGGGACACCTTCCAGCAGCCCAGGTGGCTTTGAGCCCCGTCCAAGCTGTCCAAGGGGAGGAGCAGCACTGCTCCCGGGCACAGCTCAGGAAGGAGGTCTCTGCCACTCCGGCCCCAGCTTTGGACCCCTTTCTCCCCTTCTCCCGCCCACGCAAATGAGGTTTGGGAGCACCTCGGGAAGGTGTGTTGGTGAGAAATGTTCCAACCCTGCCGTGTGCCTCAGCCTCCCTCCCGAGCCCAGCCCCCCGGCCCCCGCAGCCAACAAGTTGCGGTGGAAACAAAGGCAGTTCTCGCTTCACATTCCTCCCAGATAGCAATATGTCAGGAGCCCCTGGAGAGGCTGAAAGTAAATGAATCAGTGCTAGAAAGTGAAGGATCTCATCCGTGCTGAATGGTGAGAAGGAGTCCTGAGCAGCATCTCCATTGATTTTCCCCTAATTGACACCCAGCTCGGCTCGCCGGAGGCTGGGCGGGAGCGCCAGGCCCAGGTAGGGCCCTGCCCGGGGCCACCTCGCCTCGGTGAGGGGCTGGGGGGAGCTCAGGAGGAGCTGCTGGGCTGGGCACCCCGTTTTGGTGAGGAGAGGCACGGCCACACCACAGAAAAGAAACCAGGAGCGTTGAAGGAATCACTTAGGAAAGGTTCCCTCTTTTCGGCTTAGGGAAATGGGATGGGAGAGTTGTGCTTGGAAGGTTTGCCCCTGCTGAAATCCACCTTTGCCAGGCTCTCTCTGCCGTGTCCCTGCCTCCTTTGAAGCTGCTGTTTGGGGTCTTCATCCGAGTGGTTTTCAAGTCCCCTTAAAACCAGGTGCTTGGCAGCCTGCTGGGGTGTGGAGATCCCCGAATTTATTCCCGGGAGCAGCCGAGGCTGCTGGTTTGCAGCGACCGCAGACACATTCCTGGGGGAAGGCGGTGAGGAGGGAGCACCTGCAGCTCGGGGAACACTGCTGACCCCCCTGCACCCCAAACCTTACAGCCACAGGAGCCGGGCGGGATCCAGGCGGGATCCGGGCGGGCCCCGGTCCCTGTGAGCCGCCGGCCCCGCGGTTTGCCTGAGTCACTCCCGCCCGGAGCCCCGAGGTTCCTGCTGAGGCAGCGCCGGGGGCTCTAAATGCTTTGTTGAACGCCTGCCCGCTGTGCCTAAGTGCTTTCAGCCCGGGTGGCTGCTGAATCGGGTTTCCTGGGACAATTATTTGGAGCATAAGTACCCAAAGTCTGCTCGAGCCCTTTTCTAAGTGCTTACGTTATTTTGTTTTAAAACCCCTGGCACCGCGTCCTCAGCCCGGTCCCAGAGATGTACTTATTTTAATTATATTTGGGGAAACGCTTGCTGGCCACAACGGGATGGAAAACGTGCCGTGTTTTTGCTCTCGGCCCCGGAGCCCTCACTCTTCTGGCAGCTCCAGGAGCCGGCTGAGCCCCGCCAGGAATGTACGGGAATTAAACCCCAAGCGGAAAACAACGGGAATAGCCCTGGGGTGTCCACGGGGAGGAACCGCTGCTGCTCCAAGTGCAGCTCTAGGGTTAGTTAAGCTGGGCTTGGCAAGGCCAGCAAGGCCAGAGGTTCCCGGGGACTCAGGGAACACAGAGACAGCCACCTCTGGAATGGGGAGGTCACCAGCTCCCCGTGGGCTGGCACACGGATCCCTCGGGATGTGTCTGCCCGCCCGGCCTCAGCAAGGACGAGCGGGTGGAAAATCCTGATGAAAAGGCTGAAGCTGGGAAGAGTTGGGAGCGATTAGTGGTGTGCCCGCAGCTGAGCCTGCCGCAGATTACTCGTCTTTAGGCCTAATCCTCCATGCTGGAAAAAAAGAAAAATCCCAAATCTCTTCATTTTTTTTTATGGAGTGATTATCACAGACTCCGGAATGATTGTGTAAAAATTAATCCCGGGGGATGAGGCCGGGTTTGGAGCTGCAGGGTGGTGCTGGCCAGAAGCTGGTAAACAAACCTGTCCTGGAGTGAGGGAATTAAGCTCAGGCCGGGCTCCCCTGCGCTGAGGGGTCTTATCCAGTCGCTCCAGCCTTGGGTCATGGGGTGCCTGGGGACACCCCACAGCCACAGGTCCCACAAAAGGCTTTCCAGGGCTTCCCCGGAGGTGGGCAGGGGGCTTTAAAGGCAGGAGTGGGGCCATGCCACCGGTGGGGACCGTGCCAGCCCCCCGGCTCGTCCCTCCTCAGGGCTCCGGCTCAAAAAGGTGCTTAAGCCCCGCATTAGGAGCGCGCCGTCCCCGCTGCCAAGCGTGATGGATCTGTAACTATTCTGAAGCCAGCCATGAATATTGCATGTGGATCCACTTATCGGAGCCTCCCCGGCACGGCAGCCCGGGCCCACTTTAATAGGCGGCTGTCAGGAAACGCCAACCAGGCAGGAAGAGTTGGGATCAGCCCTTTCGGTGCCAGCACGGGGCTCCGGGATGGTTTCAATCCTCTTCCTCCCCTCGGTGTTCGAGCCCCGCAAGCAAACAGCCCCCGAGTTCGGGGGGCTGCCTGCTGGGCAGGAACGCGGGGACAGGGACCACAGGGAGGAGAAGTGACTTGGAGCCTCGCTGCAAACTTCTGCAGCCTCTTCGATCCCCAAAAGCAGAGCCAGGACACCCAGGACCTGCTGGTGTGGTGGCAGAGCACTGCTGGTGCCCACAGGGGCATCCTGCTCCAGGCCAGTGGATCCGCCAGGCAGGGGAAGGGAGCGGAACCCAGCCCCTTAATTAAGGGGATGGAAAATAATTAACCCCCCGTAAAACCCACGCGCTGCTGAGAAGGAGCGATGCATAATTTAGGAACGGGGAGGAGGCCAGGATGCAATATTAGCTGCAGACAGCATGTCTGAACAGCAGATGTTCAGCAAAGAGCCCAAAAGTTGCACCTCTGGGATAAATGGATGCATTTGGGGGAGTGAGGGGAGTCCAGGAGAGTGTGAGAGACTCCCAGGGAAAACACGCCGCTGCTGCTGGTGGAGGCTCCACCAATTGCATTAATTAAAGTTCTAATTGTGCTTTGACCTCCTCGGAGGGCCCTCGCCCTCCTTGGCCAAGGCAGTTGGATTATTCCTCCCGGCGCTGATTGTCGGAGCCTTCTTTGCTGCTAAAACGTTCTCTTTCCCAAGCAAAGGTGGAACTTTCAACAGCAACAATAAACAACACCCGTTTATTGAAACAGCCACCAGAAACAGTCATTCCATGGGCAGTTTCTGGGGAAGGCTGGAACTGGATTCAAGGAGAGGCCCTCTGGTCCCTGCTGATGCTCTGGGGGTTGGATACTGGATTGGGAAGCTCCTTTTTGACCCATGGTGATGCCAAGCCCCCTCCCTGGCAGGGCTCAGCTCTGTCGCCGTCTGTCCTTCAGCCTCCCCTCCTTAACCTCTAAATCACGGAATTATTTCCTCACTGACTGTAATTTTATTTTCCAGCCCTGGCTAACGAGCTCTTTGTGTAATGTATCATAAATTACTCAGGGCAAGATCCTTCTTTTACTTAGAATGGGTAAAAAATCGGCCCTGGCTCCAGCCTGGGCCCACATGGGGCTGGATTTTTCCAGCCGGAGCTCAGCTCCGCTCGAGCCCTAATTTTGCAGATAAACAGCTTCTATTTCATTAAATGAGCTCTGCCCAGAATGTTTGTCTTAGTTATTTCCAGCAAATTAATTCATAGGGCTTAATCTGTTTAGCATCTGATTAATGGGATTTTTAATCACCCATAATAATGATAATAAAAGGCTTAAAGTAATAAGCGAGGCAGAGGTGTGTATTTGTCTTCGCTCTGCCCATTGTCCTGACAGCCATCAGGGCTGCACCATAACTCTCAGATCCATCGACCAGGTGGAAAAACCAGCCCTCCTCTGAGTCCCTCTCCTTGAACCCGGGCTGGGGAATCACCTGTTACCCAGGGGGGAGTTGGGAAAGCAGCACCTGGGGGCTCCTGGAGCCCAGACCCACCCTCCGGTGACACAAAGGCCATCCAGCCTCGTCCCTGGTGGTAATAATAATAATAATAATAATAATAATAATAATAATAATAATAATAATAATAATAATAATGATGATAATGATAATAATAATGATGATGATGATGATGATGATGATGTCTCTGCTGCAGGAATCCCCTCTGCTGTCGGAGCAGGCCCAGCAGTGACAGATCCCAGTGTGGCCTCAGCGGGACAGTGGGAGAGACAAGCAGGTATTTTTTTGTCTTTTATCTATTTTTTATCTGAATGCCGACCTCGGAGGAGTCCCACCCGGCCGTGACCCTGCCCAGAGCAGCTGAGACCAAACACAACTCATTGCACACGTGGCCAGGGCCCATCCTTCTCCCTCAGGGGTTTGTTCCTGACTCCTGGGCTCGCAGGGTGCTGTCCTGCCTTCCCCAGTGCAGAAACTCCCCGTTTTTCGCCTGCCAGAGCCTGGAAGCCGAGTGGTTTTGGCTCTGGCAGGGTGAGGGGGAGGTCAGGGTCGGGCACAGGCTGCGGCATTTCCCAGGGAGGGATCGATACCCAACCAGCCGTGCTCGTGCTCCGAGCGGGGAGGGACATGTGCTGGGAGAGGCAAAAAGCCTCGCCTGCCTCTCCCCGGGCTCCTTCCTCCCCTCTGCCCGCCTGAAACGGGAAAGAAAGGCATCGATCTCCTCCTCTTTTCGGGGGCGAGGGGGAAATTGCGGACTGAAGATGACTTGAAAGAGTGAGATGGATGGGAGCGGCTGGAGCTCGTCCTCCACGGGGGGAGGAAAGTGCAGCACAAATGAGGATGTGAGCAATCCATCCGGCGGTCGGGGGCTGGATCTGCAGCTCCAGCATGGAAGGAGAGGAGCAGGGGGGGACTGGGGGCTCTGCTGGGGGTCTCGGGGGCCCCCGTGCTCCTGGGAAGGGGGAGACACCCACACAGAGGTGCTCGGGGCAATCAGGGCTGGGGGGAGGTGGGCTTTGAGGAATGAGATGGGCTTCGAGGTCCCTTCCAACCCAAACCATCCCGGCATTCTGTGGCACTTCTCCAACCACACCCACCTCCAGCACAGCCCGGGGGCACTGCCAGTCCTAGGTGTGAGGCAGAGTCTCCCTCCCTTTTCTCCCCATTTTTTCCCAGGAGAATTCCCTTTTGCCTGCTGGAGACAGGTGCAGGTATCCCTGTCGGAGACATTCCCAGCAGGAGAGGTTCCCCCCCGGCTCCTGCCCCTGGTAGAGCAGTTATAAATTCCCCGTGCAGCAGGTTCCAGGCTGATTGCCTTGCCTATCGGAACCTGGCTGGAAATGAGGCTTTTCCGGGATGACAGATCGAGCTGCTCCCCCAGAGCATCAATCCTGGCAGCCCCAAGTGCCACCACAGCCTGGGGATCAGCCCAGGGCCCGGCTCCTTGGGATGGCACAGCTCTCCTGGGGCAATTCCTCAGCCCTGAGCCCCGTCGGCCCCGCTGAGCCGGGCGCTGACCCCGGATCCCGAGCAAACCCCCTGCCAAGGGCCATTTATCCCGTTGCTGGCCCCTGGAGCAGATGGCACCGTGGGGTCAGGATTTCCCTGGGATGTCTGGGCTGTGAATCCCAACCTGGGAGCTGTGACACCCCACCCAGGGCCTGTTTATTCACCCAGCAGGGTCAGTTTGCCCTGAAGCCTCGGAGTCACCCTTAGGAATATTCCGGACGTGCTCAAGGAGCCCTGGCAGCAGGGGACACAAAATTCCCTAAGTTCCATCCAGCTGTGCTGACTTCCAGCCTGTTGCCACAGGGGTTGGCTCAGGAGGCAGCACCTCACCCCTAAACACAAATCCCAGCCTGGCAAACATTGAGGGAACCCTCTCCCCTTCCCGAGGCAGCCGGCCGGGATCCTGCCGGCGAGCCCCCGGCGGCCCCGGCGCTCATTACTCCGCTCCCAGATGAACAGTAAGTCTCTGCAACAGTACTTACAGCCTGTAATAATATTACTGCTCGCTCTGCTACATGGTCCCTCAGTCATTTTTTCAATTAAAAAAGGCCCAACGCTCTATTAACCTTTTGCCTGCTCCCCCATCCCTCACGCCGGGGGCTCGGGGAAGGCGCGTTTGCCCGGGCAGCAGCGCTGTCATCACGCGTGTGAAGTGCCATTTGTCCACTTAAAAATACGAGCTGCTTTTACCCAGCTCCCACCTCTGAGCTGCAGTGGGATCTCTGGGAGGCAGGTGGAGCTCATTTGATCCCCGGGCTGATTTGATTCCTGCACAGAGACCTGCCAGAGCCCCGGATGCTCCGCTCGGGTTTCCAGGCTCCAACCCGTTATTTGCCAGAAATCACCCGAAGCTGGGCCCTTGTGAGCTGGCTGTGCTGTGCAGAACAGAGACCCTGCTCCAATCCATAGCCTTTCCACTCTCTCTGCCTGCCCCCTGCCCGTCATTTCCCCGGGTTTATTTTGCTGACGGTCCCAGCTGCAGCAACAGGAGCGTTCCGAGTGGTTTGGGGCCGGGTTTGGAGCCCTAACCTGCTCCCTGGCGAGGCTACAGGTCCTGGGGAAAGAGGATATCCATAAAAACTGCTTCAGAAGAGTCTGGCAAAAACAGTGGAAAGAATTTGCAGCAGTGTCCATTTGGGGCAGTGCCCACGTCCATCCCCTTCCTGAGGATGTGGGAGATGTCTTGGATTAGCTGAGTCCCACCTAGGCAGCCCAAAATTTGGCTCCACGGATCGTTCCTTTACCAAAGCTCTCGGAATTTCACTCATTAACCCCACGCTGTGCCTGTGGGGTTAATGAGAGATTTCTATTCCACAGCTCCTCCCCACGTGGGGACTCTTCCCTCGTGGAGCTGCCTCGGGTTAAAGACACCTCGTTATTCCCTCATTTCTCCCTGCAGAAGTTCCCATATCCTGTAATCAGGGCATTTTTTCCCCTCTTTTCTCCACGTCAGGCTCTCTCAGCCGGTGTATTTTTGGCTCCCGGGTAATTTTGACGGCTATTTTCTGTTCTCCCCCCCGGTTCCCCGCCTCCTTCGGAGCCCTGAGTACCACAACAGGCCGGAGCTCTGCAATCTCTGCCCACAAGTGCCCCATGCTGAGGCAGGAGCTGCTCCTCACCCCCCTCCCCTGCTTCCCCAGGGCTTCCATTAGCCCATTTTCCCCCAGCAGCTTTTTGGGTCTCCTGCTCCATTATTTATTTGAGGATAAACACCTAAAAGCCGGCTGTTTTTCCCCGAGCTGTTGCTCCCAGAGTGGTCTCCTCTGGGGTGCCCCCCACGTGACATTTATCTCCGGCCTCGGGTTTTCCTGGTTCCCTCCCTGCTCCTCTTGTCCAGGCTGTGCCAAGGGACACCATCCCACCCTCTGGCATTCCTTACATCCCCTGCAACCATCCCGTGGCTGATGGTGGGGATCAAACTGCCCGAGGGAAACGTTATTTACTTTTCCCACTGTAAAATACCCCTGGCACTAAATCCAATTCCAGTGCTGGCAAGGCCTAAGGGTGTACCTGAGAGGGGCAGCTCCCACTGGGAGGGCTCCAAGGCTCTCATAACTCTCCGTGTGGCACCTCCAGAGGGTGGGGAGGCCCTGGCATGAGCTTCCCTCCGTCGCTGGGAGTGTCCAGGACAGGCTTGGAGCAACCTGGTGTTCCAGCCCGTGGCAGGGGGTTGGACTAGACTGTCTTTAAGGTCCCTTCCAAGCCAAACCAGCCCCTTTTGGCATCTGCCAGGCCCGTCCCAGCCCTGCAGCAGGGTGGCTGCAGCGCCCTGGACGCTCAGCTCCTTTCCCAGTCGGAGTCCTGTGCCCCGTCTCCCTCCTAATCTCCCTCTCTCCAAGAGCTTAGGGGGATTAGCAGGTCCCTCTGCGTGACCTGTCAACCCCCCTGATCCCCAAACTGACTCCTCTAATGGGATTGTGCCCACCTTTTCCAGCCTGGGTGCACCTCCGGGCTGTGGGTGCGGGTTCCCGGGGCTCCCCCTCTTTCCAGCCCCGCTGCCATCCCTCTTTTCCCTCCCCAGCCCTTCTGCCATCCCTCCTTTCCCTCCCCAGCCCTCAGATTTATTATTCCACGGCAGTGGTGGGGGATTGCATTTGAAATCAATTAGCACAGGTACTCGGAGATGAATGTTCGCCCTCGGAAAGAAAGGGGATGAAAACATCGCATTTAAATCGAAATCAATTCCCCTTTCATGTATCCCTTCCCGGCTGCTGCCCGAAATTAATAGTTCTTAGATATTTGTGCGGGGAGAGGAGAGTCTGCCCTGCCAAGCACTTCCCTCTCCTCCTCCCCAGCTCCAGGCTCTCCCACCCTCAGCCCTCTGGCCAAAAGGGGCCGTTTGGTTTCCCGGCTGGAATTGCCTCCTCCCTCCTGGTTTTTTTGTGACATCATGAGCCATTTCTCCACGGGAAACCGTTGAATTCCAGCACTAATAAACACCAGGGCTGCAGCACAGGGACCCCAGGAACTCCAGGGTGTGCCATTACCCCGGGCTGGACCTTTAGAGGAAACCTCTTTGCACCAATTACGCTCCCTGGGGGCCCAAAAGGATGACAAGGCAGGGATTAAGGGATTGTCCCTCCGGATCCCGGGGGCATTCCCGAGCATGGGGAGCCCCCCAGACCCCCAGCACCCCCAGGCTCCCCTAAAAGGGAGCTGGGCTGGGTGCCCACCTTGGCTCCAGCTCTGGTGCCAAGTGGTGCCACTCAGGCCCAAAGTTTGGGACAAAAGCAAGGGAAAAAACCACCCTAAAAACCAAAAGCAGCTCTTCTTTTCAGGCAGTGTCCCTGGGTGTCCCCGGGACTTTTCCAAAGCCTGAGCCAGAGAAAAAGAATGAAAAATGGCATTTTTTGCCAAATTTCCCTGGATATGGGGGCCAAATTCCCACGGTTACCTCGAGCAAGGAGTTTTCCCTGGGGTAAAGGACCCATCAGCAGCCAGGGCCTGCCCTGCTCTGGTGACAGGGTGCCCTGCAAGTGACCTGTCCCCTCACCCCCAGCTCTTAATGCCAAGGGTCTTCCCAACCTGCTCACCCTTTTAATACCATAATCATTTCGGTTGTTATCCCCCTTCAGCCTCCAAAACCTAATCCCAAACTTAAACAAGCATCTGTCCCCCTCATTCACCACGAATTACGGCCCGGGCCCCTCGGCCCTGCCCTGATCCCTTCGATCTGGGTTTGCCAGCAGTGTTGTGATTAATCTCCCCCTCCAATCATTTTCCCCTCCCATCTGTTTTCCAGCAGGAGTCCCGGGCCTGCCTGGCTCTAATCCTGCTGTGCCAGCTCCAGGCACGGGGGAGGCCTCGCAGCCCACGCCCTCATTTACGTCCCTCGCATTTTTAGGCGTTTTTTTGGCATTTTCTGACCGTGCCGGTGATTTCTCCCCTAGAAATCAGGCTTTCAGCTCAGCTGCCTGGCTCAGGAACACAAACTGTTCCCAGCCCTCTCCGTTCCTGGCCTCCAGGTATTGATCCCTGGCTCCATTTTCCTCGCTCTCCGCTCGATTCCTGCCGCTGCCTATTTTTGGGTCGCGCTTCCCGCCGGGCAGATCCTTCTGGAGCTTTGCTCAGGCTCCCTCTGCTTGGCCTCCCACTGGCACTGCAGCACCTCCAGCCCTTCCCCAGGGGCCCCTGCCTGGCTCCCACTGGCACCCTGGCCCCACTGCCCTCCCTGTGCCCACAGACTGCCCGTGCCCTGGGTTTGGGAGCTCGGGGGGCTCCGATTTAATTACAGTTCATATTCTAATGTGACTTGTACTCCCTTTTTATTTTTGCCTGCAGATATTTGCAAAAGGTGCAGATTTCCACCTCTCTGCAGGGCTGCAGATCCCAGTTATTAAACCTGCCCACACCCATCCCACCACTCTAAAGGCCTGTGCAGGGCTGCAAATGGAATTTAGGGTGCCCAAACCCCCGCCCTCCACCCCCTGTGCTGAGGGTGTGCTCCAGCCATTTGTTTCCCTCTTTGAGTCCCTATTTCTCCCCTCTCCGTGTTATTTGTTACCGGCTCTGGTGGAGAGCTGGCAGGCTGGGAAATCAATCCAGCTCCGGAGCCGGAGCCTCCGAAGGGCTGTGTGGGAAAGGCTGCCCCTTCCCGGGACAGCGGCTTGACACCAGATAAATCACCGCGGGTTTTTTTGCCAGCGGGCCATATTTCAAGCTCACAATCAGTCCCCCATCAGCCCTCGCCTTCCTTCAGGCATCTCCTTCCCCCCTGCCCGTGATTTATGTCCCCGGGCACCGACACCAATCGGACGTTTCTAATCCTCCCTCCTATAATTTCTCCTGGCTGCGTTTCCTTAATTATCCCTTTCTGACCTTCCTTTTCCCCCTCCCGGGCTTCCTTCTTCTAGTTTACAGTGTGCCCGTGGTTTCTGAGCCCCCCGGAGCCGTGGGGACATCGGGGGTTTGGGGTGGCAGGGGTGGGAGCAGCCCCGTGCCAGGCTGGGGCCGGGCACAGCGCTTGGAAAAGCTCCCCAGGGAAGGACGTGGGCAGCTGTGCCAACCCCAGGCGGGTCTGGGGAGAGGGAAAGCAGAGCAGTTAACTTTCTGGAGCGGCTGGAACATCTCCCTCATAATTAATAAATGGGAGCTGTTTTGCTGCAGCTGATCAATACGGTTGTTAGAGGGCATTGATCGCGGGGGGGATCGCTCTTTTTGTGGGGACCATTTTTCACCTCTCCGGAACAAAGGGCTCCCCGGGGGGCTCTCCCAGCCCGCCCCAAACGGCCCACGAGGGAGAGACAATTAATTAATTAATTAATTAACACCCCCAGAGCCTCCGGAGGGGCCGGAGCCTGTGCCAGTTTTGAGGTACAGACGGGTGGTGCCACGGCAGGACAGGCTGTGCCCCCTCCTGTGCCATCACCGCGTCCTTGGAAGCCTCGTGCCAGGATCCTTTCCCAAGGAAAGGACCCAAGCTGGGTCAGCTTTTCCATGACAAACCCCGGGCAGGCAGTTTATAGGGTGATAATAAGCCTCAAAAAAACGCTGGGAAGTGACACTCCACATGCCAGGATTTGCCTTGGGAGATGAAATTTAAAGAGCTTGTTGAGCTGTTTGGGTTTTTTTGGTTTTGTTTTGTCACCGTGGCGGGTTTTTTTGAGTGGTTTGTTTGTTTTTCCTCTCGAAGGAAACACAAATTCAGTTCAGGGCAGCACTTCAGGCCTCCTTTTCTCCTCGCAGCTCCTGTTCACCCAGGCACCTCAGTCCCTGTGGCTCACGCAGGGCTGAGCCTGGGAGGGAATGACACGGGAGGGAAGGACACGCTGGGAATGCTCCCATGGACAGAGCAGAGTCTGGACATCACACCTGCAGCGCCTGCCCACAACCTGGGGGATCAATGAACAATTAATTCCTGCCACCACTGGTATCTCCCAGCCCCTAATTAGCAGCCCTGGCAGTTGTCTGTCAGGCAGGAGCAGGGGCACTCTCTTCCCGGTAATTAAGGCTGGATAAACTTGTTTGGAAAAGGCTGAACTACCCAGCTGGGAGGCAGGGGAAAAAAAAAATCCCGACAATTAAGACTGAGATCTTTAGAAGAGCTTTTAAATGTCAGAGCTGCCAGCGTTTGGCTCGGGTTAAATGCCCGGATCCCACAAGAATCCAGCCCCAAATTAGGATTTCAGATGTGCAGCGGCTCAGGAATGAAGTGGTTCCTCTGCTCTCCCTTTCTCAGGGAAGGGAGGGTTGCTCCTGAGCAACTTCCAGGGGGTGAATCGAGGTGATTACTGATGGCAAGGCCTGTTTTATCTGATCCCAAACCACAAACCGGGATCTTGTCACCTTGGTGGCATCCTCACCCCTGGAGCAGGGCCAGGCTTCCCCGGCAGCCAGCACGGCCAGTTAGTGCTCCTAATTAACTCCACCCAGCCAAACTCCTCGAAATCCAGCCCAGTTCGGCCCATAAATCCATAAATCTTTGCTCAACCACTGCCTGCAGACGAGGGGGAGTCTGATTTCCCACTTCCCTCCTGCTGAGCTGAGGATCAGGGATGGGCGGCGGGAGAGACACCGGGGTCCCAGTGCGAGGCACGATTTCAAACTTGGTGGGTGGTAAAATTCTGGAGGAGACCAGCGGGTTAGTAGGAGTCTGTTAATGATTTTACAGCCCCCGCTGGCTCCCCACTCGTTTTCCTTTGTGGTTTTGTCATTTTAACGGGGCGCTGATAACATCATCTGATAACATCATCTGATAACATCTGATAAAACATCTGATAACATGTGATAAAACATCTGATAACATCTGATCACGTCTGCCTCCGGGACCGCGCCGTAAACAGGCCTCGGGGAAAAAAAAAAATAAAAATAGCGCCCGCCGCTTCTCGCCGGGAATATCGATTTTTTTTGGCGTTGGAAAGGGTCAAATTCAAATGGCCGGCACAAAGAGAGGCCGCGGCTCACAGAGAACAAAGTGCGGCGGCGGCGGGAGCGGCTCGGGGACGGGGATGGGGACGGGGAAGGGACAGGACAGGACAGGGCGAGCCTTTCCCTTGGGAACGGGCAGCTGCTGCCCGTCCTGCCGGGAGCGTCCTGCCGGGAGCCGCGGGCTGTGCCGAGGGGATGGAGGGGCCCGGAGCCCTCCCCCGCCTCGGTGGGACAGAAGAGTCCATGCGGGATGTGAATCCCGCTCCCGAGGAGGGAGGGACGGGCGGGGGACGGAGGAGGGAGCTGGTGGCAGTGCCACTCCCCAGCAGAGCCCGTCCTGCTGCTGTGCCCGTCAGGAATCACAGCCCAGCTAAAAGCCCCTCGGTGCCCTCGGCAGGGGCTCTCAGGACGGGCCAGCATTCCCTGGAGCCTTTGGCAGGAGGGAGGGATGCCTGGGTGGGATGCAGCAAACAGCAGGCCGGTGGGACTGGGAGCGCTCCCACCCCTAAACTGGGAGAGCCAGCCCGGCTCCAGCCCTTCCCTGCCCACCTGCCGCGGGCACAGCCCTGGACAAACCCGGTGGAGCACCGAGAGCTGTGGAAATCCAAGTTCTGGTCCCTCGGGAACGCCTTGGAAAAGGCTCCCGGGCTAACGGGAAGCAACAGCCTCGGCGGCAGAAGGGAAAATGCCCGAGCAGCACCTGCTGAAAGGAGGGGATTGTACCCAAAGAGCCCGGGGCAGCTCCAAATCCCTTCATCCAAAGAGCATTATTTATTCATGTTCCCCTCGTATGGACTGCAGGGCTTGGAGGAGAGACAGGATCGATCAGGAGAGCATGGAGGGGGAATCTGGGGTGCAGGGCCGGGTTGGAAGGGAGGGGAAAACAGCAGTGGGATCTTGCAAACCGGGCTGTGGGACAGGGGGACAGCCACACCCCAGGGCAGGGACGTGTCCTTGGATCCTTCAGCCTCCCCTCCCGGCGGGAAGCAGGCCCGGAGAAGCAGGAGATGATGCCTTTTTGTGGTCGCACGCAGGAGGGAGCTGGAGCCTTTGAAGGGGAAAAACAAACGTCTTTCCCACTCAATTAAACGTGGCCAAAGGCTCTGGAAAAGCAAACGGGCTCCATTTAGGGCTCGGGGATGGCGGGAGGTCGGACAACCCAACCGGCTGCGGCCGCCGCAGCGAACCCCTCTCCCCGGGGTATCTCCCAGAGCAGAGGGGAAGGTCAGTCCTTCAGCTCCACAGAGCAAACCCCAGGCAAGGTGTCCCCAAAATCCCCGGCGCCGCCCGAGCCGCTCCCAAACCCATCTCCCGGCTCGTTGTTCTGCCGGGCAATTTGTCACCGGCCGGGGATCCGCGGCGGCGTTTTAATGCCAGCAGCTCCCCACTCTCCCTTTCTCTTCCCCCCCGAAGAAAAATAGCTTAATTTCTGCAGTTTGATAGATTTTCCTGAGCCTTCAAAAGGTAGAGAGAGAGAGAGAGAGAGGCTCTTGAAAATCGGTCGTTGAACTATCCACAGGCATTTTATAATGGCCGTAAATAGGCCTGTGCTGAATGGCTCTCCAGGCATCGGCTTGAACGGTGTCCTTGACACTGTTATTATTATCCCCACAGAAAGGGAAAAAAAAAGGGGGAAAAAAGAAAGGAAACAGAAAGTCTGGGAGCCTCTCCACGGCTCAGGAGCCGAGCTGCCCCCGCCAGATCCCACCCCCGGAATTGCCAGAAATTCCCTGAAACAAAGGGATGCACACGCGAAATTTTGGGAGCTTTGGAGCCAACCGAGTGCAAGAAGTTGGGGGGAATTTATTTGCTGTCTTCTGGCCCCTCTGCCCACCTAAATCCTCGGCTGCTTTCCGTCGGGGGATGTGTTTGTGTAACTCCCGTGTCCTGGCGTCCCCTTGCTCTTTGCTGATGAACCCCCAGCTTCGGGGGGTTATTTTTCAGGACAACCAGCATCCCAACAGGTCTCCACGGAGCAGCTGCGAGGTGTTTCCAGCTCCAAACCCTATCCTGACCTTCCTCCACTGCATCTCCCACCTTTCCCTCCAGACCTGTCCTTTTCCCCCTCAGATCCCGTGGGATCAAGTCACGAGAGACGCCACAGAAAAGCTCCAGGTTAATCAGCACGAGCAATTTTCTTGGCATAAATAAGGTGCTGCCTTCATTTCTTTCACGAAAGCCACTTTGGATTTTTTCAGCCCCCTCACGAGGCAAAAATAGCTCGTCCTAGAAATGTCAGCGGCACGTATGGATTTCTCTCCCTGCAAAACGAGCCATGGAGCAGCCTCGGAGCCCTTCCCGTGCAGGGATGCTCTGCCAGGGGGCGGGTTTGGGTTGGGAGAGACCTTAAAGCTCATCTTGTTCCATGGCAGGGACACCTCCCACCAGCCCAGGTTGCTCCAAGCCCCGTCCGACCCGGTCTTGGACACTTCCAGGGATCCAGGGGCAGCTACAGCTTCCCTGGGCAACCTGTGCCAGGGCCTGCAACTTGTCTGTCCCCTCCCTCTCCCCGATCCTCACACCAGCACTCGGGGGGGGGGCTTTTCCCTCCCGGCAGCGCCGCCCCCGCCCCTTCCCGGCACCACCAGCGCTAATTGCTCCCGGTTCGTTAGTGAGCGACGGCCTCCCTCCCTCCCCGGGGGGCTCCAGGGCTGCCTTTCCTGGAAGTGTTTCCTCCCCGGGCCGCTGCGTTTCCGCATCCATCCATAATTGATGCCGGGCTGGGATTTGGGGTGGAGCCGCGACGGAGCACGGCCTGTGGGATCCCCCCCCTCGGGGGTGCTTTCAGGGATGTGGGTGACAGGGATGGGATGGAAAGCTGCCCTCCCACCTGCTCCTTAGCAGGGATGAGCTTCCCCCTGAGGTGTCCAAGTGCTGTTCCAGGGCCGGAGTCTCCCTCGCCCTTCCCGAACACATCAGCCCCCCCCATCCCGGGAAGGTGCCCCTGGGCATGAATTTTCAGCTCTGCCTTGCTGAGAAACCTAAAACCCCTAAAACCTAAAACCCCCCCATGAAACCCTCTCTGTCAGGCCCCAGCCCACCCCACGGTTACATAATTCCCAGCAGGAAGGAGCGCTCGGAGTTTTTAAGCCGCCGGTTAATTGTCTCCCTCCTCCCCCAGTGGTGCAGAACAGACACGAAATGAATCCCACAAAACCACAGCTGACAGGGTTTTAAAAAAATCTGTTTTCCTGCAAGGAGCTGCGGGAAGGACGGGTGATTAATGAAGACTAGGGGAAAAAAAAGGTTTTATCCAGCAGATTAATTTCCACGGGTGTTTAAATCCTTGGCAGAGCCGGACAAGGTGGAGATTTAAGGTCCCTTCCCACCAAATCATCCCAGGATCCCGTGATTCTCCAGCCTCCCCCTGCAGCCAGCGCTCCAGGAGCAGGTGGACGCTTTGGAAAAATGGGAAATCTGGGCAAATTGACCCTGTGAGGAGCAATCACAGCTCCACTTCCCATTTCCCAGGGCAAACCTTCCCCCGGGACCTTTCCCCATTTTCCGAGCGGATGCACTTGACGGGAACTCATCTCCCGGATCCCCGGGGTGGGACACGGCCCGGCTGGATCCCTGCATCCATTCCCAGGTTGGACCTGGGCTCTGCTCTCATTTGTGCCTGCAATGAAATGGATTTTAACCCATTTTCTGTCTGAAACCCATTTTTTTAGTAAAAAAGGCCCAATTTAAACTGGCCGGACGTGCAGATTCCGGCGTCGTTCCCACGCCGGGAGCCTCGGTTTCCTTTCCCTGTGCTGAACCCCGGGAGTGAGTAAACGCCTGTTTAAAGTTATTTACATCAATAAATAAATATTTACCCCCATTTGAAGCCACTTGAGCCCTGGGCAAACAGGTTCCAATTTAGCAAAAAAAAAATCAATTAAAACCCTGCGTTCCTAATGCGCCGCCGTTCCCGGAGACGTCGCTCCCGCCTTGCCTTCCGAGCCCCAAATCAGCATTCCAAAAGCTGGGCTGTGCTGAAAGAGCAGAAAGTTTCACCTTTTAATTTTTCATAGGGGATTAATTTTTAATTTCCCGACATCAGAGAGAGAGAGAGGGAGAGAGGGAGAGGGAGGGGGGGGGAAGTTCCCCAGGAGCCTCTCCCGCTTCAAAGCGCGCTCCAGGCAACCGCTGCGTCCAGGGCCAATTTATCACACCCGAGGCTCTGCTCCGTGGGGTTTTTTTTTTCCTGATTTTTTTTTCCTCCTTCAGACAAAAGTCTGAACGCTGGGGAAGTTTTCTGAAAACTGGGACCAGCCCCTCTCCCAAACCCACCTTGGAGGGTCAGGGTTGGAAACGACCCCGCTCCCCTCCCTCTCCCCGCGCCGCCGGCTCGGCCCGGCCTTGTCAGAGCGCATCCTCTAGTTAGAGCTTGGAAAGATTTCCCTCCTGGCTCCCAGGGATTGATTTTTCCAAGGCTCAGCAGCTGAAGGAGAGCAGAGGGTTCTCCGGGCGCTGCCGCCTCTGCCCCTTCCCTCCCTGGATCCTCCCGGGAATGCCGGAGCCACGGAGGTCGAACACGTCCACGTGCTCTGGAAGCGGAGGATTCCCACAATTCCTGCTCTCATTCCTGCCTATTTCCAAAGGGAATTACTGACACCCAGGAAAACCGACAGGTTTCAGTCCAGTTTTATTCCACGAGCATCTTTACACCGGGAATTTTTATCCACAGGCAGGGAGGGGAGCGGATTCCCGGAGGAGCAGCCCCTGGAACGGGTCACACGGTGACTCCCGTCACCCCCCTCTCACCCAGGTGTCACCTTTGGCTTGGGAACTGCCAGGGAAAGCCACAGACACCTCTACACTGACAAACACAGCAGGGATACGGCACGGGAAGCTCACACTGGAATGACAGGGTCAGGAATATCCGCCGGGAACATTCCCGGCAGTTTGTGGTCAACGTTCCTAATGTCCTGCTTTGGAATGGGATTTTAAACAGCAGGTAGATATGGAGCTGCTGGGCTGCAAATCTCACCTGAGCACTGCACGAGGAAATAAATGCATTTTACCCTTAGAAGCCATTTGAGGAATTAATTTATTCCTCTTGGATTCTCCAAGTACCGCTTTTAGTTTAACATGTAGGGCCAAGCTCTGCAGCCAAGGAAAAGCTGGACAAACACACAATTAAGAGAGAATCTCCTCTTGCCCGTGAGCAGAAACCAGCAGATTTCACACTAAATATTCCACAAAATGAAGATATGTAAGAAGGAAACACAGTCACAGCCAGTGTAACACAGGAATATTCCTACTGACGGAAATGTTTCAGTCTATCCAGTCAATAATTTGCTTTTTCCATAGTTTTGATCATTTCTCCAGCCCCAAATGGCTCCTCTTTGTCCTTTATTTAAATAAATACCTGCACTGGTAGCAAAAACCACCTTTATATATAAATACTCCTTTTCTCCAAGTTTGCTGTTCCACTGAAAGGGCTTTTTAAATTATTTATATACACTATTATTTTTTCCTTCCGGCCTGGGCGCGGCAGCACTTCCCAAATCCCTCGGAAACGGAGCCTCGATCCCAAATTCCAGCCCTCCCCATTCCCAGGCTCTGGGCTGTGTCACCCACCAGCATTCCGGGAGAAAATCCATGTAAACAAGGAGCTGTTGTGGTAAACACTGACATTCCAGGAGGCTCCAGAGGGAACAGGGGTGGGATGACATCCATGAGGAGGAGCCAGGCTCGGGATGAGGTGCTGCTGATCCCGCGCCGCCGGCTCTTCCCGCCGCCGGCATCTGCTTCCTCCTGCACGCCGGGGAAAAACGGTGTCAGCTGCCAGCTGGGATGAGAGCTTGGAATCACAGGGATCCCCTCAGACCCCGGCTGAGCCCCTCGGAGCCAGGCAGGAACCCCTGGGATTCCAGCTGGAGCCCCTCAGAGCCAGGCAGGATTCCCTCAGATCCTGGCTGAGCCCCTCAGATCCTGCCTGAGCCCCTCAGATCCTGGTTGAGCCCCTCAGAGATGTGTAGGAATCTTCCAGAGTCTGGATTCCCTCAGAGCCAGGCAGGATTCCCTCAGATCCTGGATTCCCTCAGATCCTGGATTCCCTCAGATCCTGGCTGAGCCCCTCAGAGTCGGGCAGGAACCCCTGGGATTCCAGCTGGAGCCCCTCAGAGCCAGGCAGGATTCCCTCAGGTCCTGGATTCCCTCAGGTCCTGGATTCCCTCAGATCCTGGATTCCCTCAGATCCTGCCTGAGCCCCTCAGAGCTGGGCAGGATTACCTCAGATCCTGGATTCCCTCAGATCCTGGCTGAGCCCCTCAGATCCTGGCTGAGCCCCTCAGATCCTGGCTGAGCCCCTCAGAGCTGGGCAGGATCCCCTCAGAGTCTGGATTCCCTCAGAGCCAGGCAGGATTCCCTCAGATCCCAGCTAAGCTGGGCAGGATTCCCTCAGATCCTGGCTGAGCCCCTCAGAGATGTGTAGGAATCTTCTAGAGTCTGGATTCCCTCAGAGCTGGGCAGGATTCCCTCAGATCCTGGATTCCCTCAGATCCTGCCTGAGCCCCTCAGAGCCAGGCAGGATTCCCTCAGATCCTGGATTCCCTCAGATCCTGGCTGAGCCCCTCAGAGCTGGGCAGGATCCCCTCAGAGTCTGGCTGAGCCCCTCAGAGATGTGTAGGAATCTTCCAGAGTCTGGATTCCCTCAGAGCCAGGCAGGATTCCCTCAGATCCCAGCTGAGCCCCTCAGATCCCGGCTGAGCCCCCCAGATCCCAGCTGAGCCCCCCAGATCCCAGCTGAGCCCCCCAGATCCCAGCTGAGCCCCTCAGAGCTGAGCAGGAACCCCTCAGATCCTGTCTGAGCCCCCCAGAGCCGGGCAGGATTCCCTCAGATCCCAGCTGAGCCCCTCAGAGCCGACAGGAACCCCTCGGATCCCCTCGATCCCCTCAGCGCTCCCCTCACAGCGAGGGGCGGGAGCTCCCAGATTTCAGGGTTGCTGCCAGATTTTGGGGAAGGCCCCACCTAGACCATGAAGCGGTGCTCCTTGCCGTCGTGGGCCATGAGGATGACGTGGCGGTTGGAGGTCCAGATGAGGCGGGCGAGGCGCAGGGCGTTGTGGGAGCCGGGCGAGGCCGGCTGCACCGGCGGCACCTGGTAGGTCTTGATGCAGCGCAGCTGCGGCGCCGAGTTCAGCATCCCGATGCTCCCCAGCAGGGACGTGTTCATCTGCACGACACACACACCTTCCGGGGGCTGCCAGGCACGCCTGGAGCTCATCCCAAACTCCCACGGCCCCAGGGCTGAGCGAGAGGCCGCTCAGAAGGATCGTGGAAGGGACCTAAAGGATCATCTTGTACCGGTCCGTTCCACCAGACCAGGTTGCTCCAGGCCTGGCCTTGAACCCTTCCAGCCCCATCCCACCCGGCCTCGAACGCTCCCAGGGATCTCCTGAGTTCTGCCCTTTGGAAAACAGGCCCGACGCTGCTGATTCCTTTCCCTTTAAAAATCCAGGGAAAGAGGAACCGGCAGCATTGGGCCTTTCTCCCCACCCCAGGAGACCTTGGCAAACCCGGGGATATTTCAGGGGTGCTATTGCTGCTGAATCCTGAGCGGTTCCAGGCCGGAGCCGTCCCTTTCTCCCGGCTCTCCCCGTGTCACGGGGTGTAAATCACGGAGCCAACACCGCCACCATTTAAATCATCTTGAGTAATAACCCTTTTAAGATGACTAATGCCCTCGATTTCCCTGCATTAATAATCGTGCCAAGCACGGGACACGGAAGGGAAGAATCTGAAAACTAAATGTGGAGGGTGTTTAACTCTTCGGGTTTGGCTCGGAAGGATTTTAAGGATCATCTCTTCCGCCAGCCCAGGTTGCTCTGAGCCCTGTCCAGGCCTGACCTTCTCTCCCTCAGGATTTTTTCCCCAATTCCCGAAGGAAGGAGGGCTGGGATGTGTCCTCACCTGCCAGAAGGAGAGGTGGCTGTCAGAGTTGGAGTAGGTGGCGAGGTACCGGCCGTCGGGGGCGAACGCCACGGCGGTGATGGGCCCTTTGTGGCCATGGATGGTCTGGGAAAGGGGGAGAGAGGGAGAGAGAGAGAACAGGGATGTGGGAGAGATGCCTGCTCAGGGTTAAACACCATCACAACTCCTCAGGAGCGTCCTGAAGGCTGCTCGGCCCCTAAAATCATCCCCTGCCAAATCTGGGTTTTAAAGCGAAGGAATTTGGCAGGATTATGAACATGGAGGAGCCCTGCACTCCCCCACGAGCTCCTCTCCTGCAGAAAAGGTCCCAAAGCCCCAAATATGTATTAAATCCGGGTGGCCACAGGAATTTCTCACTGAAAATCCCCTTTTCCCTTGGATCAGCAGTAGGAAAACCCCATTTTCAGTGCTCCTGTGCCCATCCCAGATTTACTGAAGGATGAAGACTTGCTGATATATTCAGGACTCATTCAAATATTCATTTCTCCCTCCTGGAAAAGGTGGGTGAAGCCCAAATCTCCCTCTCTGATGGAATCAAACCCATTAATGAGCTGCTCCCGTGTTTAGCCCCATCCCACCCTTTTAGCACGGAATGCTTGTCCATAAAACAGGTTTGGGGGAGACAAAGGTAGAAAAATCAATCCCCCCAAGTAAAAGTTTAAAAGAGAAATCCCATTTTTTAAAAGAAATTTCTGGGCAATATCTATTAACTTACCCCAGTTTCAGCAACTTTATTAATTTAAACCTCTATGTCAGTTCCGGGAATAATCCCACTTCAGGGCTGAGAAAACATCAATATTTATATCTTTAAATTCATTTTTTTTTTTGCCTTGGACTAGCCCAGGGATGGGGCAGATCCATATGGATCCCTTCCAACTCAGGACACTGGGATTTATTTTATCCCTGAGGCAGATGGGATTTTGCTTCTTAATACCAGGTTTTCCTGCCTCACCTGGATTTGGGAATGCAGGATAAACACCTCTAAACCACCACATTCCAGGACAGCATCTTTCATTCCCTAATTAAACCTCATTAAAAAGCAGCTTTTGCTTTGAAATAAACCCCCAAAATAACTCGTGTTTCTCTTTAATCTTCCCCTGCAAATGGCCGAGGTTTTAGACACAAAAATTACAAGTATTTTCTGAAAGGCAGCTCTAAATATTAATGACGGATCCCCGAGATGTAAATCAATAAAAACGGAATATTTCAAAGCCTCTCCTTACAGATCCAAATACATTCCTGAAGGAAAAGAAGATAATTAAACAGAGGAACTAAGTGGGGGGTTTTGGGGCCAGACTCTGTTACCCAGCAGGAATTTATCTGACAGGACTTGAAATAATAATTCTACAGATCCCAAATTTCAGGCCAATGAGAGGAACATGAGGAAAAGCCCCCCCCCCTCCCCAAAATGTGAGTTAATTCTTCTGGATCATCACAATTAAAATGAATGAATAACGAAATAATTAAAATACTGTTAAGGAACTTTCAGAGATGAATATTTTCCCAGAATTCCAAAACTGACAGCCACCAGGTATCCTAAAATCCAGTTAGCTGGATCACACTAATTGAGGGTTTAATTTGATATGAAATAGCAGAATATCAATATTTTCCTGGGTTGCTGCACCCCTAAATACAGCATTTTTAACTGTGTGTTGATAATTAGGAACTTGATGCAAAACCATTAATAATTTGGTTGGAATTTAATATTTTTTCAATATTTAAATGGGAAAATGACATTTAATGACTTTGAATTTTCTTGTCATTCCCAGAAACTTCACCCTGAGCATAAACTGAGCCCGACTGGACATTTTAAGCCGTTCATTTTGGGGATAAAAATCGCCATTTGTGTTTAAAGCAGGCGGGGTTTCACGGTGGCAAAACAAAAGCCATGTTTTCCAGGCCCTCGGAGCCTTTTTTGCTGATTCCCTGCGAGCCATCAATTCCCTTTATCAAATCCCAGGATCTCATCTCAGCCCCTGATCAAGATGGAGCCTTGTCTTCGCGGGATGCGGCGCTATCCGGACGTCGAGGCCGGGGCGCAGGGAAGAGCCGGGGAGGGAGGGATCAATAATCATCAGCAGCTCGGAGGGGCTGGGAGGGGGAAGGGGCTGATGGAAGTTCGACCTCTTTTTTTTTTGGGGGGGGAAGCTGATAAAGTTTAACCTTTGCAATACCTCAGAGCCGGGACTCGGCTCTGTGGGAATGGTTCCAACATCCCTCTGGGATGGAGCACGGAACACCCACAGAGCCATTCCCACCACATCCCTTCGCGTTCCCACAGGGAGAACCACACTCGGTCCTAAAGCTGGGCCTAAGCTCAGCCTAAAAGTGGCTGCTCCCCACACCATCCACCTGGGAAATCCTCCTCCAGAGCCTTCATCTCCCGTCATCCGCCCCGGAATCCAGGTTTTTAAAGGATTAGAAATATTCCCAAAATGGGAATATGGATCCCAAAATGCTACCTGGATTCGACAGCAAATATCGGAGGGATTTATATCCCAAATTATGCTGAAGCTCAGCTGGTTTTTTAAGGAATTCTGAGCCTTGGATTTCCTAGAATATGTGAGGGGGAAAAGGTGAGGGGGGGAAAATGTGAGGGGGGAAAATGTGAGGGGGGGAAAACGTGAGGGGGGGAAAACGTGAGGGGGAGAAAACGTGAGGGGGAGAAAACGTGAGGGGGAAAATGGGGAGGGAAAAATGTGAGGGGGGAAAACATGAGGGAGGAGAAATGTGAGGGGGGAAAACGGGGAGGGAAAAATGTGAGCGGGAAAAAACATGAGGGGGGAATCCAGCGGATTCCAAGCGCAGGGCATGGATCCCCCTTGGAATTTTGGAGGCCAAACCCACCTCCAAAGCTGCTCCTGGAGGGCAAAGCTCTGGCTGTGGCCGGGCTGGCTTCCAGAGGCACGGAGCAATCAGCGGGGTTGGTTTATTAGGAGTGTCATGGAGACGGTGTGAAAAATCCAGGGCCATGGGCTCCGGGTCAATACGGCTCCCGAGCCAGAGATAATCAACAGCCCGGCCCTGGGAGCTCTGGGAGCTGCCAACGGCTGAAGGGCAGATCAATACCGGCACGGGAAGGGCGCCGCATCCCGAAAATCCCGCGGAATTTGGGAACACAAAATTTACTGATGAGAGGAAATTTTACTGGCAAAACCCCTGCATCCAATAGGTGGCATTATGGAATCCAACAGATTCCGTAATTTACCTGGAATTCACTGAATATTTTTCTCTCATGAATAATAATAATTAAAGCTGCACAGGACCTGCCCTAATTATCCTGGAAGTCTTTTCAGTGCCCTCCAGCTCTGTTTTCCAGTGGAGGCTTATTATGGAAAGTGAGGAAACCAATGAATATTCCCCACCACAGACTGAACCATCCTGGAATTTTGGGGAAATAACCCCTGGGCTTTCAGATCAGCTCCAGGTTTTCCTGACTAATCCACTGGCATCCCATCATTCCCAGTAGGACTCCACACCCCTTAAGTCCTTCATTAAACTATTGATCCCCCCGGCGTTATCCATAATATTCCAGCGGCTCGGCACTTCCCTGGAGGCAGAGCTCGCTGCTTCCAGGAGCTCCCAGGTTTTATTTTCCGGGAAGGAATTCCCGGTGATTTCCTTTACCTGGCACTTCCCGGTGCGGATGTCGTAGAGCGCCACGGATCCGTGCCGGGCTCCCACGGCGATCCGGTGACTCCGCTCGTAATAACTCACCATGTAGAACCTGCAGGGGACAGGGAAGCCACGGGAAAATCCATTTGGGATGCCACTGGATAACTAAGGAAGGGCTGGAGCAGGGATGTGATTAAGGAATCCGCCCGCTGCCGGTTTAATACCCGGCATTCCACAAAAACACCCGATTTTGATCCGTTACCATGGAATCCGACTGAACTCTCAGATTGATTTGTTTTCCATACAGAATGTTGGGAATAATCCATGGGATAACCACCAGCATGGCCATGTGTGATCCACACTTTGTAAGCTGGAAGTCAAATGGTTAAATGACAATCCAACCCTTCGGGGCATTTCCCGGGAGAGTCAAACAGGGAAAAGAAGGGAAGCAGAAAGAAATATCTGCCAACTCATCAATTTTTGATGGGCATACAGAAAAAAAACAAAGGCATTCCCTAATCCAAGAGTATCTATTTTACAGGGAAATTTTCCTACACCAAAATCTGCAAGAAACCTCTGGAATTGATCCCTAAAAACATGTGCCAAACAACCAATCTCCCAGTGATTTATCTCCCCACTCCTCAGCATTCCCAGAGTGCCATAGCAACTGCTCGCTCCTCCGGCGTGGGATGGCAGAAAACCGGGATGGAACATGGGAAAAAAAAACATCAGGAATAAAAAGGAAGGGAGAAAATCCCTGGGTTTGGTGCAGGAAAAAGGGAAAAGCACTTCCATTTGGAATTTCTCCAGAGATTCCCCCCCGTTTGCTCCGACCTGATGGCAATTTTCCCTGGGCTCAACAATCCTGTCAGTGGGTGCTGGATCATTTTTATCCTGGCTATAAACAGGAAATATTACAGGTAATTGCCCAGATTTTTAAAAATACTGCAGAGCTATAAATATACAACAGGAATAGGGAGGGTTTTTGCACTAATTCCCACTTATCCCTGCTTTTATGCTTTAAGGAAAGCCTTTTAAAGCATCATCACCTCCATCAGAATCCAAGCTGGCAACAGGAGAACTGTTCTTTTCCTTGAAACTATTTAATATTTTAATAGCTGGTTAAATTAGAACGTAACGGCCGACGGGCGATTATTGGGATTTATTGGTTAAAGAGGAGAACTGGGATATTTATCCAAGTTTAAAGATACTGGAAATGTGCCCGTTTGATAAATCACGTTTGACTCTTGGTTGTTTGACGGGCTCAGTGTCACCTGAAGGACCATTTCACATCCTGCTGGTGGTCCCAGCGTTCCCGGCGGAAGAGCTCACCTGCAGATGGCCGGAAAACATTCCTGAAGGCCCTTCTTCTTCACTAAAGATCCTTCCAGGCAATACATGATGATGTCCATCACCTCGGAAACGACAATTCGAATCAGTTGGACAGTATTTCCCGTTTCATAATCAAAGCTGTGAAGCTTTAATTCCACCAGTTCCACCCCCTGCCACCTTTCAGCAGAGCAGGTCACTCCAGGCCCTGCCCAACCTTCCGCTGGTCGGGATTTACTCACCTCCACCAGCAGGTCCACGACATCCGTGGGCATCTTGTCGATGAGGATCTCGATGACCCGCAGGATCTCGCCCTTGGCCCGGGCCAGGGTGGTGGTGTGGATGTTCTGCTGCGACTGCGTGTTGGCCGCCAGCGCCGTGTGCCGGTGCACCTGCCGACAGCGGGGACGCGCCGTCGGAACCGCCGCCACCGGGAAGGACCCTCCCGACCCGAGCCACGCCTGGCCCACGCCAAACCCCATGGAACAGCCTCCACTCCATTAGAATTCCTGCTCAGAGGGTCACGTGTGCATTGCTTGAAGCAAGCAGGGTTTTCCACAAATCTGGAAACTTTCCCTGGGCACCCCAACACTCCCTGGGGTGGAAGGGCTGGCTGCAGGTGCCCCTGGGCACCCCAACACTCCCTGGAGTGGAAGGGCAGGCTGCAGGTGCCCCTGGGCACCCCAACACTCCCTGGAGTGGAAGGGAAGGCTGCAGGTGCCTCTGGGCACCCCAACACTCCCTGGGGTGGAAGGGCTGGCTGCAGGTGCCCCTGGGCACCCCAACAGTCCCTGGGGTGGAAGGGCAGGCTGCAGGTGCCCCTGGGCACCCCAACAGTCCCTGGGGTGGAAGGGAAGGCTGCAGGTGCCCCGCTCACCTCCTTGGCGATGGTGGTGATGAAGGCGGGCGGGCGGGCGGTGGCGATGAGGGACAGCGCGTGCCGCGCCGAGCGCGCCGAGTCGGCCGCTGGGCTCAGGGGCAGCCCCATTGTGATGCTAAAAAGGGGGGCCAGGGTGGACAAAAGGCAGGGACAAAGAAAGAAAGAAAGAAAAAAAAAAAAAAGGAGCATTAGAAAAATATCGAGTGCAAAAAGATTAGAAAGCAGCTTATAATGTCAGTTCAAGGTCAGCGGGAGCGCTCCGGCGGTTCCGGGATAATGGACTCCCAACAATGAGCGGTGATTAGGAGTCAGGGTGTTCCTGCATCAACCCCAAATCGAATAATTAACCATGAAGATTGAAAACAGGGAGTGCATCTGTCCGAAGTGGGGGAAAGGCCTTGTTAACAAATGATCTGGATGTGCTGAATACACATCAACCCCCACGGAGGGAGAGGCCGGAGAGCCCGGAGCGTCTTCCCGAGGATTTATGGTTTGGGTTTTTCCAGTGTTTGAAACACTGAAGGCTGAGAAATCTTCTGGGCAGAGAAATTCTCTTTAATTCAAGGCTTTTTTAGTTGCTGTGACCCCTGGAAGTGTCCAAGGCCAGGCTTGGAGCAATCTGGACTAGTGGAAGGTGTCCCTGCCCGTGGCAGGGGTGGGACTGGATGATCCTTAAAATCCCTCTCGACCCAAACCACTCCATGATAACCTGGCTCAAACATCACCTATTTTAAACATGAACTGAAAAGGCCAAAACCCAGCCCAAAATGATTCCTACCCTCCTATCTGTGCCAGGACAAAGCCTAAAAATGCTGGGAAAACACTCTTAGCCCTCACGACCGAGTGGTTTCCTTCGGCACGGTCTAAACTTTTGGGGACTGGGATGAACTGGAGTTACAAACACCTGGATATTCCTTGAATTCAGCAGGGAAAAAAAAGAAATCCTGGTCAATAAATGTGATTTTTTTTTATATACATCTGGAGCTCGACATAAAAGCTCCTGGATAAAACATGGGCTTTTGTCACTCACAAGGAGTAATTGGAGTTCCCACAAAATACACTGGGAATCCAATTTCTCCACATTTCTCCATAGATTTGTTCTTAGTATCTCGAGGAAATGAAAACTTCTATGAAATGGGGGGATCTCTGCCTTAGGATAAGGTCAGGGAACCCTCACCAGCTCCCAAAAACATCCATGGGATTAAAACAACCCTCATTTAAAATCTGCGTGGTGGCACCAACAAATACTTGGTGGGATGGTTTGGGCTGGGAAGGATTTGAAGGATCATCTCAGGGACACCTCCCACTAGAGCAGGTGGCTCCAAGCCGGCCTTGGTCGCTTCCAGGGTGTGCCAGGGCCTGCCCCCCCTGGCAGGGAGGGATTTCTTCCCCATGTCTCACCTCACCCTGCCCTCCTCGGCCCCAGGACTCGAGGATGGGAATGGGAATGGGAACGGCCCAGTGCTGGGGGTACCCACTTGGCCAGCTGCTTCTCGGCGTCGGCGCAGAGCTCCAGCAGCCCCATGAGCACGGCGGACACGTCCATGTAGGGCTCCCAGACGGTGAAGCCGCGGCCGATGAGGTCGATGGCGGTGCGGCGGATGGTGGAGTGCGCCGGCAGCCGGGCGCTGGGCGGCTGCAGCAGCAGGAACGTCAGCGCCTTGCCTGGGGGGAGGAACCACATCCCAAACAATCCCCAGCAATCCCAAATCCCAGTCCAAGCGCTGGATATCGAGGGAACATTATTAATATTTCATTTCACTGGATAAAATTCATTATTTACGCGTAGGAGCGACGCTTCCCAACGCGGGTAGTTTGTTATTATCTCCTCATCGTTATTTGTTACCTCCTGATAAAGGTAATTACTGATTTTATCAGGTTTTCCTGGCTTGTTTGGTTTAATAAACAAACCTCACGTTTTCCTGGTGACTCACACCAACAACACCCAAAACTGTCAGTGTTATGCCCCAGCTCTGAAAGCGACTCCTCAGCCGTTACCCCGACGAAACATTCCCGGCTTTTCCCCGGGAATCCCGCTGGATGAAGCCAATCCTGCCCAATCCTCAGCCAGGACATCTTTGTTTAAAAGCTTTGCCTTGGCTTAAGCGAAGGAATTAATATTGACAAAAACATCAGGGCGGCTAATGAGTTGTTCGTTAGGGCAATAAACATGTCACATTAGAGGCGGCGCGGCCGCGAGGTAATTAGCCCCGGAAAAGCTCCCTGGAAAAGCTCGGCGGAGCGGGGCCAGCGAGCATTCCCGGAGCTTCGCCGCCTCCCGTTAATATCCCGGGAGGAAAAGTCATCAAGAACCAAAACCCAAAGCTGGGTCCAAAAATCCAGACCCCTTCAGCTTTTCCTGCTCCTGGCCCGGGGAATTTCTCATCCCGGATCTTCTCTGGGGTGTAAAAATCGGGATATTTTTAGGCCTCAATTAAAAGGATTTTTTTCTGAAGACATGCCGAGGATCAGATCACAATTTTTCCAACTGGGAAATATTCCAGGCCAGGTTGGAGCAATCTGGGCTAGTGGAAGGTATCCCTGCTGGAATGGGATGATCCTTAAAATCCCTCCCAATCCACATCAACTCCGGGATTTTCACAGAATTCAGAATATTAAGTATGAAAAAAAAATATATAGAATTAAAAAAAAAAATACATTATATATATATATAATTCAAGAGGGAAATAATGGGAAAAAGGATATAATTTCTAGGATTTGATTTTGTTGCTAAAGCCACGTGGGGCGTTCCTGGGGTGGCATTTTTTATTCCTGGAATAGCTGTGGGAACAAGCAGTGAGGAAAGCAGGGATTGATGCAGCTGTAGGTGGGGATTTCTAGAGGGTTCCACCCTCTCCCAAAGGCACAATCAGAATTCCATGCCACTGGAACAGGGAGGAATATCCTGTATTTTATGGATTTCCCCACCCTTGGAAGTGTTGCAGGCCAGGTTGGACAGGCCTTGGGGAAGGTGTTCCTGCTCCTGGTTATTCCAGGATAAATTGAATAAATGCAGTTTAAAACTAAGAATAAAGGCTGCCAGAATTCCAGCAGCACCGATTCCTTGGCAGCCTCTTCCCGCGCGTTCCCGATTCCCGACCTTCCTCTTTCCCGGGGGAAAAAGGGACTGTCAAGGAAGGAGTTTGCAGCTGGGGGTACTCACAGGTGTGCCTGGCCAAGGAATAGTTGGATCCGCCGCTGGTGAGGCCGAATCCCTCGGGAATCTGGCTGGAGCTGCGGGGCCGGGTCAGGAGTTTGGGGGGCTCGATCTCGGCGCCGAACTCGGCCCCGATGACCCCCAGCAGGACGATGGCCGTGGCCTGCTTGCGCCGCTCCTCGTAGGACGTGGAGACCTTCTTGGGCTGGAGGAGGCCCGAGAGACACCCTGAAAACACAAAGAACATCCCAAAGAAAACACAGGAATAAAGAACTTCAATCACACCAGGATTTTTAGGCATGGATGTGATTCCGGTTTAATTCTAATAAATCTCGAAATCTCCCCTTCCAAACCTGCCTCCACGGGGACAAAAAATCCACCAGGAAACTGCTGAGTTTTGTTTGCTCAGCGTGGAATTTTGTCTTTGTCTAGTGATTGTTCTTGTTCACTTCAATTTTCCTTTGGTTTTAAAAGAAGATGGATTTTTTTTCAGGATAACTCCTCGGCATCCTTTTGGTTTAGGATCCATCATCACATCCAAGTTGCTGCTAAATTTTAGGATAACACCACGTGCCATTAAACCAAATGGGAATTTTTATAGAGTGGTATGTTACAGATGGGATTTTTAAACATCATAATTAGGAATTTTAAATAAAACTGAAATATGGGTCATTAGTTTAATACAGCCCAGGGATTCTGAATTCCACTAAGCAGAGGAAGTTAGTTTTTTTCTTTTTAATAATATCCCAAAATCTTAGAGGAAATTATTGGAATGAAACCACCCAAGTCATTTATGCTGACAAAGAAAGCTCACTTTTACCTAAATTATTTAATTAATTATCTCTATTAATTCCCAGCATCCTAAGAAATTCCCTACCCTGTACTGTAAAAAAATAAGGAAGTTTGAATCCTTCCTGGGTGCTGAGGAGTTGGGAGGCACCACCTGGCCCGGGATGAGGCTCATCGGGCTCGGGGACTAATGAAGGGGGAATTAATGAGGGTTAATGATATCCACAAGAAATCAAGGAAATGAACCGAATTTTGGGAGCTGTGCTCAGTCAAAAGGGAGAGGAAAAAAAACCAAGGCAAAGCTCAACAATGGGAAGGGAGAGGGGGGAAAAAAAAGGAAAGGAAAAAATCAATAGCAACCGCCTTCGGAAGAAGGAGAAGAAGAAGAAGAAGGATGAAAAGGGGCTGGAACAAAGCAGGGCAGGGAAGGGTTGGAATTGTCCACCGGAGGTTTATCCCGGATTCTCGTCGACATTGGGCTGTTCCACCTGGACAGAGAGGGCCCCATTCCCTGGGATGGGAGTGCCCAGATCCAGAATGGGATCCAAGCCCGTGCAGCCCCGGCTGCGGATCCCTGGATCCACGGATCCGTGCCCTAACGCGGAGCGGCGGCGGCGGGAGCGCAGCAGCTGCGGGAGCAGGGTCGGTGGGATGCGGATCGATGGGAATGAAAGGAAAAGCCAACACATGTGCTGCTTCCAGTAGGAAATTAAACCCCTGCCATGGCTTGGTTGAGATGGAGTTAACCCTTCGGAGAACCCGGAGCAGGGATTTGGGAGCGTCCTCCCGGAATCATGGCGTGGTTTGGGTGGGAAGGGATGGCAGGCAGGGACACTTCCCACTAGCCCAGGTTGCTCCAAGGCTCGTCCAACCCGGCCCTGGATGCTTCCAGGGATGGGGAATCCACGACCTCTCCAGGCCACAGAATCTGCACTGACAGGATTTGGACAAAACCCAACTCCTGGGAATCCACAAATCCCAGAAATTAAAACCCAACCGACCGGATGGGAGTAAAACCACTTAATAAAGGGGGGAAAAAAAATCCTCCCTGATATTTTGATTTTCTTGGTTTTAATTCCAATTGATGGGAATGGTTTCCCCCCAGCTAAGCTGCCAGGGGCCTTTGGGAGATTTTTTCCACCGGAATAATGCCTGGAAGAATGGAAGAATTTGGTATTTTGTCCCCGCGCCGCCGCTCCCTTTAATCACGGCCGGGGCTGACAGGCAGATCCATTTTCCCGACAGGACGGTTGATCACCCTATCAGTGGGACAAAATTAATAACCTCCAAGAGGCCTGGCTGGAAAACAAACAAAAAAAAAAAAAAGGATGAAAACCTTCGGGATTTGAGGTGGAAAAATCCCCATTTCGGGTGGAGGGCGTGAGCGCGCTCCCAAATATCCTCCTGAATATTCCCAAATATGGAAATAAACCCCCAGGACTGCTCAGAGCAGACAGCACAAAGACAGGACAAAATGCTGGAGATGGAGGTGAAATATTCCCAAGTTTCTCAGGTTTAGGAGGCCGTGGGATGTTGGAAGCACGGCCACGAGGTCAGGCCGCTTCCCTCCAATTAACTCCCGTTAATTGGCTTTGCCCACTTTGGAGGGAAAATTAATTTCAGCCCAGCTTAGAATAAAAGGATTAAATGAAGTTCTCCGGGTTTTAACTGGAAGAGGAATCAGTGGATTGGAATTAAGAGGAATCACTGGATTGGAATTAAGGCACGGAGCGGTTTTATGGGAGGGGCTTTCTATTTTCCAAGCAGGTGCAAACTCGGAGTATTCCCAGGCTGGAGGAGCTACTCCAGCTCGGAGGAGATCCAGAAATCCCTATGGAACATCAAATCCAAGCCCTGGAGATCCTGATCCAACAAAATTGTGGCCGTGGCCACCGGCACAGAGAGTCCTGGAGAGCAGGACTGACCCCACCCAGCTCAGGGTTGTGGTTCCACCCTCTAATTCCTACTGGGATTTAGTCCCAGCATTCCATAGCATTATGGGAATACAGAGATAGCTGGGATTTAGTCCCAGCATTCCACAGTATTATGGGAATACAGGAACATTGGAAATGCAGAGTTCGAATGGATAAAGGGGATCAAGTGATTTGCTGAGCACGGAGGACTCGCTCCAAAGAAATCAGGAGCCAGAAATCCCAGGAACTGTGAGCAGGAAAAGGCAGGAAAAGAGGGAAAACGTTGGATCCAACCTGTGGTTCCTCACTCCCAAACCTCCCGCTGGCAAAGGATTGGGAACGCTTGGAAGTGCAGCCATTCCTGCAGCCACAGCTCCCTCCGCTGGCCCAGCACGGGAGGAGCTTCGGGAGCTGAAATTCCTGCCTGGGAGGGCCAAAAGCAGCGGGAATTTTGGGAATTTCTGCCCTCCTGGAGACACCCAGAAAGTTGGCAATGCAGGGAGTTAAGAAGCCTGTGCCTGGGAATTCTAAAATCTAATAATTCTCATTTTTTTCCCATTTTTCTTTGTGCTGTTCCCATAATCCCTCACCTTGGGCTGCTTCCCAAAAGGAAAAATCCAGCCTGGATTTCAAATGATAAATTATATAAATATATTTATTATATTCCCAGTTCTATTCCCTGAAATAGGAAATTATGTTAATATATTATATTCCAAGTTATATTCCCTAATATTATTGAAATTATTAAAATACCACCTGCTGAAATATATGGAAAAATTAATATCATTGGAATTATTAACATACCATCTGCTGAAATATCTGATTTGTCCAAGTTAAAAAAAATGGGAATGATGCACAGAAAAATAGAATAAATCACTTCAGGAATGAATTTAAAATGACTTCAGTTAGGTGGGACTACAATAAGAAGGTCTGCCAATTAATAGAATAATAATAAAATAATAATAACAATAACAAAAATAATAATAACAACAATCATAATAAAATTAAAATAGTAATAAAATTAAAATAGTAATAAAATTAAAATAGTAATAAAATTAAAATAGTAATAAAATTAAAATAGTAATAAAATTAAAATAGTAATAAAATTAAAATAGTAATAAAATTAAAATAGTAATAAAATTAAAATAGTAATAAAATTAAAATAGTAATAAAATTAAAATAATAATAAAATTAAAATAATAATAAAATTAAAATAATAATAAAATTAAAATAATAATAAAATTAAAATAATAATAAGTAAAGGCTCACCCGCTGCGATATCATCATCCCCCAGGTCCTGCTCCTCCTCCTGCACTTTGCCCTCTGTGCCCACGGATTCTGGGCTGGCAGTGCCAGTCTGAGCAGCTTCTGTGGGCACTCCAGCTGCAGGGAAAGACCAAAAAAAAAAAAAATCAAGAAATTCCCAGTTATATTCCCTGAAATGGGAAATGACAGAAATATATTATATTCCCAGTTATATTCCCTGATATAATTGGAATTATTAAAATACCACCTGCTGAAATATCTGACTTCTCTGAGCTCAAAAAAAATGGGAATAACACCCGGAAATTTATAATAAATCACATGGGATAACATTTATAGAACTTTTCACCAAAATGATTTTTATTTCATGTCAAAAAATACTAATATTAAAAATAGAGTTAATTCCCTAAAAATGTGGCTTGCAGTGAGTCTGTTCCTTTAGAGAACTGATTTCCCAAATCAATTTGGATTTAACCAAGATTTTTTTTTTCCAGTGGGGAAAAAAAAGCTCATTTCAGGAAAAATAAGCACTTTGGGGTTAAAAGAGAGGAAAATACCCATTTTTCCTGGTTTTTTTCCCCCCTGAAAATTCCAAACCTGGAGGTCTGTTGAAGGAGCCAGAGTTGCTCCAATCGCCCGGAATGACCTGGTTATGAATAATTCTGGATTCCCAGCAGGAAAAAAAGCTGATTTCAGGAAAAATAAGCACTTTGGGGTTAAAAGAGAGGAAGATATCCATTTTTACTGGTTTTTTTACCCCTGAAAACTCCAACCCCGGAGCCCGTCGAGGGGCGGCTTTGGCGAGAGTCGCTCCGACCCCCCGGAATGGGCTGATCTATTTGAATATCCTGAATAACTGTGGGTTCCCAGGGGTTTTCCCCCCTGTTCTCCCTGTCTTTTGGCAGGTTTTCCCGGCCTTCCTTACGGGAGATGACGCTGTCCATGTACTGGGGCAGGTAGGGGGCCCAGGCGTCGATGGTCTCCTTGCGGCCCGCCTGCTCGATGCGCCGCAGCTCGGCCAGGAGAAGCGCCTGCGCCGCCTCCCGCACCTGCAGGGGTGGCAAAAACTCCCCTTGTCCCATCAGAAAGCCAAACTGGAAGACTTGGGGGTGGGAAAGAACGGTTTTATGAAGGGAAAGGAAAAGCCGGAGACGGAAAAACGCGGCGCGGGACCGACCTCCAAGCACCGGTCCTGCCAGCGGCGCGCCAGCATCTCCAGGAGAGGGGGGCGGAATTTTTCCAGGCCCAGCAGGTCCGGGAGCATCACACAGTGCATGGCTGCCAGCTGGCTCCAGCCTGGAAAACAGCGGGAAGAGGGGGGGGAGCGACCGGAGCGAGCCGAGCGGCGCGCGAATCGACTTACCCCTGGAGCACCAACATAAATAAATTATAAATAAATTATAATTATAAAGAAATGACAGCCACCTCGGGAATTATTATCCCTTTAAGGATCACATGGAATTTGCTGTCCTGACTTTCCTTGGTTTTCCACCTCAATCTGATTTGAACCCGGGTGAATTCCTGCTCCGGGCCTGCAGAAACATCCGGAGCTCCAACTGCACAAACGCCTGGGAAATATTCCACAGGCAGCAATTATTTAGTAAGAGATTAAGAGATATTTAATATTATAGCCCCTGACTTGAAAAATACCTCAGGTGAACATATAAATCTGCAAGTTTTAATTTCTCAGCAATTTTTAATTTCTTGGGTACAAAAATGTGAATTTTTTCACCACGGTGCTAAAGAAATTCTATCAATTTTCCTTTGAAAAAAAGGAGGAACTTCCAGTTTAAGAGATGTGTGGAAGCAGGAATTTATACACCAGTGATAAAAATTCAGATTTAAAGCAACTTGCCCACAGGGTGTTTGTGTAGGAAGATGTTTCTCACAATGGCAATAAATATTTATTAGATCAAATTATCTCCAGCCCTGACCCCAAGTAGTTTAAATACATCCCAAGTCTTCCTAAAAACCACCAAAAATCAGATTTAAACGAGGGGAAACTTGCTTTTCTTTTGCTAAGAGAAAGAGCAAACCCACCCCCCTGGCAAAGGAAAACTCCTTTATAAATCAAATTAAAGTGTCCCAGCAGCGATAAAGGATTTTAGCTGAAAGGATAAATAGAAAAAGTGAGGAAGGAATACCTTCATTGACTAAGAAACAGGAATGTAAAGGAGGAGCAGTGTCAGAGTGCCCAGATTCCAGGTTAGAAGCAGCAGCAGGAGCAACTTGCAGAGCAAAAGGAGGAATAAAAAAGAGATAAAAAAAAGAGAGGCAAGTGAGGAAAAGCAGCAGAAAAATGGGTTAGTAATCGCTGGAGAAGGGAAAGAACCTTCAACTTAAATATTCCAACTGAAGGAGAAGGTGCAACTTAAAATATTCAACTGAAAAATTTCATGTTCAACTTGAAAAATAATAGTAAACTAAAAAAACAATGGTCAACTGAACGAGAATTCCAGGTTTTCCCAGAAGTGAGAGGTAGACATGCAGCTGAAGAGACAGTAAGAGAGACTTGGATATTTGGGAAAGATAAAAAATCCCTGGGAATAAAGTGGCAAAAATTCCCTGGCAGGGAATGACTTCGTGGCAGAACCAGCACCTGGGAATGATTCTTAAAAAGGTCTTAATTGTTAATAATTTTATCTAGGTGGATATTATTAATCACTAATAATTTTATCTAGGTGGATATCACACTATTACACTACTTTTTTAATATTACATTGCACTGCCTTTTCCTCCCATGTAATATTTGGATGCTCAATAACCAGGTGATAAATCTGGTGTGCCAGGAGCTGGAATGATGGATCCAAAGGTTCCAAAGAATGGGATATTTTACCTTGTTTAATTTGTCCTTGGCTGGAAACGGGAGGGGGTGGTGGCTTCGCTCTGGCCAGCTCGGGGGTGCTGGGTCTGGGTGGCCTAAACACAAAATATCCAGGGAGAGACAAACACAAAACACCCATGAGGAGACACATCAAAGGGTCCCTGATGGAAAACACACCCAACACACAAAATATACCCAAAACCCCCCAAAAGAAGACGTTCAATCCCACCTGGTGGGCCCCTTCTTCATGTGGTCGCCGATGAAGGTGGCGTTGGTCATGCTCATCAGGGTGTTGGCCAGGGAGATGACGGAGAGCAGGTGCTGGGTGGTGACGGCGCGGGACACGCCGTAGGTGCCCTTGCCCGGCCCCTCGGCGCCGGACACCTTCCCGCCCGGCTCCCCGCCCGCTCCGCCCACCGGCCGGTTGTAGCCGGGCAGCATCAGGGACATGTGGCCTCCTCTGGACACGAGGCCGAAGGACACGGAGCAGTGAGGCTTCAGCATTCCCAGGCGCTCCAGGCACAGCTCGTCCAGCCCCGAGTTGAGGCCCCAGGCGTGCAGGCAGGACATGAAGAGCTTGGCCGTGTCCATGGTCAGGTTGTACTCCAGCAGGGTGAGCGGTTTGGATTTGCTGGCGCGATATTCCGGGTCGCCGTCTTCCCTCCTCTGCCTCAGTGCGTCGTCCTCGTCGTCCTCGTCGTCCAGCAGGTGCTCCTTGATGTTCTCCTTGATGGTCTCCTTGACCTGCTGGAAGAGCACGGCCGCCCGTTTGCCGGCCAGGAAGGAGCCGCCCTTGTCGGAGGCGCCGGAGGCCTTCTGGAGGTTCTCCGGGGAGACGAGGGCGGCGTTGGGCCGGGACGCCTCCTCCGTCAGCAGCTGGATGATCAGGGCCTCCACGTCGAAGAACAGCACGTGGATGTCGGGGTCCGTCAGGTTGGTCTTGATGGCCTGCACCATCAGGGAATTGTGGGAGTATTTGGGTAAATTCCCCTGGAAAAAAAAACCAAGGGAACAAATGGAAATTTCTACGGAGAAACCCTCAAAACACAGAAATTCAACTCACGGACGTTTATGGATAAATAAAAGTTCTCCAGGGAAGACACGAGTTCACATTTCTTTCTCCTGGACTCCACAAGATCAGTCACATTCCAAGGAACAACAAAAATCCAAGCTTTTGTCATTATTATTAAGCCACATGAAATATTTCAGGTTTGGAGACTGAACTACAGAATCAATTTATGCTGTCGGAGAAGAAGCTCCTCAAATTCACCCAGACACCACTTGTGGGTCATTCCACTCCTTAAGTCCAACTTCTTCCTCCTTCCCTTCCTCCCAAGGGGGGGGGAAAAAAAAAAGGGAAGAGGAGATAAAAGCTGAAAAAAGTCACGAAAGGAGACTGGAAACCAGAAGGAATAGCAGCACCCAAGGCTGAGCTCACGTGTTTTTATGGAATTAGGATGGTGCTGGTGTTCCTAAGGAATGTTCTCACTAAGGGACATTTCTTTCCAAGCAGGACATAACAGCAGAAGGCAAAAAAAAAAGGGGTGCTGCCCCAAAAGCCAGCTGACCTTATCGGAGGCCTCGGAAGCCAGGAGGTTGGTGGCCAAGGTCTGCAGCTTCTGGTGGGCCACGTTCTTGAGGGCGGCCAGGCTGCGGCGGGTCATGGCCTGCTTCAGGTTGACGGCGGGGTGGCTGAGGGCGTCCACGGCGGCGGGCACGGCCTCGTCACAGGCGTTCAGGATCTCCACCGCCGTGATGCCCATCACACACCGGTCCAGGGCGCCTGCAGGGGGGTTTGGGAGAGCCAAAATGTAAGAGGATGGTAAAAGAAACACATAATAGGCCTAGAGGTAATAAATTAAGATGCAGTAAGATAAAGGAGACATTTGAATAGCAGAAACAGCTCCCTCAGTCTCTCCTCATAGGACTTGTGCTCCAGTCCCTTCACCAGCATTGTTGCTCTTCTCTGGACCTGCTCCAGCCCCTCCATGTCCTTCCTGAACTGAGGGTCCAGAACTGGACACAGCACTCCAAGGGTGGCCTCACCAGCGCTGAGTCCAGGGCAAGAATCACTTCCTTGGACCTGTTGGCCACACTGTTCCTGAGCCAGGCCAGGATCCATTGGCCTTCTTGTCCCCCTGGGCACACTCTGGCTCCTGTTCAGCTCCCTGTCCAGCCCCACTCCCAGCTCCCTTCCTGCCTGGCTGCTCTCCAGCCCCTCTGGCCCAGCCTGGAGCTGCCAGGGGTTGTTGTGGCCAAAGTGCAGGACCCGGCCCTTGGCCTGCTTGAACCTCATCCCGTTGGAATCAGCCCAACTCTCCAGCCTGTCCAGGTCCCTCTGCAGAGCCCCCCTGCCCTCCAGCTCATCGACACTCCCCCCCAGCTTGGTGTCATCCAGCTCAGTGTCATCCCCCAGCTTTAACTCTGCCCTTGGAGCCCTCGGCCAACCTAGATTTGCCCGGATCAGGGATGGATTCCGGGCGTGCGGGAGCTCACCGGTGTCCATCTGCCAGACGTACACGGAGCCGTCGGAGCAGCCCACCACCAGGTAGTCGTCGGCGGGTCTCCACTTGATGACCTGGATGGGGAAGAGGTGGCGGGAGGCCAACATGATGCACTTCTTCTCCCGCAGGCTCAGCAGGCCCACCGAGTGGTCGCTGGCGACGGAGCAGACGCAGTGCTGCACTCGGGCCTAAATCAAAAAGAAATTTTAAAAAGTTATCTTAATCACAATGCAGAGATTGTTGGTGTTAAAACCTTTTCCACGGTGAGCAAAATCAGACAAAAGGCGGTTTCCAAGCAATTAATGTCGTTTTGTTCATGAAATTGTACTTACTCAGCCACGTTATACGAGGCAAAATTGCCTTGGAAATTTACTCTTGGTAATATTTTAAATCCTTGATATAATTAAAACATGAGGAGAACAAAGCCATAAAACCCAGAATTAAGCTGTTTTTAAGATAACATAGAAATGTATAAGAATAAGATAATATATAGTGATGTTTAATGCATGTAATTGTACACAGATAACATATGTTATATATATTATATATATATACTACATGTGCATATACAGGCTATATACACTACATATATGTGTATATATACTTTATGTGTGTATATACACTATATATATACACACATATATAGGCTATAGATACTATACATATATAGATACTATATATGCATATATATACTATAGATACTATACATACACACTACATACTGTATATAATACTATATATCTTAACACACACAATAAAACACCTGATATATTATATTTTATGTGCACACTACATTATTATTCCTATTACTATAATAATAACAACAGCATAATAATTAAGCTTTTGTTTGTTTGTTTGTTTTTTATTTTTAAGACCTTTTACTTCAGCCCTTCCAAGCCCCGGCTCCACCCCGAGCATTCCACCCTCCACTCCCCACTCACGCTGCAGTTGTCGGGCGGCACGAGGAGCTGGGTGATCTCGCCGCCGTGCACGCAGAAGATGTGCTTCATCTCCCCCGAGAAGATGTCCCAGACGATGACGGAGAAGTCCACCCCTCCCGAGACCAGGAAGCGCTGGTCGTAGCGGGAGGACACCTGGTGAGGGTACAGCAGGCACGTCACCTTGTTCCGGTGGCCCCGCAGCGTCCGGTGGGGCGGCCAACCTGGGGGTCGGGGATGGAGATTAGTGTTTTTTGACATTAAATAAAAATTGTTTTGGTATAAAGTGATATAAATGAAATCAGTTCTCTGAAGGAACAGACTCACTGCAATCCATGTTCTCAGAGAATTCACCCTGTTTTTAATATTAGTATTTTTTTTTACATTAAGAGGAGGCTCAGGGGAGACCTCCTCACTCTCTACAACTCCCTGACAGGAGGGGGGAGTCAGGTGGGGGTTTGTCTCTTCTCCCAGGCAACTCTCAGCAAGACAAGAGGGTTCAGTCTTGAGCTGTGCCAGGGGAGGTTTAGGTTGGAGATTAGAAAGAATTTCTTTCCAGAAAGGGTGCTCAGCCATTGGAATGGGTTGACCAGGGAAGTGGGGGATTCTCCATCCCTGGAGGTGTTTAAGGACAGGCTGGATGTGGCATCAGCGCCACGGGCTGGGAACCACGGCGGGGTTGGATCAAGGGTTGGACAGGGTGATCTCAGAGGTCCCTTCCAACCCAACTGATTTATGATTCCATGATTCCCAGCTTTCCCGTACCCCTGCGGAGCATGTGCTCTCCCTGGAGCAGCTGGACGATGGCGGTCTGGGTGGCGGGCACGATGACCACGCTGCCGTCCTGGCGGCCGCACACCAGGCGCCCGTGGGCCGGGATGTACACGCTGGCCGTCACCCGCAGCGGCTCGCCCAGCCCGGGCACCACGCTCAGCTGGTCGATGATGCCCGCGGGGCGAGGGCTCAGCTCGTCGAAAGCTTCCTGCAGGGAGATGGAGGTGGTGCTTGGCAGGCCTGGCAAAAAAGGAAGGGGAAAAAAAAGAAGGAAGGGGTGAGGCGGGAGGAGGATTTGAGCAGCCTGGGTTGGTAGATCTGGAGGAGCTTTGAGCTCCCTTCCAACCCAAAGCATTCCATGATTCTGCACTGGAAATAAATGTACTGGCTACAAGGATAAAGCTAATTAAGATTTTGAGCATTGATGAAAAAATGAAGCTGCTGTAACTCTTAAATAAACCTAATTAAGATTTTGATGGTGCGTTATCAAATCACATTACTGCAACTCTTACTATTCAAGCCCAACGTCCTGGATATCTGAGAGAACCAGCAGGGTTTTGTCCAGCCAAAACACACCTAAAACTGTTAAAAGGCTGTTCATCGGGTACCTCTTGCACTCTCCTGCTGTTCCAGAGCGTCGGGCACGCTCCAGATGCACAGTCTCCCCGAGGAGTCTCCTTGGATCAGCAGCTTGTAGGAGAACTCTCCCTGGCCACAGAAGAAGCGAGTGACTGGAGGACATATCAGGAGCTGTTAAAAAAATAAATAAGTAAATAAAAAAATCAATCAATAACTTTAGGCCACATGCTCACCTCAACAGTTTGCACTGTGCCTTTTAAAAGCAGGCCAGAAATTCCTGCAGTCCATGAGGAAAAACTCCTGTTTCACCTGTTTCTCTGCCCTGTCCAACACGCTGTAGAGCAAAGGTGGGATCAGGTTTTCCACGGCTTTCCCCACGTCCCTGCGGAACGAGTCGCTGGCTGGGAGGCAGCTGGGGGTGAGGAGGAGGAGAAAGGAGTCAAATTCCCAGGATTTAAAATTTCTGGCACAGTTTCATATTTATGTGCCTATTTTCAGTTTTTTGCACTGGCCCAAGATTTCAGTGTTTTTCCCCTCCAGATGAAATAAATGGGAGTATTTAATTTTTGCCTACCTGGCTGGTAATTTATAGATGAAACTTTGTCCATCCTCTGTCCACACAATCACTTTGTCAGCTGCCACAAAGTCCCCACCAGTCCAGGTCTGACTGTTTTCACTGGGAACTGAACATAAGAGGGAATAATCCCCAGCATCAAAAACCTGGGAAGAAACAACAAAAGGGGTGTCAGGAATCTAAATATGCATTAAATATGTAAATAGAATCACACTGAAAGGACTGGGAGCATCTTGCTCTGCATGTTTCAGGGTAATTTAATTAAATTAGGCCCCAGGGGTTGCTGCCTTACTCTCCAGTACTTGGAGCACACGACCAGAAGCGAGCGCTGGGTGAAGGCGCAGAAGGAGATGCTCTGACAGTTCTGGCAGTAGATGGGCTTGGATTCCTCCTCAAACACGGGCGTGGTATCCTAAAAACAACCAAAACCAACACCAAAATCATTCTTTTCCTGCTCAAATCGAACTCAGACCCCACAGAATAGAGGTTCTGGTATTCCCTGAGGTGCCCCACAGCTGATTTCTGAGGGAAACCCGAACGCTCGGAGCGGTTCTGATTCCATTATTCCTCCTAAGAAGATCTGCAGGAGGCACGTGGTCTCCTCTTTGGTCACTTAAGTCTCCCAGATTCCCCAGCAGGATGGATTAGTGGTGCTGATTTAGTCAGGGAATCACCTTGCAGCCAGGTAGGAAAGTGGGATAAAGCAGATTCCACTCCCGTGGAATAAACTTAAAGAATAAGTTAATTTTTCCCTAAGTTGCTAAACATCTTTTCCAAGGGGTTTCTGGGAGGAGTTAATTTCCCAGAGGTCTGAAACGTGCAGTAAATCTCAGACTTTTATTCATTAGGACACAGGGAGTTGGAGATAATCCCAAAAAAGGAATATTCCTAAAAAAATAATCCAGCAGTTTACCTGGAGCCGACTGACTTCCGAGGTGATGATCCAGACTTTCAGGATGCCGGTCACGGAAACGGCCACCACGGTGTCCTCTGGGAAACACAGAAACCAGGATGAGATCCCAAGGAATTCTCCACTGGGTGTACAAAGACACCCAGGAGAAACTAAAACTTCAGGCCAAAAACACCCCTGGAAGCCACCAAGGCCAGGAGTGAGAAATAATCACCTTGTGTCCTGTTGGATCGGATGATGCTCATGGAGCTGATCCAGTCAGGAGAGATCTTGGATATCAGGGAATAAAGAACTTCCAGGCTGGTGGCATCCACCACCAGAATTTCGGGATAATGCCCGTGGCATAGGAGCCTCCCTTCCCGCTGCGAGCCGACTGTGAACTGATAGAACTGCCAAGACACAGAAATTATACCCCGGGTGGGACAGGAATTCCTTCATTTTTAATCCAAACCAAAATGTTTGGGATGGCCAGAGCTCTGGAATCCTTCCAGGACTGACCTGAATTCCCGTGTGCGCACAGGCCAGTTTGGTGAACTCGATGCATCTCCCATCGTTCACATCCCACAGGCACATCTCCCTAAAAACACCAAAAAAACTTCCCTAAAACTCCAGGGAAACCAGGCCAGGCTTCCAAACATTTCAAAATCCCTCTACACTGGGAGGAACTTCATTGGAACCATTCCTTGCATATCAACTGCACAAGAAATCCTTCCCTCCTCCACCTTCTGATTAGCAAATAAAACCACTGAAAAAATAAAATGTATTTGCTGATGAATTTTTTTTTTAAGGATCAAAAAAAATCCAACGCAGCCCCAGCGTGGAAATAGGGATAATTTGGGGACAGATTTCCATGATTTGACAGTTGTGGAGATCAAAACTGCTGGGAAACTCACCCACTCTCAGATGCACTCACTATATATTGTTTTTCACTGGAAGCTGAGGCCTTGGATAAACAAGTAACTGAGGCCGTGTGACCAAACAGCAGAGCTCGGGGATTAATCTGGGAGCAGGGAAAGAAAAGGGGAAGTCAAAATACCACTCTGAAAAACAGAAGACACATATGCCAGCTTTCTATTTTATATATTATATATCTATTAATATACACATATTTAATTAGTGTAGCTGTGGATATATAACCTTGAAAAAGAGTTTCTACTTAACACTGGAAAAAAAGGCAATTTGCAAACTCATATCAATAAAATCTATAAAGTTGGCTCAGTTTGAATGAAAAAATTGACAGGGGGAAACTATTGTTGCACAAGACAAGTTCTGGATATTTATAAATAAGGGGAGACCTCCAGGAGAGCTGGAGAGGCCCTTGGGACAAGGGATGGAGGGACAGGACAAGGGGAATGGCTTGGGAAGGCAGGGATAGATGGGATATGGGGAAAGAGCGGCGATTCCCGAGGGAATTCTTACCTGCAGGTCCGGGCTGAGGTCCCAGAGGCAGATCTGGCCGTCGTGGCAGCCGGTGACGATGACGGTGGCACCGTCCATGAGCAGCAGGGAGGACACGCAGTGCGTGGGGGCGCGGCGGCCCCACAGCACGATGGGCAGCACCAGGCTGTTCCCGGCCATCCCGCCCGCCGGCCTGCAACAAAACAGCACCAGAGACATGGAACTGGGCCACGGGAAACCCGACGGAGCCAGTTTTGGGAATGCCGGATACGACAGTGACGGTATCTCCATGAGGGACCCCTCAGATCGCCCTCAGGGAGGGCCTTCCCCTGCCCTCAGGGACCACCTTTGCCTTCCCTCAGGGACCACATTCACCTTCCCTCAGGGACCATATTCACCTTCCCTCAGGGACTGCCTTCCCCTGCCCTCAGGGAGCCCTTCCCTCAGGGACCGCCTTCCCCTGCCCTCGGGGACCACCTTCCTCTTCCCTCAGGAAGGGCCTTCATCTTCCCTCAGGGAGGGCCTTCCTCTTCCCTCAGGAAGGGCCTTCATCTTCCCTCAGGGAGGGCCTTCATCTTCCCTCAGGGAGGGCCTTCATCTTCCCTCAGGGAGGGCCTTCATCTTCCCTCAGGGAGGGCCTTCATCTTCCCTCAGGGAGGGCCTTCATCTTCCCTCAGGGAGGGCCTTCATCTTCCCTCAGGGAGGGCCTTCATCTTCCCTCAGGGAGGGCCTTCATCTTCCCTCAGGGAGGGCCTTCATCTTCCCTCAGGGAGGGCCTTCATCTTCCCTCAGGGAGGGCCTTCATCTTCCCTCAGGGAGGGCCTTCATCTTCCCTCAGGAAGGGCCTTCATCTTCCCTCAGGAAGGGCCTTCATCTTCCCTCAGGGACCGAACTGCGTCCCTTAAACTGCCCAGGAAAAACATATCCCCTCACATGTTTGGCAAAATTCCACAGGCTTTTTATCCATCTAGGCCCCAAACAGCACATCCCTGGGCATGCGGAGAGTGTGGCCAAAATCGCTCTTTTCGGAGTGATTTTGAACAAACAAATGTTTGAAGCCCCGGTTATTATATCTATGATGTTACTAGATCCCTGATATTAATACATCCCTAATATTAATACATCCCTAATATCATTACATCTCTGATATTATTATACTCCTGATATTATTACCTCCCTGCTATTCCATATCTGATATTACTGACAGCATTAAACACCTGATTGCACAGATACACCCCTCAAAACACAGAATATCCTGGTGAAACCAGCCGTGTGAGATCCACTGATAAAGTGGATTTTGGCCATTACCCAGCAGGAAACAGGTCTAGCTCTATCTTTATGGCAACATTTGGGATATCTTATAAAGATATTGACACAAACAACACGGGGAAATTGGAGCTGCCACGAGGCCAAAATTGTCTCGGTGGCCGGGAAGTGGAAAGAAAACAGAAATTCAAGTTGTGGCAATAAAATCCAGTTGCATTAGCACGAGATTTAAATCCCAAAACAAGCCTCTGTTGTCGGTAGCAACATTCCCAGCTCCAAGTTTTCAGAACTGACATTTTCTTATCGGCCACGAGGTTGTGTTAAATAAATAACTAAACACTCCTGTTATGCTCTGAATGTCCCAGCTCATACCTCTGATTTAGAGGAGCACAAAGCAGGATTCACTGAAGAAATATTTTAAAATATTTTACAAACACAGTTCCCTGGAGCCTCCCACTTCACAAAATCCACATCATCCAGTCACTAAGATCACAAAAAATGCCACTTCAGAACAAGGCAACTCATTCCTCGGACTCTGGTAATTAAAAATTATTTCATTGAGAGCTTGAATTTAATCAAATTAGAAATAAAAGACCTAAAAATCCAAGTATGGAATCTTTTGGAAGCTGCTCCACTGCAACCCCCATCACCTGCCCGTGCAGTGTTAATTTGTTATGCAACGCTGGATCGATTGTTCTGTCTGGACAACCATGAATATAAATCACAAATAGAAAATCACAAATAGAAAATCACAAATAGAAAATCACAAATAGAAAATCACAAATAGAAAATCACAAATAGAAAATCACAAATAGAAAATCACAAATAGAAAATCACAAATAGAAAATCACAAATAGAAAATCACAAATAGAAAATCACAAATAGAAAATCACAAATAGAAAATCACAAATAGAAAATCACAAATAGAAAATCACAAATAGAAAATCACAAATAGAAAATCACAAATAGAAAATCACAAATAGAAAATCACAAATAGAAAATCACAAATAGAAAATCACAAATAGAAAATCACAAATAGAAAATCACAAATAGAAAATCACAAATAGAAACTAATTAAAAATTTTAACCAATACAGAAAGAGCCACGATTAAAAACCCTCCTTGATTTACAGCAAAATCACCATAAAAACAGAATAAACCCAGCAATAAGGTGTCCAGATGCAACAGAACAACAAAACCACCAAAAGCAACCAAAAATACCCATTTCACTCTTTTACCACCCGATTTTGGGGAGGAAATGAACCATAAATGACTAAAACTGAGCTGAAAAATGCCAATAAGCAACATAAAAGTCTCTTCCAACCCCTGATATTTCAAACCAAGGCTCTGGGGGGAGAGAGAGGGAAAAGCAGAACTACCTCTTTCCTTCTCCTTTTCTCCTGTGGTGCCTCAAGGCCTTCAGGAAAAGCTTCCTTTTGAGGAAAAACCACATCTTAATTCCCAAAGAATTCCAACTGCAGAGCTCGGCCCCTGGCAAACGGCGACTGCGGCCCCCGAGAGCACCAAAACTCCCCTTTTGTCCCAGACAGATCAATAATTCCCTTTTTTCAAGGGAGCAAATCGACACTGTCCCGCTGCCAGATGGGCCAAAAAAGCAGCCAGGGGGTTATTCCACATGAATTCCCACATCCCAGCTATTTATAACTTCGGGAAGCCACGGATTCCGGCAGAAAAGGGAACTTCAGTGGGAAAAATGGAGTTGCCACTAGCAAAGTGCTTCCTGTTAATACTTCTTCAGATTAGTAAATGAACCAAAAAAAATTTAAAATAACCTGTTCATCTGATAGAATAATCAGGTGACTCTCTGAACTGCTCTGTTTAAGGCTGGGATTTAGGCAGATTTAACAGTCTGGGATCAGCTCCTTATTTGAGTGAAGGCATTAAACTGATTTTTGAAGTGCAAGATATTAAATACTGAAGCCAAGACTCACCTAAACACCTTTATCAAGCCAAGATGCTCTTCCCAAACACTTTTATTGCCATTAAATGAGGAATTAACATTAGGATACTTGTGGACACTAAAATAACCTGCCAAAAAATACTGCAAAATAGCATTAAATAGCACAAACCAGCTATTAATGGGTTGTTTATGCATTTTATAAAAACTCGATTATTCTAAATTTAACTACAAATTACACTTTCTATTTATCACTCGGGCACAGAGAAAAAGGACTAATTGGGGGAAGACAATTAAAACACTTCCCTGGATACGCAGGAGGTTCCACAGCAAGGCAGAGGACGAGATAATAATAATAATCTGAGACTCCAAACTGCAGTTAATTGACCCCTCGGAAGCCCCATCCATTAAGAACCCGGGGCTTGTTTTGGGGTGAAACTTGCTGAAATCTGGAGTCCAATCCTGGGCACCTGGAGAACTGTACCCGTGGATACCTGGGGCCATGGGCACCTGGACAGCTGAATACCCGTGTCTCCCTGTCCCCGGGCACCTGGACAGCTGGATACCCGTGTCTCCCTGTCCCCGGGCACCTGGACAGCTGGACACCCGTGTCTCCCTGTCCCCGGGCTCCCGCGCACGCCGTTCCCGTTATCCCCGTGTCCCGGTACCGCAGAGCCCCCGGCGGCCCCCGCAGCACCCGCGCCGGGGTCTCGCCCGGCCGCTCCCGCTGTGCCCGCCCCGTTCTCCCGGCCCCGCTCCATGCCCCGTTATCCCGCTCTCACCGGCTCTCCCGGTTCCTCGTCCCGCTGTCCCGTCCCGGAGCCGCGGCCCGGGAGCGGCCCCGGCCGGGTGACACCGCCGGCTCTTACGGCACTGCCGCAAAGCGCGGCCGCCGCGCCTCACGGCAGCCGGGTCACCCTGGCAACCGCCGGACCGCCCTCAGCGCGCCCGGGGAGCGGGGAACTACTCACTTGATTTGTTAATTAACGATTGCTGAAGGGCCTTGAAGTTATAACAGCCGGGAGCAGAGTCTGTCGTTCTGAGCAGGGAAAGCGCCGTTATGAGGCACCCCGAAGTGACATTTACGTGTTATTAGGTAAATAATAATGTTATTATGCCTGTATTAAAAAAAAAAAGCAGAAGCGTCACCCCGTAACGCCAAAAAAAAAAAGTAGTGAATAACAAATTACGAAAAACTTTATGTAGGCAGAGCTTCCCTCTTATAGCTCCCCGCTCGTGCTCTAAATTGACCGGCACGCCCCTCAGCTGCCTGTAACCAAAATGGCCGAAGCAGCGTCGCTCCCGCCCCTCAGCGCCCCTACCCAACATGGCGGCCGGCGGATAACCCGCCCCTCTCTGCCCTGCCCTAAGATGGCGGCACTGCCCCTACCCAAAATGGCGCCGGTGGCGTCACCCGCCCCTCTCTGCCCTGCCCCAAGATAGCGGCACCGCCCCTGCCCGAAATGGCGCCGGCGGAGTCACCCGCCCCTCTCTCAGTAGGATGTCGAGTGCCACCGTGTCCCCGAGGTCCCCCTTTCTCCTGTCGGGATAGAAAGGATCCCCAGGCGTCTGCAGGCACGAGGGACTCGTCCAACTGGGATTTGCCTCCAGCCCATGGTAAGATGGATTTTCAGGGTCCAACGGGTCACGGGCCAGCTCTCCTGCTGGAGTTTTTGGGTGCTGGATTTGAACCCAAAGAGCAAACCTAAAGTCAGGTCTGTTCTGGAGTGTGTTCCACTTGTGCAAAGCTCCTTCCCTCTGTTTCTTTTCTGTTCTGGAAAGCACAGTCTGGGGGTCCCGGGCACTTCCTATGAAATGATGCCACGGAAATCATTTTGTACTGAGAGGGGGAAGGAGCTGTCTGTTGGAGGTCAGATGTCCACGATAAAAGCTCGATGTTTTTTCAGTCAGTGAGCTCTTAAAATCTCTTAGTGTGTGGGAATGCCTGGCTTCTAAAACTCACCAGCTGAGTCTGAGAGGTTTCTTTGCAGAGCTGTTTTCAGGCAGCAGAATTGCCCCCCCAGGAGGGACTCTGTGCCTGCTCTCCCGTGGCTCCAAGGGATCTCTGGCCCTTCACGCCGGCACCGAGATTTTCTCGGGAAGGGCCTCAGATCCCCGGACCAGTCTGGGACACAGGCAAAATCCCCCTGCCTTTGTAAATAAGGCCTTCTTGTGGCTTCCTCCCTGTACACATTGGGTGGGGTATTATTTGGTGTTTGGGATCTTAATCTGGGAGTCCAGACTTGGAGGTTTCTTTGGCCTTGGGAACAGGTCTTTGGTTTCTTTTGTGTTCTGGGTACTTGAGGTTCCAAAGAAGGACTCTTGAAATGCCTTTTGGGCTGTCCATTGAACCCTTGGGACCAAATTGGGCCCCCCTGGAGGGACAGTGCTGTTGGTGCCCCCCGGGTTGGGGCACCCCGAGGACTCCAGCGCGCACCGAAAGGATTATTCGGGGAGATCCTCGGGGTGCCCGGCCCTGGGGAGCTCAAAGCAAGGTCCCTGCCATGGATTCAGGCATTGCTGAGAGTATCCCAGGGGTCCCTGTCCCTGCTAGACATGGAGCTCTCTAATGGGCTGTAATTGGGTTCTAAAAGTGGTGCTCCAAGTGCCAAACAAGTGTGGGATTGGGATTAAGAAATGAGCAGTGAGGGTGCAATTGGCTGTTTTCTCTGGAATGTGACTGTGAGAGCTGCAGGAGTGCAAGGTGTGTGTTCCAGTCCCCACCATTTGGTTTGCACATGTCCTGGTCAGACACAGGTCCAACAAGGGCAGGTGATGGTCCCAGCTGCAGTTATGGGAAAAATAGTTCAAAGAGAGCCACAAAAGCTGGAAATCATCCTGGAGGCTCTTGGCAAACCAAGTTTCCTGAGTTACTCCTGGAAGAAGGATAGTGAGAACCTTTCTAGTGCTGGCAGATCCTTTGAATAGATAGCCTTGAGTGTGTCCTCGTTGCACTCTGGGAGCTGATTGCCAGGGCACCCAGCGGGCTGGGATGATTCCAGAGCAGCTGCAGTTGTTCCTGTCGTGTGGGCCAGTGGAATTCCAGGAAAATGGACAAGGGCAGAACCTGTAAGAATTCCCCCTAAGGCAGAGTCTCTACTGAGCTGCGGATGGGGCGCGGGGGGCGCGGGGGGTCCTTTGCGGCGCCGGCGGTGTCGGGGCTGCAGTACCGGCCGTGTCCGCCAGGCGGAGACTGCGGGGCACAAGCCGAGGGTGCCCCGGGCCCGGGCCAGAGCCGGGCAGGGCCGGGAGGGTTCGGGAGTCCCGGCGGGGAAAGGACCGAGGGATCGGGGCACATTCAAACCCCCCCGACCGTCCCCGCAGCGCTGCCCTCGGCCGGGAGCGTCCGATCCCCCCGGGAACGCGGGAGCGGGGAACGGGCGGGGCATTCCCAGCGGGAATGCGGGAGGGGCGGGACCGGGATGAGCGACAGCGGGAGGGGCGGGCGGGGCCCGTGAGAGGAGTGTGGGGCGGGGACCGAGGGGACGGACAGGTCGGGGGGACGGGGCCGTAGAGGGGTGTGGGGTGGGGCTGTGACCATAGACGGGGTGTGGGGTGGGGCTGTGACCATAGACGGGGTGTGGGGTGGGGCTGTGACCATAGACGGGGTGTGGGGTGGGGCTGTGACCATAATGGGAGTTCGTAAGGCGGGGCAATGCCCATAAAAAGAGCTTGTGGGGCGGGGCGTGCCCATAAAAAGAGTGCTGGGGCGGGGCGATGCCCATGTAGGGTTGTGTAGGGCGGGTGTATGTCCATAAAAGGAGTGCCGGGGCGGGGCGATGCCCATGTAGGGTTGTGTAGGGTGGGTGTATGTACATAAAGGGGCGTGTAGGGCGGGGCGACGCCCTTAAAAGGAATGTCGGGGCGTGGCGATGCCCATATATGGCTGTGTAGGGCGGGGCGATGCCCCTAAAAGGAGTGTCGGGGCGGGGCGATGCCCATGTAGGGTTGTGTGGGGCGGGTGTATGTCCATAAAAGGGGCGTGTAGGGCGGGACGACGCCCTAAAAGGAGTGTCGGGGCGTGGTGATGCCCATATACGGCTGTGTAGGGCGGGGCGATGCCCATGTAGGGTTCTGTAGGGCGGGGTTATGTCCATAAAAGGATCCTGTGGGGCGGGGCGATGCCCATGTAGGGTGGTGTAGGGCGGGACGATGACCCTAAAAGGAGTGTCGGGGCGGGGCGATGCCCATGTAGGGTGGTGTAGGGCGGGTTATATCCATAAAAGGATCCTGTGGGGCGGGGCGATACCCATGTAGGGTGGTGTAGGGCGGGTTATGTCCATAAAAGGATCCTGTGGGGCGGGGCGATGCCCGTCCAAGGAGTGCCGGGGCGGGACGAGATCCATACTGGGATGTCCGGGTCCCTTCCCCGCGGGGTCGCAGCCGAGGCTGCGGGCGGGTCCGGCCCGTGCTCGGGCGATGGGCGGTGGGCGATGGGCTATGGGCGATGGCGGTGGGCGATGGGCGATGGGTTCGTTCCCGTGCTCGGGGGGCAGCGGGAGCGGCGCTGCGGGGCGGGACGGGCGGGAGGTGCCGGGGGACGGCGGGGGAGCCGCGGCGGGGCCCGGGGGCTGCAGCTCTCGGGCTCTGCCCGGGCTCGGCGGGAGGAGCCGGGGGTCGGCACGGCGCCATTCGGGTCTTTTTGTTCCCGTTTGTCTGGTTCCCTTTTCGACCGCTGCGGTGCTGGGCAGGAAATAAAAATAAAAAGAAAGAAAAGGTAATGAAAAAAAAAATAAAATGAAATAAAAATAAATTAAATTAAAAAATTAAATGAAAAAAATGAAATTAAAGAAAGAAACGAAATAAAAGGAAAATAAAATTAAATAAAATGTTAAAAAATGAAATAAAATAAACAAAAATAAAAAGAAAGAAAATAAAATAAAAATAAAATAAAATGAAAATAAAATAAAATGAAATTAAAGAAAGAAACGAAATCAAAGGAAAATTAAATTAAATAAAATAATAAAAAATGAAATAAAGTAAATAAAAAAATAAAATAAAAAGGAAAGAAAATAAAATGAGAATAAAATAAAATGAAATTAAAGAAAGAAACCAAATAAAAGGAAAATTAAATTAAATTAAATAATAAAAACTGAAATAAAGTAAACAAAAAATAAAATAAAAAGGAAAGAAAATAAAATGGGAATAAAATAAAATGAAATTAAAGAAAGAAACGAAATAAAAGGAAATAAAAGGACCTTCGGGGGCGCGGGGGGTCCTTTGCGGCGCCGGCGGCGGCGGGGCTGCAGTACCGGCCGTGTCTGCCAGGCGGAGACTGCGGGGCACAAGCCGATTATTCACCCAACAAAATTCCAAAGCACATTTTTGGTTCTGTTTGAAGAACTTAAAATAACTTTAAAACCAATAAATCACCCTTTCCTTCTTCTTTTTTTCCCTTTTAGATGATAGAATTGCCTCTCTGTCCGTGTCCTGAGGTGCGGCTGCAGGGACTGTCAGGCCTTGTTGGCTGTGAGTTCGTGGGGTTCTCCCTGGGAAATTGGGAATAAAAAAAAATAAAAAGAAAGGAAATAAAATGAAAATAAAATAGAAAGAAAGAAAATAAAATGAAAATAAAATGAAATTAAATGAAAGAAAAAAGGTAAATAAAATGATTTTTAAAATGAAATAAAAGAAATGAAAGGAAAAAATAAAAAAAATAAAGAAAAAGAAAGAAAATAAAATAAGAAAGAAACTAAAATCAAAATAAAATGAAATAAAAAAAGTAAAATGAAAAAATAAAATAAAGTTAAGGAAAGAAACGAAATAAAAGGAAAAGAAAGTTAAATAAAATAATAAAAATGAAATAAAGGAATAAAATGAAAATAAAATAAAAAGAAAGAAAATAAAATGAAAATAAAATAAAATATAATAAAATGAAAATTGAATTAAATTAAACTGAATTAAACTAATAGCATAAAATGAAATTAAAGAAAGGAAAGAAAAGGAAAAAAATTAAATAGAAAAATTAAAAAATGAAATAAAAAAAGAAATAAAAAAAAGAAAAGTCAAAGAAATAAAAGAAAATGAAATTAAAGAAAGAAATTAAATAAAAATAAAAATGAAATTAAAATAAATGAAAGAAAGAAATGAAAGAAAAGGAAAATAAAATTGAATAAAATAGAAAAAAAGAAATAAAACAAACAAAAAAAAAGAGAAAATAAAATAAAATAAAATAAACAAATAAATGAGTAGAACTTAAAGAAAAATGAAAGAAAAGGAAAATAAAATAAAATAAAATAATAAAAAATGAAATGAAATATTTTTATTTTTATTTTTGATATTTAATTTCCTTTTAAATTTCTTTTTTATTTTATTTTTTCACTTTCTTGCTCTCTTGTCCTTTTCTGTTCTTTTTCATCGATTTTTCCTTATTTTTTATTTCTTTTTTTTATTTATTTATTTTTATTTTCCCGATTTTATTCGCACGATTTGACCCCTCGACTCCCGCCGGGATTGACGGAGCGAGCGGCCAATGGGAGCGCGGGGAAGGCGGGGCGATGCCGCGTAGCCACCAATCAGAACGCGAGGCCGCGTTCCCAGCAGCCAATGAGGAGGCGGCGGGGGTGGGTTGCCGAGCTTCTCTTTTCCCTTTCCCGGCCTTTCAAGAGAATAAGAACATTGAACCGGGAAATAAAGTTTAAACATTTTATTATGAATTTTTTTTCAACCAATTCCACATTCCGGGAAAAATCCAGTCCCGGTTTTTCCGGGATCCCAAAGGGCCGGGGGAGCCCCAGGGATGGCCGGTGAGGATGAGGGCGAAAGGGCGGGAAATGTGAGGAAAAAGGGGGAGAAACGTGAGGGAAACGTGAAGGTAAAAAGGGCCAGAAACATGAGGGGAAAAGGGCGGGAAACGTGAGGGCAGGGGGGCTGCGGATGGGGCGCGGGGGGGCGCGGGGGGTCCTTTGCGGCGCCGGCGGTGTCGGGGCTGCAGTACCGGCCGTGTCCGCCAGGCGGAGACTGCGGGGCACAAGCCGAGGGTGCCCCGGGCCCGGGCCAGAGCCGGGCAGGGCCGGGAGGGTTCGGGAGTCCCGGCGGGGAAAGGACCGAGGGATCGGGGCACATTCAAACCCCCCCGACCGTCCCCGCAGCGCTGCCCTCGGCCGGGAGCGTCCGATCCCCCCGGGAATGCGGGAGCGGGGAACGGGCGGGGCATTCCCAGCGGGAATGCGGGAGGGGCGGGACTGGGATGAGCGACAGCGGGAGGGGCGGGCGGGGCCCGTGAGAGGAGTGTGGGGCGGGGACCGAGGGGACGGACAGGTCGGGGGGACGGGGCCGTAGAGGGGTGTGGGGTGGGGCTGTGACCATAGACGGGGTGTGGGGTGGGGCTGTGACCATACAAGGGGTTCGTAGGGTGGGGCGATGCCCAAAAAAGGAGTTTTAGGGACGGACTATGACCATAAAAAGAGCATGTGGGGCGGGGAGATGCCCATAAGGGGAGTGTCGGGGCGGGGCGATGCCCATGTAGGGTTGTGTAGGGCGGGGTTATGTCCCTAAAAGGAGTGTCAAGGCGGGGCGATGCCCATATAGGGTTCTGTAGGGCGGGATTATGCCCCTAAAAGGAGTGTCGGGGCGGGGCTATGCCCATGTATGGTTGTGTAGGGCGGGGTTATGTCCCTAAAAGGAGTGTCAAGGCGGGGCGATGCCCATATAGGGTTCTGTAGGGCGGGATTATACCCCTAAAAGGAGTGTCGGGGCGGGGCGATGCCCATGTAGGGTCTTGTAGGGCGGGTTCTATCCATAAAAGGATCCTGTGGGGCGGAGCGATGCCCATGTAGGGTTGTGTAGGGCGGGTTATGTCCATAAAAGGATCCTGTGGGGCGGGGCGATGCCCGTCCAAGGAGTGCCGGGGCGGGACGAGATCCATACTGGGATGTCCGGGTCCCTTCCCCGCGGGGTCGCAGCCGAGGCTGCGGGCGGGCCCGGCCCGTGCGGGGGCCATGGGCGATGGGCGATGGGCGATGGGCGATGGGCTATGGGCGATGGGCGATGGGCGATGGCGGTGGGCGATGGGCGATGGGCGGTGGGCGATGGGCGATGGGCGATGGCGGTGGGCGATGGCGGTGGGCGATGGCGATGGGTTCGTTCCCGTGCTCGGGGGGCAGCGGGAGCGGCGCTGCGGGGCGGGACGGGCGGGAGGTGCCGGGGGACGGCGGGGGAGCCGCGGCAGGGCCCGGGGGCTGCAGCTCTCGGGCTCTGCCCGGGCTCGGCGGGAGGAGCCGGGGGTCGGCACGGCGCCATTCGGGTCTTTTTGTTCCCGTTTGTCTGGTTCCCTTTTCGACCGCTGCGGTGCTGGGCAGGAAAGGCTGGGAAGAAAGCCCGGGAGCGGCTCCCGACGGGCTTTGCAGCCATTTGGCACCTTGGGAGGAGGCACAAATCCCCGCGGGGCCGAGCGAGGGCTGCGGGGAGCGCAGCAGGGGCGGCGAGCTGGGCCGGGGCTGGGACCGGTCCCCAAAACACGCAGCCAGAAGCGGCCCAAAAGAACCCCAGAGCCCGGCGAGGGCGACAAAGGGACGGGGCAGCCCCAGGTGTGGCCGGTGAGGATGACGAGGGACCGGCCCTGCCGGGGGGTTTGCTGGGAGCACTTTTTGTCGGGAGCTTCTGCAGAGGAGCCATGGATCCCGGGGAGTCTCTCCAGCCAGGAATTTCCCCTGATATTTTCGCTCCTAAAACCAGTGAGTTTTATTTCCTCGGTGCACAAAACCTGATGGTATTTGTTAAACTCACTTGCTAAGTTATGCATTGCTTGATGAACCCTTTCCTCTTTGCCTTTTCCTAGAGGGATGATCGGTCCTGCCTTGGAAGCAAGAGAATGTCCTGGTGTCTGGGAATATTTTGGGCATAAAACTGGAGGTAAACTGTAGGGGACAGAGGGTGTATTTGGAGTGTAATAGCTCAGCAAGTCAGGAGGGGAGCGATTCAAGTCATAAACAGGAAATCAATATTTTGGGGCTGCCTTTCTGAGAGGGAATAACAATTGTTTTCCGTGGGAAGGCAAGCACGTGGCCCCCATGATTTAAGGTGTAGATGACAGCCTGCCCAGGGGAGGTAAAGGACAGCAAGACTTTTGTGTCCTGACCCTTTCTGGACAAATTGGTGGAAAGGTGAAGCTTTCACTCAGCATCTGGGTGAGCTGATGAGTCGTTTTTTTGTGAGGGGCTCCAGCCATGTCCCTGGGGGGAAGGGAGGGCTGGATGGGCTGGATGGAGCCACAGGCACGTGCTTGTGGGAACACACTTGTCCAGGGCGCTGGGATCCGGGTCGGGCTCCAGTTCCCCTGGTGTCCAGGGATGCAGGGGCTGAGGGGTTGGATCTCCCTGGGGCTTTGCAGGAGAGCAGGAGTGAGAGGAAATGCGGTGCCAGAGCTGTGTCCCAGTGGGCTGTGTTTGCCTCTGAGGACAGAGAGCCTGTGGGCTGAGGTGAGATTGCTGTGAGTGTTGGGATGAGCAATGCAGGGAACAGGGAGCTCAGATCAGTCCTTGGGCAGGAATTGAACTTGGGAGATCAGCTGGTCTGGCCCCAGAGAGCACCACTGAAATCAGCATTAATGACCTGGCCTGTGCCCACTGCTCCTTATTCATTCCAAAGCACGTGTTGGTTCTGTTTTAGGAACTTAAAATAACTTTAAACGAAATAAGTCACCATTTCCTTTTTCTTTTTCCCTTTCAGGTGGTGGAATTGCCTCTCTACCCGTGTGCTGAGCTGTGGCTGCAGGGACTGTCAGGCCTTGTTGGCTGTGAGTTCGTGGGGTTCTCCCTGGGTTGTTTATAGGGTAGAGATTGAACATATTTAGATCTAAATGTGATGATCAGATGTGGAGAGGTAGGGAAAGTTTGGGGGTTAAAATCAGGGGCAATCTGTAGCAGAGAGAATGAAAATGTTGTGTTAAAACAGAGGTAATCAGGAGTGGGCTGGAAGGGAAAGTTGTGGGGTGAGATAGGAGAGAGTATCCATGGCAGAGAATGACTATTTGGAGGTGAAACTGAGGAATCAGCAGTGGACAGGGAGGGAAAACATTGGGGTAAACTCTGGGGCAGTGTGTAGCAGAGAGAAGGAAGATTTTGGGGTCAGCTGAGGCCGTCAGTAGTGGGCAGGAAAGGAAAGTTCTGGGGGTAAAACTTGAGAAAACCTCCGGGTTAGAAAATGAACCTTTGGAGGTAAAAAAGAGTTACTGAGTGGTGTGCAGGTGGAGAAAACTGTGGGGGTTAAATGTGAGGTGATCTGTGGGGGAGAGAATGAAGATCTTGTGTTAAAAACGAGGTGACCAGTTGTGGGCTGGAAGGGCAGGTTTTGGGGCTTCAAAAGGAGGTTGATTCTCTGCGGGGAGAGAATGAAGCAAAGGAAATAAAATAAAAAGAAAAGAAAGAATAAAACTAAAAGAAATAAAAAGAAAAAAATGAAATTAAATAAAATAATAATAAAATAAAATAAAAAATAAAGAAAATAATTGGAAAATAAAATAAAATGAAATTTTAAAAAAGAAATTAAATAAAAGGAAAATAAAACTAAATAAAATAATAAAAAATGCAATAAAATAAAAATAAAAAGAAAGAAAATAAAATGAAAATGAAATAAAATGCAATTAAAGAAAGAAGTGAAATAAAAGGAAAATAAAATTAAATAAAATAATAAAAAATGCAAAAAATAAACAAAAATAATAAGAAAAATAAAACGAAAATAAAAATAAAATTAATAAAAAAAATAAAATTAAATTAAATTAAATTAAATGAAAATAAAAATAGAATAGAAAGAAATAAAATAAAATGAAAATAAAATTAAATTAAAGAAAGAAACAAAATAAAAGGAAAATAAAATTAAATAAAATAATACATAATGCAGTAAAATAAACAAAAATAAAAAGGTAGAAAATAAACTGAAAATGAAGTAAAAAGACATAAAATAAAATGAAAATAAAATAAAATAAAATAAAAATAAAAAAATGAAATAAAGTGAAACTAAAAGAAAGAAACGAAAGAAAAGGAAAATAAAATTAAATAATTTAAAACTGAAATCAAATAAACGAAAAGAAATAAAATGAAATAAAAAGAACTAAAATAAAACAGAATAAAATAAAATAAGAAGAAAGAAAATAAAGTGTTTTCTTTGAGGTAAACTGAGGTAAAGTGAGGTGATGAGTGGTGGAGAGGTGTGGAAAATGTGGGCTGTTAAAGTCGGGGCAATGTGGTGGGCAGAGCAGGAGTGTTTGGAGGTGGGTTGAGGTTGTGAGCAGTGGGCAGGAGGGGCTGATTTTGGGGTGTCCGTCGAGTGGGTGCTTTGGCCCGCGGGTGCAGCGAGGCCATCCCCGTGGGCGCTTTGTGAGGCAGGTGGCGGGTTTGGGGCTGTGTGTCAGGGAGGGCAGGGGGGCTGCGGATGGGGCGCGGGGGGCGCGGGGGGTCCTTTGCGGCGCCGGCGGTGTCGGGGCTGCAGTACCGGCCGTGTCCGCCAGGCGGAGACTGCGGGGCACAAGCCGAGGGTGCCCCGGGCCCGGGCCAGAGCCGGGCAGGGCCGGGAGGGTTCGGGAGTCCCGGCGGGGAAAGGACCGAGGGCTCGGGGGACGGGGCTGGGAGTGTTGGGATGAGCGATCCGGGGCACGGGGAGCTCCGATCAGTCCTTGGGCAGGAACTGAACTTGGGAAATCCGCTGGTCTGGCCCCAGAGAGCCCCACTGAAATCTGGATTAGTGACGTGCCCTGTGCCCAACACTCACTGTGTACCCAACAAAATTCCAAACAAGTCTTTGTTCTGTTTTAAGAATTTAAAATAACTTTAAAAGAAAAAAGTCACCATTTCCTCCTTCTTTTTCCCTTTCAGGTGGTGGAATTGCCTCTCTGTCCGTGTGCTGAGCTGCGGCTGCAGGGACTGTCAGGCCTTGTTGGCTGTGAGTTCGTGGGGTTCTCCCTGGGAAACTGGCAATAATTAGCAGTCAGGTTGCAGAAATGTTTTCTGAAGCCTTTGCCTTTTGTGTGCCTTTGGCTGACAGCTCTCCTCTTTGTGCCTTTGCAGCTGTTGCCTGGTGTCATTTCCCTGCCTGAGCTGGCTGTGGGTTGGTGTGGGACGGCGAGGCCGGAGAGAGCGAGCGGAGGAGCCTCGGGCTGGAGAGGGGCAGGAGAAAGGCCCTGTGGGCAAAGGGACCTCCCCGTGTGCCCGGGGCCCTGCGGGGGACAGGATGGACACTCTGGGGTCACTCTGAGGGGTGAGTGGAGAGCCTGGGGGCAGAATGGGAGTTCACCTCCGGGGAATAAAGAGGGCACCTTTGTGAGGGAAGAGCTGAGGTCACGTGTTTAACCACATTGCCAAAGTTGTGTTTGCACAAATTGGGGCCAGAAGTGAAGGTCCATCCAAAGCAAACCCTGCTCAACCTCCAAATCCCAGGATAAGTTCAACAGGCTGCTAATTGAGGGACTAAAACTACACATAAATGGAGCCAAGAGCACTAATAGGGTCCCTGGGAATCCCATTACATTGTTGTCATAGAGTTTTTAACAGATTTTGAAGTTTTTTATAACAGCAACATGTTTCTTCCTATGGATTTTTCCCTCTGCAGGATTTGGGGTTTGTTTAGGTTTTGAATCCCTCCCAGTGGCCCGGGCCAGAGGGGCTGTGGTTGCCAGCTGCTCCCCGTGTCCGTGCTGAACCAGCATCCCAGGGGCACAACAGGCGGCGGCGACACTTCCAAAGGAAGATTTGTCTCTCTGTGGGAAGCCGGGATTTCAAGGAGCGAGAGACGTTCCTGTCCAGCGTGGTTCACCTCCCGCCCTCCCCGAGCACGGCGCGGGCGACTGCAAGGAAGGATTCCTTTTTGCCCGTCCCCAGCCGGTGCCAGCCCAGCTGGCCGTGCTCCCTGCGGCCCGTCCGTGCAGAGGAGGGAGAGCGGCGGAGATTTATTAAGAGTGCATTTCCTGACAGTGTTTGTCTGCAGTCTTTCCCTCCTTTGACTCCCATGGCAGCGCCCGGGTTTCTTATTTCCTCTTGTGTAGCTGTTTGCATCCTAGGCAGGACCTGCCTCATCTGGAAATAAAGATTAAATATTTTAAGTGGGTTTTTAAAACCAGAGGGTTTGCCAGTGGAGGGTGCGAGTTGCAGAGACGGGGGGGGGGGGAGAAGAAGGAGAGCCTCAGGTGTGGGATGAGCTGCACCTTCTTGAGTGCGGGGAAGAAGTGGCTGTTGGAAATTGCAGAGGTTGCGAAGGCGGGAGGGGAATGCTGAAAGCAGAGCCGGGAGCGGGCTGTGCCTGAGCCGCGGCACGGTCAGTGCCAGCTCCGGGGCCGGCTGCGCTGCCGGGGCTGCCCGAGCGCGGACACGGGGACAGACGGGCGGCTGCGCTCCGGCTCCCCGACCGCGGGGCTCGGCCCCTCCTGCCCGCCGATCGACGCGGCACCGGGACCGACCGACGGACCAATCCCGCCCGGGGCACCGGGACCGACCGACCGATCCCGCCCGGGGCACCGGGAGCGACGGACGGACGGACGGACGGGCCGCCCCTCGGGGGAGGAGCGAGGCGGGGAGCGGGGCCTCGGGGCGCGGGACCGGCGCAGGTGCGCGAGGCCGCAGGGCGCGTGCGCGACGTACAGGTGCGCGAGGCCGCAGGGCGCGTGCGCGACGTACAGGTGCGCGAGGCCGCAGGGCGCGTGCGCGACGTACAGGTGCGCGAGGCCGCAGGGCGCGTGCGCGACGTACAGGTGCGCGAGGCCGCAGGGCGCGTGCGCGACGTACAGGTGCGCGAGGCCGCAGCGCGCGTGCGCGAAGTACAGGTGCGCGAAGCCGCAACGCGCGTGCGCGAGGCAGAGGAGCGCGAGGCCGCAACGCGCGTGCGCGAGGCAGAGGAGCGCGAGGCCGCAACGCGCGTGCGCGGAGTACAGGTGCGCCAGACCGCAGGGCGCGTGCGCGAAGCACAGGTGCGCCAGGTCGCAGCGCGCGTGCGCGGGGCACAGGTGCGCGGGGCGGGGCCGAGGTGATTTAAGGCCCCGTGAGGAGCCGCCGGCGCCATTTTGCAGGTGTTCGGCGGAGGAGGCGGCAGCGAACGCGCCGGGCTCCCCCGGCGGGGCCCAGGGATGGCCTCGGCCATCCACCCCTACCCCTCTCCACCTCTCCTTCCTCCCCTCCTTTCCTTCCCCCGGACCTCCCTCTTCCCTCCTCCTCTCTTCCCCCGAGCCGCTCTCCCCCCACCCCCGCTCCGCTCCCCCTCCGCTCCCCGGCTCCCCTCAGCCCTCCTTCCTCCCTCTCCTCCCACCACCCTTCCCGCCCCCTGCCCCGGCTCCCTCTCCGCCCTCTCCCTTCTCTCCTGCACACCCCGACTCCCCCCGGACCCCTCCTCCTTTCCCTCACCCGGCCTCCCTCTGCCCTCGCCTCGCCCCGCTCCGCACCCAACCCCGCAACCCGCTCCGGGCCTGTCCCCCCGCCCCAGCCTTCCTTCCTCCCCTCCTGCCTGCCCGGCTCTTCCCCGCTGCCCACCCCGAACTCCCCTCTCTTCCCTCTCAATTCCCCCGCTCAGTTTCCCTCTATTCCCTCTCAATTCCCCCTCGATTTCCCATCTTTTCCCTTTCACTTCTCCCTCTATTCCATCTGAGATCTCCTTCTATTCCCTCTCAATTCTCCTTCTATTCTCTCTCAATTCCCTCTTGATTTCCCATCTTTTCCCTCTCATTTCTCCTTCTTTTCCCTCTCACTTCTCCTTCTATTCCCTCTCAATTCCCCCTCGATTTCCCTTCTTTTCCCTCTCAGATTCCCCTCGATTTCCCGTCTGTTCCCCCTCTCGATTCTCCCTCTAAATCCCCCCCCGTATTCCCCCTCTATTTCTCATCTTTTCCCTCTCAGTTCCCCCTCGATTTCCCATCTTTTCCCTCTCATTTCTCCTTCTATTCCCTCTCACTTCTCCTTCTATTCCTTCTCACTTCTCCCTTGATTTCCCATCTTTTCCCTCTCACTTCTCCTTCTATTCCCTCTCAGTTCTTCTTCTCCCTCTCAATTCCCCCTCGATTTCCCATCTTTTCCCTCTCACTTCTCCCTCTATTCCCTCTCAGTTCTCCTTCTGTTCCCCCTCAATTCTCTCTTGATTTCCCATCTTTTCCCTCTCAATTCTCCCTTGATTTCCCATCTTTTCCCTCTTATTTCTCCCTCTATTCCCTCTCAGTTCTCCTTCTATTCCCTCTCAATTCCCCCTCTGTTTCCCACTTTTTCCCTCTCAATTCCCCCTCTCTTTCCCACCTTTCCCCTCTCAGTTCCCCCTCTGTTTCCCATCCCCGTGTCCCTCGCTGTCCCCTCTGTCCCCCCCTGGCCCCCGGGCCGTGTCCCCGCAGCCGCGGGCTTGGGGGCGCCGGTTTGAATAAAGCCGCGCAGGCCGGACCCGGCGCCCCCCCTGGATCCCCCTTTCCACGGGGCCGGGCCCGCTCGGCGGGTCCCCCCCCTTCAGTGTCCAAGCACCGCCCGACACCGCCGGGGCTCCGGCCCGTCCCGACATCACACGGGGGGCTCCGCGGGCGGGGGCGGGGGGGCAAAGGCCGCGGCTTCGCTCTCGGCAATGGACGGCGAGAGAGGGCCATGGATTGCCGGGAGCGAAGCCGGGGCCGTTTGGGGCGGGGGGAGGCGGGGGGGCAGGGGATGGGGGGGGGAGGAGGGCGGGGGGACCCCCCTCCGGAGGAGAGGGGTCCCGGGCTGGGAGGGGAGGGGAGGGGGGAGGAGGGCGGGGGGTGGGGGGACCCCCCTCCAGAGGAGGGAGTCCCGGGGTGGGAGGGGAGCAGGGGGGACTTCCCCCCTCTTCCTCTCCCACCTCGGGACCCCCTTCCCCGGGGGGCGGTCGGGGGGACCCCCCTCCAGAGGAGGAGGTCCCGGGGTGGGAGGGAAGCAGGGGGATGTTCCCCCCTCTTCCTCTCCCACCTCGGGACCCCCTTCCCCGGGGGGCGGTCGGGGGGACCCCCCTCCAGAGGAGGAGGTCCCGGGGTGGGAGGGGTCGAGGGGGGAGTTCCCCCCTCCGACCCGTCCCACCTCGGGACTCCCTCCTCCGGGGGGCGGTCGGGGGCGGGGCCCCCTCCGGAGGAGGGGGTCCCGGGGGGGGGGGTTGGGGGGGCCCCCCCGGGGGGGGGGGGGGTCCGGGGAGGGGGGGGGGGGGGTGGAGGGGAGGGGGGGGGCAATTCCCCCCCTCCTCTCCATCTCCTCCCCTCTCCCCGGGCCCCTCCCTCCGGGGCGGGCTCCCCCTGACCCCCCTTCCCGGGACCCCCTCCTCCGGACAGGGGCCCCGCGGGGGGGGGGGGGGGGGGGGTTGTCCGAGGGGGAGTGCGTTAGTTTGGGTTCTGATCACGCCGCAGAGTGTCGTGACCCCTCCTGCTGCCCCCCCCCCCCCCGCAGGGCCCCTGTCCGGAGGAGGGGGTCCCGGGAAGGGGGGTCGGGGGGGAGCCCGCCCCAGAGGGAGGGGCCCAGGGAGAAGAGGGGAGGAGGAGAGGAGGGGGGGAATTGCCCCCCCTCCCCTCCACCCCCCCCCCCCCCTCCCCGGACCCCCCCCCCCCCCGGGGGGGGCCCTCCCCAACCCCCCCCCCGGGACCCCCTCCTCCGGAGGGGGCCCCGCCCCCGACCGCCCCCCGGAGGAAGGAGTCCCGAGGTGGGACGGGTCGGAGGGGGGAACTCCCCCCTCGACCCCTCCCACCCCGGGACTCCCTCCTCTGGAGGGGGGTCCCCCCCACCCCCCGCCCTCCTCCCCCCTCCCCTCCCCTCCCAGCCCGGGACCCCTCTCCTCCGGAGGGGGGTCCCCCCGCCCTCCTCCCCCCCCCATCCCCTGCCCCCCCGCCTCCCCCCGCCCCAAACGGCCCCGGCTTCGCTCCCGGCAATCCATGGCCCTCTCTCGCCGTCCATTGCCGAGAGCGAAGCCGCGGCCTTTGCCCCCCCGCCCCCGCCCGCGGAGCCCCCCGTGTGATGTCGGGACGGGCCGGAGCCCCGGCGGTGTCGGGCGGTGCTTGGACACTGAAGGGGGGGACCCGCCGAGCGGGCCCGGCCCCGTGGAAAGGGGGATCCAGGGGGGGCGCCGGGTCCGGCCTGCGCGGCTTTATTCAAACCGGCGCCCCCAAGCCCGCGGCTGCGGGGACACGGCCCGGGGGCCAGGGGGGGACAGAGGGGACAGCGAGGGACACGGGGATGGGAAACAGAGGGGGAACTGAGAGGGGAAAGATGGGAAATGGAGGGGGAACTGAGAGGGAAAAGATGGGAAAGAGAGGGGGAATTGAGAGGGAATAGAAGAGCTGAGAGGGAATGGGAGGAGATCTGAGAGGGAATAGAAGGAGAACTGAGAAGGAACAGAGGGAGAACTGAGAAGGAACAGAGGGAGAACTGAGAGGGAAAAGATGGGAAACAGAGGAAGAATTGAGAGGGAGCAGAAGGAGAAGTGAGAGGGAAAAGATGGGAAATCGAGGGGGAAATGAGAGAGAATAGAAGAACTGAGAGGCAATAGAAGGAGATCTGAGAGGGAATAGAAGAAGAACTGAGAGGGAATAGGAGGAGATCTGAGAGGGAATAGAGGGAGAAGTGAGAGAGAAAGGAAATCAATGGGGAATTGAGAGGGAATAGAAGGAGAACTGAGAAGGAATAGAGGAAGAAGTGAGAGGGAAAAGATGGGAAATCGAGGGGGAATTGAGAGGGAATAGAAGGAGAAATGAGAGGGAAAAGATGGGAAATCGAGGAAGAAGTGAGAGGGAAAAGATGGGAAATCTAGGGGGAATTGAGAGGGAATAGAAGGAGAACTAAGAGGGAATAGAGGGAGAACTGAGAGGGAATAGAGGGAGAACTGAGAGGGAATAGGAGAACTGAGAGGGAAAAGATGGGAAATCGAGGGGGAATTGAGAGGGAATAGAGGGAAACTGAGAGGGGCAATAGAGAGGGAAGAGAAGGGGGGTTCGGGTTGGGCAGCGGGGAAGGGCCGGGCAGGCAGGAGGGGCGGGGGTGGGGGGAGAGCGGCTCGGGGGAAGAGAGGAGGAGGGAAGAGGGAGGTGCGGGGAAAGGAAAGGAGGGGAGGAAGGAGAGGTGGAGAGGGGTAGGGGTGGATGGCCGAGGCCATCCCTGGGCCCCGCCGGGGGAGCCCGGCGCGTTCGCTGCCGCCTCCTCCGCCGAACACCTGCAAAATGGCGCCGGCGGCTCCTCACGGGGCCTTAAATCACCTCGGCCCCGCCCCGCGCACCTGTGCCCCGCGCACGCGCGCTGCGGCCTGGCGCACCTGTGCTTCGCGCACGCGCCCTGCGGTCTGGCGCACCTGTACTCCGCGCACGCGCGCTGCGACCTCACGCTCCTCTGCCTCGCGCACGCGCGTTGCGGCCTCGCGCTCCTCTGCCTCGCGCACGCGCGTTGCGGCCTCGCGCTCCTCTGCCTCGCGCACGCGCGTTGCGGCTTCGCGCACCTGTACGTCGCGCACGCGCGCTGCTGCCTCGCGCACCTGTACGTCGCGCACGCGCCCTGCGGCCTCGCGCACCTGTACGTCGCGCACGCGCCCTGCGGCCTCGCGCACCTGTACGTCGCGCACGCGCCCTGCGGCCTCGCGCACCTGCGCCGGCCCCGCCCCCCGAGGCCCCGCTCCCCGCCTCGCTCCTCCCCCGAGGGGCGGCCCGTCCGTCCGTCCGTCCGTCGCTCCCGGTGCCCCGGGCGGGATCGGTCGGTCGGTCCCGGTGCCCCGGGCGGGAATGGTCCGTCGGTCGGTCCCGGTGCCGCGTCGATCGGCGGGCAGGAGGGGCCGAGCCCCGCGGTCGGGGAGCCGGAGCGCAGCCGCCCGTCTGTCCCCGTGTCCGCGCTCGGGCAGCCCCGGCAGCGCAGCCGGCCCCGGAGCTGGCACTGACCGTGCCGCGGCTCAGGCACAGCCCGCTCCCGGCTCTGCTTTCAGCATTCCCCTCCCGCCTTCGCAACCTCTGCAATTTCCAACAGCCACTTCTTCCCCGCACTCAAGAAGGTGCAGCTCATCCCACACCTGAGGCTCTCCTTCTTCTCCCCCCCCCGTCTCTGCAACTCGCACCCTCCACTGGCAAACCCTCTGGTTTTAAAAACCCACTTAATATATTTAATCTTTATTTCCAGATGAGGCAGGTCCTGCCTAGGATGCAAACAGCTACACAAGAGGAAATAAGAAACCCGGGCGCTGCCATGGGAGTCAAAGGAGGGAAAGACTGCAGACAAACACTGTCAGGAAATGCACTCTTAATAAATCTCCGCCGCTCTCCCTCCTCTGCACGGACGGGCCGCAGGGAGCACGGCCAGCTGGGCTGGCACCGGCTGGGGACGGGCAAAAAGGAATCCTTCCTTGCAGTCGCCCGCGCCGTGCTCGGGGAGGGCGGGAGGTGAACCACGCTGGACAGGAACGTCTCTCGCTCCTTGAAATCCCGGCTTCCCACAGAGAGACAAATCTTCCTTTGGAAGTGTCGCCGCCGCCTGTTGTGCCCCTGGGATGCTGGTTCAGCACGGACACCTCCCAGAGCTCCCACGTGGACATCATCTTCTTTGCTCACATTTTCAAGCCCTTTGTTGTTTAATTTATACATACAAAAGTTACATTTGTATTTTCAAATGCTATAAGTCTATATTTAGAATTTCTTATCCTCAAAGATTCTCTATATAATACAGTAGATACAGGGTTGTATTTTGAAATCAATTTCTTACATAAATATTATTTTTCAACATATATAAAGATGAGAAGCACTACGGTTTTTAATATTTTCTGCACATACAAACCCCCCATGAATTTTTAAGCATTGCTGGGCTGTAACTTCCCTTTTCTGGGCCCCCACTCACCTGCCCCTCCACCCCATCATTGCTCTCCCAGTGCCATCGGGGTGTCAAACTGCCCTGGACAGCAGGACATTGCTTTAATAAAGCCATTTCCCCCATTCCCAGTTCCAGCCCTGATCCAGTCTGGGGATTGCCCCATTCCCAGTTCCGACCCTGGTCCAGTCTGCTCACTTTCACAGTACAGCTTTAAACTGTGGTTGGATTTAATACACTGTGGGGAAAGGGTTTGTTTATGGACAAGTCATTTTTTTCCATTTATTTTCTGCAGAGCAATGAAAGGAAATGCAGCTTGTTTTCTGACAGCAAACACTCATTGTCACAAAGTGAAGTTGCAACGAAATGATGCAACTTAATGAAATACTTCACAAAGAATTATGGAAGCTACAGTATTTTATACTTCAGATGTCTTTTTTGTCTAACTGAAGGTTTGTTTGGTTCTGTTACTGGCTGTGATCAGTGTAAATGTCTAACTAAACAAACAACAAGCCCAAATCCACAAAAAAACCAACCCAACCCGCCTCTGTCCTGCAGAGTGCAAAGCAGTGTAATGCTGAAATGCAGGATTAGCCAGCTCTCTTTACAACAAAGGTTTAAACCCACAAATCCTTGCTCCTTAGACCCCTCTACCCTGCTTGCTCCCCCTGTGCATCCAGCCCAGGGGTCTTTTCAAACACCTCAGGACACGGATCCCAAAGATAAATTACCTCCTGATGATTACCATTGATTATTCTCCCCATTTTTGATTCAGGGCCTCATGCAAACTTAATTTATTCTTGCCCAAATGCATCTGCTGTTTTCACCCAACATTTCCTGCCACTTGCTGTGGATGTTTCATTAACTTGACAGATTAGTCTCCAAGTTTAAAGTGCACTATAATATAAACTTAGGATATATTCATTACAAATACACTCTGTTCTGATTTTGTTATTTGACTCTTTACTTTGCTAATGTAGCGTGCTGGAAATGACAGATGTTTCACCCGGCCTCTGGGTTATTTCCAAAAACATTGTGGCAAAGTATTAAAACACTCACAAAAATGAAAATGCATTTGAAAAAATAAAATAAGATCCATGAAACTGAAAGTGGTTGCACTGTCATACACTACTGCTGGGGAATTATCAAAGGGAGGAAAAGGCACTGAAACTGAAAAGTAAAAACCTTGCATTCATGAGGCTGAGATCTCAGAGGAAGGGAATAGCCACCTCAGCAGGAGCTGGATTTTCCAGTGGCCGAGTCCAGCTCCACCAGGATATGATTCCATGACCTGAGCACGGTGAGACTGCCCTGGAGTGCTGAGTGTGCTCAGCCCTGGGTCTGTGATGCACATGAACACCCTTGCAGTGACACAGCCCAGGGAGCTCTAACCATGCCTCACCCAGTGCCAGCAAAGGCCCAGCACAGACAGGAACACGACATTTGTCCTCTGCTGCAACTGCACAAGCTATAACCACAACTTCAGTTGTGCTGCCATGGGCAGAAACAGCTGGGAGAGACCTGGGGCTGCTGCTTGATCTGCTGATTTGGACTAATTACTCGTTCCACTCTGTCCCTTTTCCAGGCTCCCTGTGCACTGCCCTGTCTGTGGATACACCTCTGTGCCACAGGAGCTTTCTGGGTGGGCCTCAGGGCTCTCCCCCAAGCTGTGGTAAACTCAATTTTCATGTTACAGACCTCTGTCACTGCTGGATTAGCTAAAGGACACGACCTCTCTGTGAAATCAGTTTTCAAACAAAAGGTAAACTTTGGTATCTTTTACCTTCAGTGCAAGGTTCAGAGATGGGCACTGGATCAATACTTGGCAAACATCAGTCGCATGCCATGGGCAGATGCCTCTTTGCTGCACCTCTACGTGTGCTCCTGCAGAACAGGCCTTCAGTTTTAAGGGGTTCTTTACTCAGAACACAACCACAAAACAACCCCTAACTGCTTCAAAGTGGGGTGACATTGTGTGCAAGTCTGGGACTTTCCTTCCTCTGCAGCCCAACCAGAGTTCAGGGAATTGAGAGCTACCTGTTCCCACAACTGACAGCATTTTCCCCACCATCCCAGGAATTTCCTTTGCTCCTGTGAACAACAGCCTTTAAGAAAAGTGTGAAGTTTGAAGCAGTTCCTCTTCCTCACTAAGCCTGCAGCTGATTCTCTGTCTCTGGTTATATAATATTAATGTGCTTACACGTTCCAGCAATGGCTGGTTACAACATGCACATTTTGGACTCATCATTTCCCAGCTGTGCTCCTGAGTGCAAGGAAAAAAAAAGAAAAAAGAAAAAGAAAAAAGGAAAAATAGGAGCGTGCAGTCCAAATTATTAATTTTCCCCCCCTTTTATAAAGGACTTTGATAGTGAGGCAGGAAACACCTCCCTGTCACTTCTTTTTGCCTTTGGTTTGCAACAGCAACACTGAGCCTTAACACGAGACTTTGCCCATCAGCCACTAACTCCAGGGAGAACAAATGCCCAGGACAAAGGCAGGGCTGTTACATGCTAGGGAAGCAGCCTGAGACAAATCCAGGTTTCTCAGAAACAGCCCAGATGTGCCAGATGCTCCTGGCCCACGCGTGGCAGTGGCTCTGTGCCAGGAGCACACGGAGCAAAGGCCCTGGACACGACTCCAGCCTGGCAGGCTCCTGGCACAGCAAAGGGCTGGTAAGGATTCCAGGCCGTATGGCACTTGTGCCACCAATCCTCAATTAAAAGTGGACTTTCTGTCCCACTAGCACTTAGGAATGTTCCACCAGCATTTAGGGATTGTGAAACACGCTGTGTCTTGCTACCCCAACCACTTGGTTTCACACATGGCCCCAGAGTGCTGCTCATCGGCCTGGGTAAAACAGAGCCCTGGCCCACAGCCACAGAGGCCTGATAACAACCATTAATGTTTAACATGCCCAGGTTCATGGATGTGAAACAGCTCCAACATGCCACCCCTGAGCACATCGTGCCCTCACCCACCAGCCACAGAGGGACTGCAGGAGCTTTCCCAGCAGGAGACACGTTTCACCCCCCACACGTGTGTTCTACCCACACCCCACACTGCAACCAGCACAGCCAGGGCAGCCTGGGGGCAAACCTCCCTCACCCAGGGCCCAGGAGCAGCTCCGTGTGTGCCACCCCAACGGGGACAGAGCAGCTCCCGGAGCCACCCCTGCGGAACCCGCTGGGAGCTGCCCCAGGGCACAGAGCAGGCCAGGGACAGAGCAGGCCAGGGGACAGAGCAGGCCAGGGGACAGAGCAGGCCAGGGACAGTCCTGGGGTCAGTCCTGGGGTGCCAGGGGACAGAGCAGGCCAGGGACAGTCCTGGGGTCAGTCCTGGGGTGCCAGGGCACAGAGCAGGCCAGGGACAGTCCTGGGGTCAGTCCTGGGGTGCCAGGGCACAGAGCAGGCCAGGGACAGTCCTGGGTCAGTCCTGGGGTCCCAGGGCACAGAGCAGGCCAGGGGACAGTCCTGTGCCAGGGTACAGAGCAGGCCAGGGACAGTTCTGGGGTGCCAGGGCACAGAGCAGGCCAGGGGACAGTCCTGGGGTGCCAGGGGACAGAGCAGGCCAGGGACAGTCCTGGGGTCAGTCCTGGGGTCCCAGGGCACAGAGCAGGCCAGGGACAGTCCTGGGTCAGTCCTGGGGTCCCAGGGCACAGAGCAGGCCAGGGACAGTCCTGGGTCAGTCCTGGGGTCCCAGGGCACAGAGCAGGCCAGGGGACAGTCCTGTGCCAGGGTACAGAGCAGGCCAGGGACAGTTCTGGGGTGCCAGGGCACAGAGCAGGCCAGGGGACAGTCCTGGGTCAGTCCTGGGGTGCCAGGGCACAGAGCAGGCCAGGGACAGCCCTGGGGTCCCAGGGCACAGAGCAGGCCAGGGGACAGTCCTGGGGTGCCAGGGCACAGAGCAGGCCAGGGACAGTCCTGGGGTCACTCCTGGGGTCCCGGGGCACAGAGCAGGCCAGGGACAGTCCTGGGTCACCACCCACGGCCCAGCACAGCGGGGGAGGCTGGAGCTCCCAGCCAGGGATCATTCCCATGCCCAGCTCCAGAGTCCTGCCCTGGAGTCCCACACGCAGCTGTGGCTCCAGCAGCCCCTGCCAAAAGCAGCTCCGTGGCCCAGGCAGGGGGACAACAACCTCCTGTAAGTTGGAAAAACATCAGCTGATACCTGGAGGAAACGACCCACTTCCCACTGGGCATAAAGATTCATATTTGTATAGGTGGTGTTTTGTTTTTTTCCAGTCATAATAAACTTCTGAGGAAGAAACCCAAGTTTTCAGGAGTATTCTAGGAACAGCAGGTGAGTTCTAAATTTCATTTCATACAGAATTAATCCTGCAAGCATTAATTAAAACTTGGGGGTTTTCTTGGTAATTGGAGAGAATAATCTCTGAATCCCTGAGTAAGCCTTGAAAGTAAATAATGTTGAACTGACTGCAAATTGCATAGTTTGAGAGTCTTCACTTGGACATGAAATGAACTAATTTTCTCTTGATCGTTATATGAACACCAGCCTATCTTCTATTTAATAAAAATAAAAATTAATTCACCAAGATTACTAAAACAAGAATTGCACGTGTTGAATTGATTTCCAATACAACAGAAAAATACCCAGAGGTCGGGAAATGTTGTTTTATTTTAGTGGCAGTAGAAAGTTTTAGCTTTTAAAATAAAAATGCCCCCAAACAGCAGCAAGCTGACACCAATGATTCAGCAAAAGGAGGGTGCTGTGCTGCATTACAGGGCTCTGGGGTTGCTGTGACATATAACCCTTGGAGGGACTGTCACAGACTGACACAGCAGGTACCTTGGTCCAAAGAAAATCCCTGAAACACCTTGCAGTATCTCCAAATAAATACTGATACATAGATCTATAAAGTAGGCAAACCAAAGAAAAGTTTCCTCCCTTCTCCCTCCCTATGGGTTTCTTCTCTTTAAAAAAAGGTTACTTTTCATGGGTGGATCTCTTTTCTCCATTATTAAAAACAAAACAAAACAAAACAAAACAAAACAAAACAAGCAAACAAAAAAGAAATTAAAAAAAAAAAAAACAAAACAACCAAAAACCAAAAAAAGAGAAGAAAATTAGTCTGACCAGCAAAGTCCACACCCTGTTTCCCTCCACTGAAGCTGCAGATGCTGTGGATTCATACAGCCTAGACCTTCTAAATTGCTGGGACACAAACACCTTAAAAGTCCACCACCAGACTTTGGGATTCCACGTCAGCAAAGTCTTTTGGGGAGCTCTGTGCCACGTTGCTCAGTCAGCACACTGCAAACCCACGCATTTGCAAGAGCTGAGTTTGAAAAAGCCCCAGAACACAAGACAGGCACAAGTGTACAGGACCCAGACACTGTCCCACTTGCTCAGGCCATCCAGAGGCTGAAACACGAAGCCACCTCTGATTCATTAACCACACCTTCTTTAATTTCTGTTTTTCTATTTCTAAGCTACCTTCAGAGAGCATGAAGGGGAGGGCAGGCAGTTTTCTGGCAATTTCTTCCTGATCCAGCACATTATCCACAGATAACCATTTTATAAAGTTCATCAGATCTAATACACGCCAAGTGACACCTCCTATTTTAATTGCCAACTACACAAACCTCAGAGTCATCCCATTACAACCAAAAATTAGAAGTCCACTTACTTGTCAGTCTGAAGTTTCTCCAGCCAAGTCCAGAAGAGCAGTTGCAGGAACTCCAGAACTGTTGCTATCCAGCAAATTTAATATCCAGTGCAATGGGTAAGCTTGTCCAACTCAGCAGAGCCAGTTCTGAAGACCTCACCACCCAGAGACCCACTTTAGACTGAAAAACTGTTAGAAAAGTCCCTGAGTCATCCTCACAGCTGATCTTAATTGAGGCCTGTTACCTTCCAATGGGGCCCGAACACCTGTGAACCTCTCAGTCCTGTTTCTACAGCCTGCAGATTAATAAGTCCTCTTTCTGTGCTTTTGATAAATAATGCTGCTTCCAGCACCTAAGTGGCTTCCAGGAGTGCTGGGGAAGGACCCGGGGCGAGGGGCTGCAGTGACAGGACAGGGGCAATGGCTTCCCACTGCCAGAGGGCACCATTAGATGGGATATTGGGAAGGAATCCCGGGCTGTGAGGGTGCTGAGGCCCTGGCACAGGCTGCTGTCTCAGTTTAAGGAGACTGAAATGTTTTGCTAAGGAGGACAAGTTATGAGGCAGACCAAACTCCTCTCTCTCAGCAATTATAAATCCCAAATTGAGAGGCTCCAATCGAGGAAGGATGGAAAAAGAAAAAAATAACAACCCTCTATTAAAGGGCATATGTGTACTGGCAGGACAACAAAAGAACACCAAAAACCCAACTAAACAATAATCCTGTCCCCGAAAGTCCCCTTCAAAAAGGAAACAATTCGATCCTTCCCGTCCTCGGGTGCAATTCCAATAATTTTTGGCAGAGGGCGACACTGGGCTCTGGAGGAGCAGAGCCTGCAGTGCCGGGGGTCGGTCAGCAGGAGGTGCTGTTGGACCCCAGGGGGAGCAGAGCCTGCAGTGCTCGGGGTCGGTCAGCAGGAGGTGCTGTTGGATCATGGAAAAGCAGAACCTGCAGTGCTCAGTGTTGTCAGCAGGAGGCACTGTTGGATCACTAATGGCACAGAGCCTGCAGTTGGTCTGTGTTGGTCACTGTTGGATCACTGTTGGAGGCACTGTTGGATCACTGAAGGAGCAGAGCCTGCAGTTGGTCTGTGTTGGTCACTGTTGGATCACTGGAGGAGCAGAGCCTGCAATGCTTGGTGTTGGTCACTGTTGGATCACTGTTGGATCACTGTTGGATCATGGGGGAGTAGAGCCTGCAGTTGGTCTGTGTTGGTCACTGTTGGATCACTGGAGGAGCAGAGCCTGCAGTGCTTGGTGTTGGTCACTCTTGGAGGCACTGTTGGATCACTAATGGCACAGAGCCTGCAGTTGATCTGGGTTGGTCACTGTTGGATCACTGTTGGAGGCACTGTTGGATCACTGGAGGAGCAGAGCCTGCAGTGCTTGGTGTTGTCAGCAGGAGGTGCTGTTGGATCACTGATGGCACAGAGCCTGCAGTGGTTGGTGTTGGTCACTGTTGGATCATTGGGGAAGCAGAGCCTGCAGTTTTTCTGTGTTGGTCACTGTTGGATCACTGTTGGATCACTATTGGATCATTGGGGGAGCAAAGCCTGCAGTTGGTCTGTGTTGGTCACTGTTGGATCACTGAAGGAGCAGAGCCTGCAGTGCTTAGTGTTGGTCACTGTTGGATCACTGTTGGATCACTGTTGGATCACTGATGGCACAGAGCCTGCAGTTGGTCTGTGTTGGTCACTGTTGGATCATTGGAGGAGCAGAGCCTGCAGTGCTTGGTGTTGGTCACTGTTGGATCACTGTTGGATCATGGGGGAGCAGAGCCTGCAGTTGGTCTGGGTTGGTCAGTGTTGGATCACTGCTGGAGGCACTGCTGGCTCACTAGAAAAGCAGAGCCTGCAGTTGCTCAGTGTTGTCAGCAGGAGGCACTGTTGTATCACTAATGGCACAGAGCCTGCAGTTGGTCTGTGTTGGTCACTGTTGGATCACTGTTGGAGGCACTGTTGGATCACAGGAGGAGCAGAGCCTGTAGTTGGTCTGGGTTGGTCACTGTTGGATCACTGTTAGATCACTGTTGGATCATTGGGGGAGTAGAGCCTGCAGTTGGTCACTGTTGGTCACTGTTAGATCACTGTTGGATCATGGGGGAGCAGAGCCTGCAGTTGGTCTGGGTTGGTCAGTGTTGGATCACTGCTGGAGGCACTGCTGGCTCACTAGAAAAGCAGAGCCTGCAGTTGCTCTGTGTTGTCAGCAGGAGGCACTGTTGGATCGCTGTTGGGGGCACTGTTGGCTCACTAGAAAAGCAGAGCCTGCAGTGCTCGGGGTTGGGAGAAAACTCCTGCCCGCTCCCCCCAGCCCCCAGCCCCAGAGAGGGCCATCAGCCTGGCACGCAGTTCTGCCAGCCAGCTCTTTGTGTAGGTCAATCACCCAAGGCAAAAACTGCTCTCCCCCATTCAACATCTTTCTTTTACATTGGGCTAGGGGAAAGAAAAGTCCTATTCGGTGTTTTTATAAAAAGTCAACCTATAACACCACCCAAGTCATTCTGGGATTCCCTGGTTCTAACATAGAAACTTCCCAGTTATCCCTGGCCAGTTAACAAGTGCTATTTTATTTTATTTCCTGTTATTTTATTTCTTTTCATTTTTGTCTTTCTTTTTCTTTTTTTTTATTTTATTTTTATTTTATTTCTTTTTATTTTTGCTTTCTTTTTATTTTTTCCACCTGCCCAGGGCGGGTGGCAGGGACAAGGACAGGGAGCGGGTCCCTCAGCAGTGCCACCCTCAACCCTGGGCACGGACCACATGGACCGTGAGGGTCCCCCAGCAGTGCCACCTCAGCCCCAGGCACTGGGGACAGACAGAATTCAGGCCACTGAAGTCTCTTCAAGTGCTGAGACGAGGATTTAAAGCAGTTTTTTACTTGCAAACGCAAGAACTGAATGAAGTTGCTTATCCTCGTGTGCTTATCCACGCTGTGCCCTGTCCCATGGTTCAGGTGCAGCTCAGGGGGCACTAATGGGGCTGGGGGTGCTGCCCTCAAACCCACCCCAGGGCATCCATCCCATCCCAGTGTGCCCGCCGTGCCTGCAGAGGGAGCAGCTCCCTGGGGGACTGCTAAGGACAAGTTTTATCTGTCGGCCTTCTGCTTACATCAAAGTTGCCTGAATTCTGCCCAGCGCCGTTTCGCGGGGAAGCAGCAATGTCCCGGAGGGTGCACCGTCAGTCAGACCTCACTCCCTGCATCTGAAGATGATCCCCAGCCTGGATTCTCCGTGTGGGATGTGTCAGAGGGTGAACTGGTACGGGAAATGCCAGGAGGGCCCAGGACTGATGTAATGAGCTCAGTGGTTGGGAAATGCAAATCGATTTTGTTTGCTGAGCCCCACAGAAATCAGAAGAGATCATGGCTTCCAGGTTAAAGACCTTTGCTCTACTTTCTGCTGCTCTGAGTTAATCTTTCTCCATCCAGCAGTTGGAGTGACCAGCACAGATAATCTTTAACCACTGGCCATCGACTGACAAGGGTCAGAGCGCTCCCCCGAGGGGATGTGAGCTGGCCCAGCACTCCTACCCTCACTGTGCCCCTGAGACTGTGGTACAGCACTGGGAAATGTGCTCCTTGAATGCTGCAGCAGTCTGGGGTAACCTGAGAAACAACAGCTTCTTCCACTCCCCTGTCCCCACTGACCCTACATGCACACCAGGATCCTCCTCTGTGTCATTTTGCTTTACACATAAAGTTCAGGCTATTTTGATTTTAGTGTAGGGGGAAGAACAGAATGAGAAGTGATTCGGGTCCTGTAACAGAACCCTGATCACTTCACTGACTGATGAGACTGCCTGTGGAAATCTGAATAAATGCCATAACTGGGGGGTGACAGCCCTTCAGAGAGGCTTTCTAAATGGGCTTTGTTGAACATGCAATGTATTCATGGCCAGAATTAACCAGCTCCAAAGGAGGTTCATTCTGTACCACTCCCAAATCTGTGCAGGTCCCAACCACCTGGAGACAAGAGTAAACCAATTCTCCTCGTGGAGCAGTGAGATGCTCATGCACAAAATATTTCTAACCGAAGAATTTCATAATTAAGTTTTTGCAGAGCCAAACCATAGCTCCTTCCTGTTTGTTAGATCTTCCCAGTGTGAAAAACCTCCTAACACAGCCCGATTTTTGCCCCTGTGGTGAGTTATTCCTTCAGTTTTGGAGCTGATCTTTCACTGTTTCCACGCAGAAGAGACATGGTCCCTCAGATTTCTATTTAACTCATCATATCCTCCACATTTTGCATAAGAAAAATGAGAGGAAAGAACTTTTGTATGGATTAAATTGTGTCTTTTGTCTAGTGACACCTTACTCAGCAGGAGCTCTGCACATGAACTGGAATCCAAGAATAATTGAGGCTGGAAGAGAGCTTTGGCTGTCACAGGACTTGGCCCTCTGCTCTGAGCAGCACCAGCTCCAAAGTCAGACTGAACTGTAAAGTTCCATGGTTTTGCTGGTGGTTATTTCTACACATTTCCAAGGCAGGAATCTGGCTCTGGGGTGCATGGGACACGTTGCATTATCTGTCCCTGTGTCACCTTCAGCAACATTTAAACAAACCTTTTCTTTTTCCAGGAATTTCCAAATCCTTTGGCATTTAATGTCAAAGAACTGGGCCCAAGGCAATCTGCAGCAGTGCTGGATGTTGCAATGCAGGTCCAGCCCCTCCCCAGGCTCTGTGTGTAGTGGCCAGTGCTTCACCTCCAACTGCAGAGCCCCATTTTGAGGAAACCTGGGGTTTTTTTCCAGAAACACAACCCCAGAAATATCAAGTAAGTGGTGATTCCTCTGTGATTAAAAGTATCACATTTTAGTGTTCCTGTGCTGGTTTTGGACAACATGTGGTGTTTCAGGTTTGGTTTGGGTTTTTTCTTTTTTTAATTTGAGATCTTTTGCCCTCTTTCCTGATTAATTGTACAGGTAACTTTTAGATACATATTTTTCTTATTTTTCTACTATTAGGGCAGACTCCAAGTTAGTGTGACTACTACTGCTGCTCCTCCTTCTCCTCCTCCCCATAAACCTGTCATCTTTACACATCCCAAAAGAGGGACATTCCACCCCAGCCCCTGCTCATGGAGGGGTTTCTGAGTACACCAAAGGCACAGGGTCACACCAAGGCTGAGAGCACCATCGAAAAGCCCAGCTGTGGGGACTCACACCACGCTGCTGGGTGGACACATCCAGCCCAAATCAGTAAAGTGGCCTGGTTCCTCACTTTTGTGAGGTATTATATTGAAAACTTTACTTCTTAAAACCCCACACTTACTTCAGCCTGTTCTAAAATATTCTAATGTAACACAAGCATGGCAATGGAAGTAAGCCATGAAATAGCCAGTTAACCACCAAAGGTTCTAATTCTGAAGGTGTGACTTTAATTTGCCTTCAGGGAAGATCTCAGGTTCAAATCCCATACTAGCCTTCACAAAAAATGTGAAATGTATTTTGCATTTTTCCCTCCCCACATGTGCTCTCTGTGAAAGAACAGAGAAACTCGAGGTCTCAGAGCTTTTTTTCCATGCCTTAGTCTGACTAAAGGTGACTGGCTCAGCACAGCAAGGGCCATCTCCCTCCCCCAGATCAATATTTTAATATGGCTTATCAGAGCAAGAATGGGTTGTTTATTTAAGACCTCAGGATCCCATAAAGGGAGAGGGAAAGTTGTCACTGGACCCAGAGGCTTGCAACAGCTGACCACTGCTGGGAACTCGGGAAAGAAAACCAAGACCCCAATGATCCCAATACGCTGACAGTCAGCAAATGTCCTGCACGAGAACCCCCGTTTTGCCAAGCCCTGTCAGCACTCCAGAGGATCCTTTGGCAGTTGTCTCTGAGGGTAAGTGCCTTCTTGTGCTCCACTTGTGGGAGGAAAAGGAAATGCTAAAAGATATGAACCAGCTAAACCAGTGCAGGTGGATTTGAACACAGCAAAATATCTGCATGTGCCCGAGGCCCACCTGGGTAATTTAACAGGATTCAGTGTCTTGGACCCAGAGATCTCTGCCCGCCCTCATTAGGGCAGCATAAGGCACCCCAAGTGTTTATTGTTTAAGAAAAGGGGTGATGGGGAAGCTGACAGACTTCCCAGGGAAATAGGAATGCTTCAGGTCCGGACATACGGAAGGACAGGTTCTGTGATCCACCTCAAAAAACCCTCTTGAAAAGCCTCTTGTTCTTCATAATGATCCTCTCAATTGAAACATTCTCATAACGTTCTTTACACAGATGTCCAGCAAAAGAAAAGCAAAAAAAGGGATTATTTTTCTCTGACGACTACACTTTGCTTTCTCCCTGCACTGACCTGTAACTTTCCCATGGCTTTGGGGTTTTTCTTCCCTTGCAGTTCTAAAAACTAGTGGCCATTTCTCTTTCTTCCATTACCTCTTGTCTTGGAAATATTCATGTTGAATTGCTGGAAGCTTCCCTGTAGCTGTGGGACTATAAACTGCCTGCTTGCAGCTGCCCCAGCTGCCTGGCTTTCTCCTGCCATACACATTCTGCAGCCTAGAGCCCTTCCACCAGGCTCTCCTGCTCTGCCCAGGATTGCCAGGCTTTTCCTTTTTCATTAGAATAAAATCCTGTCTGACCTTCCCTCTCTGCTGCAGAGAGAAAGCTGAGTAAAATGTGCATGAGGAAAGAGGGAAAAACACTAATACTGAGATAAATTAGAAAGCTGGGTACAGCACCTCCGTCCTCCTGGCATTCAATTCTCACTCCCAGCAGCTACAGCACAGGCACAGTTACCAAAAACAGCCCCACGGGCCTCAGGGCTGCAGCTGCATCCTGAGAGAGTGTTCTGGACATGTCCAGGTGTTTGCCCTCATTAACTGCAAAGACTTGGTGCCATGTGATGCTCAGGGTGTGCTCCAAGGCCTCTCCTCCTTCCAGAGACATCTCCTTCATAGCTGGGATGGTACTGGAGTCTGAGCTGTGGATCTGCACACCTGCCTGTCCTCTGTGTGTGCAAACACTCAGCTCTGTCCCACTGCAGCATCACAGACTCCAACACAGACACATCAGCAGAACAGGACAATCTCCTAGAGAAGGGTCAGCCCTACCCAAGCACTTCTAGGCTTGTTTCCGTGGCAGGGATGGCAATGCCAGCACTGCTGGAATAATCATGTTTGAGAAACCAGTCTGGCCTGGTAACCAGGCACTGAAGGGCCATTTCTCTGCTGTTCTGTTCACTGGCCCAGGGCACTCAGGACCCAGCTCACACTGCCAGCTCATGGCACTGAGTTATCACAAACCCTTCCCTGAGGTTTGATTAGGCACAAATCAGGAGTTAAACTGATCCAGAGCCCTAATGAGTTTGCACTGACCTTTCAACACTGGTTGAACTATATCATGATCAAGAAAAAGATCCAGAACAAATTCTCCCCAGGATGTAAAATGAGAATGCACTACTGAGTTAAAAGTAAATGAGAGGGACAGTTGAAAAGACATCCCAACCTCACCACCTGGCACAACAAGACAACTCCATCTCCTCGCAAAGGGCTTCCAACCTGTCCACACATGATGAATCAGACAGTTCAAATTTCAGTAGCTACCAAAACCAAAGGCGACTCCAGCCCTGCCTTGTATGTGGGCTACTCAAAAATGCTGCTAAAAACAAGTATATGAAAATCAAATATAATCTCTAGCAGTGTGATTCCTCGGCTCTGACACAGCCATAAAAGTCTGGTGCTGATTCTGAGCTGTCTCCATCAAGAGAAAGACACAGGTCCTTGCAGGACTGACTCATCCCTTCCTTCAGAAATTTGTGTCTAGGACAGCAGAGATTACTTTCTCCAGGTGTCTGTCCCTCTCCCTTGCCTGTGAGGGCACTCTTAAAGCCCCTTTGACATTGCTACAGCTGGTTGAGGCAAAATATTCCCCTCAAAGCAATTTGGAACCCTGGGTCCCAATTCCTTGTCAGAATCCTGGTGTGTCAGGTATAAATGTCCATAAACACGGTCTTGTCTCTGTTTTGCAGATCTTTGAAAGCCCCCTTGCTGAAGTCTGCAGAGTGCCTCCAGCACCCCTGCCACGGGCCCAGGACGTGCTCCCAGAGCTGTGGAGTGTGACAATGGTGTTTGTGTCCAGTCTATCAAACGCCATTATCACACTAAATAGCTATGGGTAGACAAGGCATCAGGTCAGGAAGCTCTGGGACCTCTGGCACCACATCTGCCCACTGTGCTGAGGAATAAACAGCCTGAGTGCATGTACAGCTTGGGATTTTCTTTCTCCTGTTGGACTGACCAGGACAATAGAAAACTGAAGCCAATTAGCTGATGAAGTGAAACTGTCTCTTACTTTGGTACCAAACCACAACATAGGTTTGGAATATTCACTGAGGTGCTCGTGACAACCTTCAAACACTTTCTAAAATTCTGATTAAAATCTATTGCCTCTAACTTGAAACATCATTTATCCAGGTTCCACATGCTTTCAGCTTTGCTCCCTTCCATGTCACAATGATTTGAACACCACACCCAAGCCCGCTGCCTTATGTTCTAAACCTTAATATTCACAGCACCCAATGCCTCTCCAGTGTGTATTTGTGGAACAGGAACATGGTTCAGTGCTGAGCTTTCAGCTGTGCAAAAAGGAAAAGGTGTCAGGTCCTTGGTGAGAAGGTGGAAGGGGAGGGCTGGGTTGACCCACAGCACAAGGCCAGGCCCTGTCCCTCGTCTGCAGGGAGCAGATAAACAAATTGCAAAGACTGATGTAGTGGGCCAGAACCAAAAATTCTGGCCCAGACTGGGCACCTGTAAGCCACTAATCATCAACACTCCCCAGTGACATTGCTCTGCCAGCGCTGCAAAACAAGCATGGTTACTTCAGAGGGAGCTGCTTGGCCACATGCAGACTCCAGACCTGTTCTACAACAGGACAGGTGCAAGCACAACAGTGCTGTCACATCAGGGTGTAGACTCAAGGAAAGCAAGGAATTCAGTGGAGAATCACAGAAGTTGCCCACCTTCAAGCTGATGATGTGGCTTTGTGAGGACCATAAAGGTGCTGATTTGGGGGGGCAGGAGGGGAATTAGAAGACAATCATGAATGGCTTTGTTTTTTAATACAAGACATGTAAGTGGGAGAAAAAAATGACAAGAGTAGAATCATAGTAGGATTATAATATGCAAAAATCTGGGAAAGAAGACAATTTTTCTATAGCAGCCTGAGCAATAATACTGTGCAAAACTTGTACTAAGTGGCATTTAAATATATTGATGCTTCCCTAGCAGTTGAACCCACAGGGCCACGGGTACAGACACAGAGAAGGGAAGATGTTCTTCAGTGAGCTGTGCTGCACTCAGAATGTGGAGATACCAATCCACAGAACGGCTGTAAAATAACCCAGAGATGGCTTAGTTTGTCTTCAAAATCTTGCCCCAGTGTTAAATCTCAGGAACCAAGAGCACAGAATCAGCTCCCTCCTTTGTTCCTGACATCAGCATCAGGATGACTCCAAAACAATGTCAAAAGGCAAAAGACCAGAGTTACCCCCTGAGGCCACTGGTGCCTGTCACCGCTCCATGTCCTCAGAGCAGTCTCACCAGGTGGGACACTGTGACTCAGTGCTCTGAAGAAATGAAGTCTCTGTGTTCTCTGGCCTTCTTGGGCACCATTTTCTTTACAGTCGATGAGCTGGGCAGGTTTTTGCTTTTCGTGGACGTTGCTTTCCTCTGTTTTTGATGAGTGGTTCGGAGGGATTTCAGCCCCAGCATCTCACAGTACTCATTGCACTGGTGCAGGGCTCTGAACTGCTCAATGAAGGAAAACGAGCAGTTGCCTTTAAACCCTTTGTATCTGTAGCAACAAAGAACAAAACAGCCAAATGGGATTTCAAGATTCATTTTCAGCACAGGGAGGCAGAGCATGGTTTCTGACTCACAAGCAACTTGAAAACCTTAGGCAAGTCTCCTCCACCCAAGCTGGCTCGAGAAGCACTGATTGTCACAAAAACTCAAACTGAGCCTGTGAGAGGTGAAGGGAACTGGGTTACAAGCAGTGACAGAAGAGGGAAAAGCATTAGAGGCAAAGCTCTGTGGGCTGGGTCCTGGCTACTGTTCCTCATTACATTTAGTTGGGAATATAATTGTCTGCTGGCTATTTTTGTCTCAGTAACACACACATGAAATCCACGCTACATCATTCTCTGGGCACAGTTGTGCTGACCCCCATGAGGAGATAAGGTTGTTGCACGAGGTGTTATCAGAACCAGAAGCTATTTACATACTTTTCTTATGAAGTAAATAAAAGCCTGTCTAAACAGCTTTGCTGTTTGTGTTTGGGACTTGTCAATTCCTGCGTGTCTTTGAAGGAACATCTGCACAAAGAGCAGAAACAATAACACTTGCTCAGACACTTAAATGCATAATTGAATGGTCTGCTAACTAACTTTAGCTTTAGAATTCAACAAATGCCAAAAATATTTGCAGTATAAGTAAGAGCATGAGTATCTTGCAAACAAGAGACGGAACATTTATATTAAAATCACATGATTATTTTGATTTACTAGCTTTGCTCCTAAATCAAGCCACCCTCATTTCCCTTCTCTAAAATAGTTGGTTTGCATTTGATCTGTGGCTACAGCGGGGCCCCAGGTAACGCTCCCTGTCCCTGTGGGACCTGTGAGGCACAGGTGAGCCTGGTTTTGCTCTGCAGTGTGCAGACAGCCCCAGGGCTCACAGCAGGCCATGGCAGAACTAAGCTACAGATGTGGGACCACAGGTTTGCATGAGTTCTCCAGCTCTGTGCTCTTTGTTAGGCACTGCTCCCCCCAGCCCCATGTGCTCCCAGACACAGTGTTTGTTCTGCACAGCTCCAGTGACCCTCTGCTCGTGTACAGTTCTAATCTGGCTCACCGCGTGCACTTAGAGCCAGGCACTCGGCTGGGTTATTTTTGTTTCTGTTCGCCAAAGAAGCCACCGAATGGCTGATTTTAAGGCTCGGCTGCCTGGCTCTGGTGCACCCCAGTGGCCACATTAAAAACGCTTCCCAGGCGTTCCGGTTCCTAGCTCAGCTTCGCCCTCTCCTGACATGAGCATTGGCTACACGGCTCTGCTTTGGGCAGAGTAATAAAGGTGTCTCCATTACAGGTGGGTCTCCATAAATAGGAACAAAAAGAAGTTAAAGACCAGATGAGGATTGTTTTCTTCTAGGTTTAAAACAAGACTAAATTTCCAGTGCACCCTCCGCACCCCCTTTAACTGTGAAGAGACAGGCGTGTAAAGCACAGCCCCACGCTGAGAACTGTGAAGAGACAGGTGTGTAAAGCACAGCCCCACGCTGAGAACTCCCTTTCACTCACCCTTTGGCCAGGGTTGCTATGCCAACGTCCGTTAACTTCATCCCCACACCTACAGGGCAGAAGGAAACACACAGCTCAGGTTACACTGGAATTTCTGGGAATGGCTTCAGATCCATTATTTATGGATTCACCTTTTCCATTTTAATTATTTGTCACATTTTTTCCAAAGCATTTTAAGTGCCCCAATTAAAACCAGGATGCTTATGCTCTGTGTCACCAGCAGTTTCTAAAAGTCAGGCTCATACACTATTTTATGGCTGTCAGGGTGATAAACAGAGCACAGCTTGTTTCCTGTGCTAAGATTTTGTTCTTTCTTCTCCCTTTAAATTACTTCAGGGATCTTGTTTAGATGCCTTGCTGCTAATTTTCCTGCCTTCTCTTGTAAAAGAATATGGGATATTTTCTAAGATTCCAAATTTTTCTGGTTAAGAAGGGCCTGTCTCCCCCAGTCCCAAGTGCTTCTGTGCACACTGTGCAGGTGGAATCACACCCACAGGAGCTGAGGGAGGATTTAGCAAACACAAGCAGGGCGTTTCTTCACTGTTCCTCTTTTTCAGGGAACATGTTTTTTCAAACCTGGTCAAGACCTGAGTGTGGAGCATTCCACTGCTCAGGGGTTGTTGGTGAGCAAATACAAGAAAAGGGGAAGGACTGGGTTGTCATTAACACCTGAAGGCTTTCACTCACAAGCCATTTCCTTAACCTCTGGGTGGTGAGCCAAAAATCCAGATTTGACTCATATTGAGTGTCCTGATTCACTGAGGGCACACATGGAAGAACAACTCTCCCCTTAAGAGTGTAAGATTTGTTTTTCTCTTCAAAACTGTCTTCTTACAAGAACGTAAGGTAGGTAAAAATTGCTCCTCCCCAGGCAACTCACCTTGCAGGTCAGTGACAAGCAAGTTCCCACTGGTCTTCTCATACACCCAGTGCTGGAAGGTGCAACACTTCTGGCCAGCCTCAGAGTCCCTTCTCAGGAAGTTCACTTCCTTGCCATCCTTGACAGAGTATTTCACAAACTCCCCAACGAGCTCCTCCTCCACTGTGGCATAGGGGATGTTATTAGCAGGGCGATGAATAAGAAAAATCGGAATGATCCTGAAATCAAGGGATAGAAACTAGTAAAATTCAGAGAATTCCTTCAGTGGGGGAATAAGGGACAGACAAAAGTGTGCAGTAATCTCAGAGAGTGAACGAATAGTCTAAACCAAGCCAAGAGAGCTGTAACACTGTTCCCAGGTTTCCTCTTTAGTAAATACTCCTAGCAGTCAGTGGGCTGCCATGGCACAGGACACTACATATAAGCATATATGTATATAAAAAGCTACATATACTCACTCTGGTACCTCCCCAAAGCCTGCCAACGTTTCAGCTTCAGCTGCATACAGCTTGGCATACTCTCTTGCAGCATTTTGGACACAGCACTCCTGTGTTACAAACAGATACACCAATGGAGTACTGCTCAGAACACCTCACAGCTCATCGGTTTGAGGATGTTCGAGCACAGTTCTCCACCTCCCCGAGGCCAGGGGCAGCTCACCTGCAGGGCCAGGTTGTAGTTCTTCTGCACGAGCTCCTCCCTGCTGCCGGCGCCGTGGCTGAGGGCGCTGTGCACCTTGAGCACGCAGGGGTGGCCGGGCGCGAACACGGGCGCCAGCCCCTGCCTGACGCGGCTGCGGAACGCCCGCCGGTGCATCCCCTCCCCGAAGTGCAGCTCCTCCGTGGCGATCACCCCGCGCAGGTTCCCGCCGAAGTAGCTGTCGCTGATGGAATCTCCCCGGAACAGCAGCTGCATGAACTCGATTTCTTCCACGCCTGAAACACAACGGGAATTCGTTCTGCAGGCACGGGGGGATGTGGGAGAGCGAATGCATCTCTCCAGAGAGCATTAAAAAATGCTTCATGGAAGCAGAACATGTGGCCTAACTTGTGTTACTGGGGGCTGGGCCCCTGCTCCTCGAGTGGTAACTGCTTCACTGCCATCTAAACCCAGTGGGGAGCAAGGTGGCAGCTCAGCGTAGAATACAAGTTTGTTCAGCAGAATACACAGCGTAGAAAACAAGTTTGTTACAGCTGAAATCGGGGAAGACTGTGGATTTCACCCCTTTAAATGATCACTGGAATCCAAATGGAAAAATATTCATAAGGGGGAAAAAAGCAGTTAAGCACTTAGAGAAAGTAAGAAATTCTAACGGCACTTCAAGTGTCTCTAACCATAACATTCCAGGAAACATCAGTGAATAAGATAAATGGGAGAAGAGAACTACAAGGAAGTCCTTCCAGCTGGCCCTTGCAGTCACCTCTGGTTTAGGCTTGTACACTACTGCCTCTCTTTGAAGCACTGAGGAAACAGTGCACAGAGAAGACCAGAATTAGGACGCCCCTTAACTCCACCTAAAAGTCTCTCTTGATCAAAAGTTATACAGTCCTGTTACCTGAAAAGTCCTGTCTTTATTTACACAAGGAAATGAATGTTTCATTTTATTCTTTGAGAAACAGAAAGCAAACTCAGGAGCTGGAGCCCATGATCACTGCAGGGTGCTGAGGAATGACAAAGCCATTGGCAAGGCACTATCTTTAGCTGCAGCACAGCACACAGGCTGAGTGTCACTGAACATGAGCTAACATGTGGGGAAAGCATTCCAAAGCTTCATGGCTGGCTCTCTCCTGGAGTACAGTTACACAGCAGGGGACCTGCAAGGACCCAGAGCTCCCAGTGCTCTGTGTGTGTGTCTGTGGGATGCCAGGCACTTCACACTTACCTTCATAACTCTGAAAACTGGAGAGACGCTCCAACACTACAGGGAAACAAAGAAATTGATTTTGTAGCAAAAACTATGAATGGAAGCTGACATTATTAGTAATCCAAATGAAAAACGGAGGTTTACCTGCAGCAGTCAGATGAAACTCAGCAGTCACCTTTCCATACGTGTTACTCAGGCAGCAATAATACATCCCCTGGTCTTGGTTACTGGCCTTAGCTATTTCCAGAGAGACAGGAGAGTCATCCTGAGCACTGCAACAGAGTATTTCATGTTATCACACGTTACTTGTTATCTCTGGAAAAACTGGTAAATTCGATCTCTCTGCACTGTTTGTTAAAACACAGCTAAATTATTTAGCAGATAATGATATGTATTAACACTACAATGGCTATTGCAGTATGACAATCAAAATCACAATAGTTAAAACAGAATCAGAATGACATGGGAAGTTTAACCAATACAGGCAACTTTTTCTCTCCACTTAAAAGAACCTCTGAGGAGACACCTTTCTACAAAAGGAAATACATATTACTTTTTCTCTGGCTTTGGGTAATATTAATTTTGTATTTTTGAAACATTATGAACAGATTTTAAGAGCTAAGTGATCAGAATGTCATTACTGCTATGGAGGAAAATAACTAGTTTCATTAAAACGGAATTTTAAAAGCTGGATCCTGATAATGGCCATCCTCCTCTAGATTAAATGAGTTTCAAACTTAATTTGATATTTTAAAGTACTTGAAATTTGGATGAGACTGGATGGGAACAGGCTGAGAGGTGATGGAATGCAAAGTATGACCAATATCAGTGCACTGGGAGAAGATCTGCTTCTTAATTACTCTGTTGAAACTTGGGGTTTGCACCTACTGCACTAATCCTCTCAACAGGTACAAGAGTGAATCCCTGGCACATCTTCCCAAAAGCTATTCAGGAACTCCCAGTCCTTCAGAAACATTCACTCACCTTCTCTGCAGCCGAGCCAGTATCTTGGAATCTTTAGTCCATGTAATGGTGGAGTCACCATGAATGTCACCAAACTGACAGCACAGCTTCACAGTTCCAGAGCATTCAGGGAACAGCTCTGCTTGGATCTTCTTCAGCAGCCTGGGAGCTGGAAACAGAAGAGCCACAGTTAAGGATTAGAAGATAATGACATTGTTCTGGCATTTTAACATTTCATGTTAAGAATATGAACACCGACAACCCTGGCAAATAATTGGGACTGCTTGTGCCTGAATACTTGTAACTAGTAGATTTTTTTAGCTGACCACAGCCTTTGGGAGAAAAGACTTTAAGTCCCAGGAGGTGAGGAGTCTCCAAGGTGTTCCTGGAACATACCTAATACCCTGCCAGGCTGGGACTCTGCCTGGATGGCCCCATTTCCTGTAAAACACAGCCCTGTGGAGAGCCCACAGTAGCTGAATATTTGCATCTGGCAGTGTCAGTGGTCTTTGCTCCCCTCTTCACTTTCAGAGGATCAGTTCCCTACCTTCACAGCCACAGGGCATGGTTCTTTAGCTAAACACTGACCATCCAACAGCACTAATCCAAGAACCCCTCAGAGCACTCTGCCCAGTCCAGAAGGGTCCTGCCAGCCTGGATCTCTGCTAGGACCTTTCACTGCTCACACACTGCTCCAGTGTCCTTGCACGTGGGCTGAGCAGGAGGAGGGAGGGGACTTGGGAAGAAAGGGAATCGACATCATAGGGAAAGGTTTTGGGATCATGACACATCCCTGTGCTCAAGTGACACATGTTAAGAGATGCAAAATGCAAGACGTTCTGTTTCCTCCTGTGGGAGCTCTGAGCTGCTGAGCTCTGAGTGAGCTGCCCTGGCACATGGCCCTCGGGGATCCCGGCCCTGCAGTAATACTGAAGGAATGCTGGAGCCAGCTCAAGGGCTCAGGCACCTGGAATTCAACGCTGTGGTTTTCCCCCATTCCCAATTCCAGCCCCAATCCAGTCTAGGAGTTCCCCCACTCCAGATCCTTGGCACAGTCCAGTCCAGGTTTCCCCCCTCTTCTCAATTCTGGCCACGATCCAGTCTGGGTTTCCCCGGATTCTGGTCCCAAACCAGTCTTATCTGATGCAGCCTGAAAGTTTAAAACATTGTTCAAGCATAGCCTCAGGTAAGGGAAACAGGTCAGGCATTGCTCAGTCACCATTGTTTGGAAGGAACCTGTCTCTCCTCCCACACATTTGGTTTTTAAAATGTGATTAGAAAAGCAGAAGTCTCCCCAGACTGCACTGTCATTCGAATGTCTGAAAAGCTTCACAGCTGTGTAACTTACCTTTAGCCACTGTTCAGTCTTGCTCTGATCTATTAAATCATTTTATGATGTGAACAAGAAGTATGCAAGAAGGTGAAAATAAGATCTTGGTCCTTGCAAAGTATCCATAGAAACAACAAATCCCTCATCTGCCCAGCTGTCAGGCTGCTGCTATTCCTGTCTGCATGGTGTTTTACCTGTTAGCAACCTCCCAGGCACTGACAGCAACATGTTTCCTATGTCAGTTTAATATTGCTTATTTCCTTGGTGTCATTTCTGAGCAGTGGTAACAGGAATGCAGAACCAGCCAGCAATCAGCAGGTGAGGACTGCAAAGAATTATGTTTATCAGGGGCACCCTGCTGCTAACAATACTACTTTGATAGTAATAAATCTCGTGGTAACCAGGAGGGGGCAGTTGCAGTTCTGCTCCTACACTGGGAGCCACAGTGTAGGAGCATAACTGGGAACACAGCCCTGAGGGAACAGAACAAGCACTGGGCTTGCAGCTCCTACACGTGTGTAATTATATGGTACCATCACGCTGTACATCCCTGAAAAGTTACTCCAGGAGACCAGTGAGGCAGTGACTATTTCAAACAGGTTACAAAGGTCATAAACTGAAAAAGGATGTTCAGGAGGGTTCAGCCCTGTGGCATGGGCACAGCACCCAAGTGCACAAACCTGGGAACAGAACTCCAGGAGGGCAGGACACCTTCAGCTGACTCAGACTCCAGGAGGCTTGCGGTGCATTTCAAGAATCTGAATTTCACATGGTAGCCAGAACAGTAGGAAAGGACAGAAAAGAAAATCAGTTTTCTCTTACCTTTGCTATCCTTTTTCAAAATGAGTTTCCTTTGCTCTTTTCTATCTTCTTTCCGAGTCACGCCTGCCTCGCTCTTCCCAGACTTTTTAACGGAGCTGGGATCCTTGCTGACACTTCCCTTCTCCTCCAGTCGGGGCTTTTTGGACACAGTTGCTGATGGTAATTTCTTCTTAGCTCCAGCAGCTAAATGCCCACCCTTTGCTGTGTCCTGTTTACATTTGATGGGCTCAGGCTCTGCAGCAGCTGGTGGTGCCTGGCAGGATTTGGACCCTTCCTGATTTCTTTGCCTTTCTGCGTTGACTGGGAATGGATCACACGTGGCCAATGCCAAGGAGAATGGCTGAGCTCTGCTGCAGGGGGTTTGCTCTCGAAAACACTGGTTGCTCCCTGAACCTACTGGTGGCAAATTAACTAAACCACTTACTACACTCTCTGCTGTCCTGACTTCCTCCTTATCGTGTTCAGTGGACTTAATTGAATAATCAGTTACCTTGCTGGAGGGGATCAAGTCAGGGCAGGACTGCTCTGTGCTAGTATTCATAATCTGTCTCTGAGCCTGGGAGCTAATTAAAGTGTGCAAAGGAGCCTTTGTTTCAGCTCCATCTGAGTTACATTCAACAGCTCTTGGACTCTCGTGTGCATTTTCACACAAGGTTGCTTCCCCCTCGGTCTCTCCAGGTACCCTCTGGAGCAGATCCTGTGATGCTTTGCAGTAAGTTTCCAGCACACTCAAGTTTCTGTTTCCTTTGACTCCAGTGGGTGTGGATCCAGTTTTTACCTGAGTTCCAGTGCCAGGACACGCCACTGCTGCTGAACTGGGAAGAAGGCCCTCTGAGTGGCTGGCAGGTGTGAGGAACAGCAGTGTTTCTCTCCCAGTCAGTGGCTGGGAATCTGACTGATCCCCCATACTTTGATCCTTTTCTGCTGTGCTGTGGTGCTCACCTGGAGCCTTCCTGGGCAGCAGGGGACTGGCTGACGTTACACTTTGGGAGGCACAGGTGGGATATTCTGAAGAATCTATTTTTAACTCTTCATCAGGCTCGAAGGTGCTGTCAACAAAAAATAGGTGTTGTTCTGCCGTATAATGAGGGGACACAGCAGTCTGACTCCCTGAAACCTGACTAACTCCTGACTCACAGGAAGTTTCAGCCCTGTGTTCATCAGCTGTGTAAATCTCTCTCTGTTCTCCTCCTGGTTTACCTGGTTCACAGTTGGGCACTCCTAGATAAAAATCACTTAAAAGTAGATCCTTGGAAGAGGGAGTGAATGCCCCTTCTTGTTTTGCTATTTCTGCCAGTTGGTCTGTATTTTGGGGTAGATTCTTATGTGTTATGGTTTCAGGAGTCTTAATTAAAGGAGGCAATTGCATTACAGAACGGTATTTCTGTGCATTAGAAACAACCTGAAAATCCTGACAGTCATTAATTTTTGAAAGATGGCAACCATCAGAATTAGTGTCATTTTGTGCATTCAAGTCTGAGTGATTTCCTCCTTCTTGTAAATTCACTTCATAACTTTTATGTATGGTGTTAACAGAAGAGTGTTCTGCATGTGTAAGCTGACAGGTATTTTCACTGGGGAAAATGTCTTCAGGGAAATAAGCCAGTCCTCCTCTTGCTGGATAACAGTCCCTAAAATGACAGCCTTCTCCAGGTACAGACTCATTTATCCAGGGTATGTTGTGTTCAGCATGAAGTAACTGTCCAGCTGTCCCATACAATGTATCTGACACATCAGCTGGGTTTGCTTCGGGATGTGCTAAATTACCACTCTGAGCACTCTGTAACCTTTGGGGAGAATGTGCTTCACATGTTTGGGAAGCATTATTAACAGCAAGCTTTCCTTCCCAAGCCACAGTGGATCCACTCCTGTCTGTTGGCCTTGGCTTCCAGCACTCCCCTGGGCTCAAGAGGATGCTGTTTGCTGAGGTACAAATGGATGGTGTCTCCATCTCATTTCCAGCACCAGGATCTACACATGCACCCTCTGTTCCCACCACCTGTGCCAGACAAATGTTTCCTCTGGATGCACCCTTACACGCTCCAGCTCTCAGAAGGAGGGCATCAGAAACACTGCAGTCAGCTTTCCCAGTGCTGAGGTGACCGGCTGGTTCTGTGACAGGTTCCTGCTCTTCCATCAGATCCATTGGCAAAGGATCACCGGAACAGCTCTCCTGCACAAAGTTCAGTTCCCTAACTTTGACATCTGTCGGCCTCATTTCCAAGCTTGTGATCCCCCTGTCTGCAAACGGGATTTGACAGTCTGAGTCATCTTCATGAAGAAGTTTCCACAGCTTGTCATGCACTGCAGATATATCAGCATCTCCTTTGCACCCAGGTTCTCCAGATTCCAGGACTGACTTGGGATTAGCTTCGAACGCAAGCTCATCACCTGATAGGCTGCAGGGAATATCTGGGTCACTGCTACCATGTATGTCAAACCCAGACCTTTGCTCTCCCTCTCTTGGCTCATCACACAGCTTTGCAGAAGAGAGAACAGCACACAAGCGTTCCTGTTTATCAGGAATAGAGTCTGTACCCCATAAAGGAAAAGCTGAAATGTCATTCTTTGATCTGTTGCCATCACTAATAATTTCTTGTCCAGAGAAGACTTCTTGGTGACGACCTTCCCTCTTATCCCAAGGAGCACAGTGTAGAGAAGAAGTCTGTAAATCTGCATTGTTTGCTTGTGGTGTGTTCTCAGTAGAGAGCATTTCTGCAGCTGGCTGGTTGGTTCCCACACTCTCACAGGCCCTGAAGATGCCTTCTGTTTTGGGCTCCATACAGAGGTTCTCACAATTCTGGGTAACACTTTTAAGATTAGCACCTTGATTCTACAGAGAAATAAAACAGAGAAATGTAATTAAAAATTAAATATTAAAAATGCAGCTTGACATGGGCCTGAACTAGTCCTGGCTTGAAATGTACTTTTTTTAGGTTGTTTTTGTTTTTGTTTTAAATATTTTTCAACAGTCAAGTTTCTGACTTGTACTATCACAATCTAATGGATTGAAATCAATCTGGGTATGAGTCTGAAAGGAAGCACATGTTGTTCCTTAGAGAAGGATTTGTAGTGAAGCATCTCCCAGGGGCTACAGTGTGCTCAGACTTTTTAGGCTCCATAAGTTCATGGCAAAAGGATTACCAGCTGTAGCAAATATTGCTTTCCTTTGCTGCAAAAGCCACCCACTTCAGCTGCAACTCCTTTCATCCTTTCTGTTTCTCCATTCAGCTTGGGTAGAATGTGGAGCTGACCACATGCTGTGGACAATGGGGAAGGAAGAGATATAGAAAATTGTTGTCAATGACTTTTACTGCTGTTCCCACCACAAACTCCACGCAGCTGTCACCACACTGTCTTCAAAACTCCTCAGCCAGTGCATACTCACCCAGAAATCCTGAGCCCAGGAGCCTCAGCTCCACACCCCAGTGCCCTCTGCCCCCCAGTGCCCTGCTCTCCTGCTCAGCTCTGCTCTCAGAAGGTGCCAGTCTCTAGGTCTTGCAGTTTAGACACACACCTTCTCCCGAGTCAAGGGGCATGTGAGCCTAGATGTGCCTCTACAGTCAGTTCCAGTTCTCAGTTCTGAGCACCTGAACTGAGCCTAGTGCTCCTTCTGCCACTTCCACTTCCCTCTCAAACCTCTGGAAAGCAGCCTTTATTTTCTCTTCCTTACAGGCACAGCAGCCTCAATCACAGCTTTTACTAGAACCTGTGGAATTCCTGCTAAACATGTTAGAGATGTGGTCGATCCATCCCTGCCTGCTGTTGGTGTGGCACTGGACACAGAGAGCCCTCATACCCATGGGAAAGGGGGCACATCATTTCAAGAACCCTATTGTCTGTCTAACCTGTGGGACTGTCCATGTTGGCATCTGGGTATCCCTGAACACTGCCAGGGACAGGAGGCTGAACACTGACAGGGACAGGGGAGTGAACACTGAACACTGACAGGGACAGGGGCTGAACACTGACAGGGACAGGGGTTGAACACTGACAGGGACAGGGGTTGAACACTGACAGGGACAGGGGTTGAACACTGACAGGGACAGGGGCTGAACACTGACAGGGACAGGGGAGTGAACACTGAACACTGACAGGGACAGGGGCTGAACACTGACAGGGACAGGGGGCTGAACACTGACAGGGACAGGGGCTGAACACTGACAGGGACAGGGGAGTGAACACTGAACACTGACAGGGACAGGGGCTGAACACTGACAGGGACAGGGTGCTGGCTGACTGCTAACAGAGCCCAGCTCCTCAATGACACTGCAAAGCCTCCTGGCTCTAAGTACACTGTGTAACATCATACAGCTGGCACAGTTGGCTTTTAGGACCTACTATCAATGAAGCTGCTTTGAAGCACCAGGTAAATAAAGAATTTCACTCTGGCTAGACCATGAGGTCATGAAAGGAGTGAGGAGCCTCCCACCTTGACCATCCAATGGAAGATGGCCCCCAGCACAGCAGTTGCTGCACAAGACACAGTGCAAGGGCTGTTCCAGTTTGAGGCAATCTGGCACCAAGGGGAAGTGTAAATCCTGGGGTCATTAGTGCTGCAGTCCCGTGGCTGCTCTGTACCCTCAGCAGACCTGAGGTCAGCAGACCATTCCCACACGGAGAGGGAAAATACAACGCCCTTCCAAAGTGGTTGGCTGTGGGGTTTGCTCTGAGCCTCTCACCTTGCTCCTGGCAGAGCTCTCTCACACAACAGGCTCCAGCCCTTTCCTGGACACCACTCCTCCTTTTTTATCTAATGCAAAGTTTTGGCCATGGAATGCGGACAGAAGGAATCCACACTGCCTGCAGGTACCAAGAGTCACTGGCCAATCTGAAATTTGGCCGTGGTACTCACTGGAACATAACAGCTGCTCTTGGCCAGGAGGCTCCTGGGATTTAAATTATTGTACTGCACTTGTGGAAAAAAATAAAACAATGCCTCTGGCAGACCATGGCTGTACCCTGCCAGGAAGCTCTCGGGAGGTTAATTCCGAGGGAGGGTATTCCCCATCATAATGTGTTCCTAAAATGGGACTGAAATTGTATGTCCTATAAAACCAGAGAAACCTACAGCCATTTTTCAGGAAGAATTCAGTGATTTTTGACTGCTTAAGACACCTCAGTGGTGAGATTAAAGTCACTGTACTGCGACTCTACATCCAGAAATGGGAAATGTATTTGCCCCAATAATCAGACGAAGAAAAGCAACTAGAAAAGGCTTGTGTAGTCATAAATATTTTTTTCTGTGCAATTAACTATACACCTTCAAATCAGAAAAGTTGGTGATAATAAGATTATTCATGATTTAATATTCACACATAGGTATTTATCTATCTTCAGTCTTTGTGAAATAAAAATGATGATCCCATTTTCCCACCTAGGAAAACTGTGGAGCACATACAGTCTGTCCAACTGTACTGACTTCCCCAGCTGTTTCCTACCAACACCATCAAATATGCAAGCACATGGAGAGTACCACTTTGGGGCTTTTATCTTTTAACTGGGTTGCACATTTCAACTGGAATACCTGCTTCTTTCACTGTTGGGTTCTTAAAAAGCAAAGAGCCCCATTCACCTCTGTAACATGAACTCTCTGCACTGAATTCCCTTCATTGTTATAAATCCAGAGCAAACCTCTGTTGATTTGGTTTACGTTTCCAGCACCATAAATGGAGGACAATTTTGTTTGTTGAGTATAAACTGAGAAGACAGTAAATCAAAGCATTCTCTGCTCACAATAGGTATTCGAGAAACCTTTTGGGCTGAAACATTACTTTGCTAAGACCTGTTCAGTAGCCTCCATATCAGATTTCCCTATCCAGCTGTCCAGAGGCCCATTAGTGCCTCTCACCATTATCAGGCTCACTCTATAATTAGAACAGCTTAGGCTTTACTTGGGCCTTTTTCAAACCCAGATTTCCCTCCCAGCCGTAGCTGTCATTCAGAAGTACATGAATAGTACCTTTCAAAGTAATTTCAATTTTACATTATTTTGTGACAAGCAGGAATAAATGGCATTTAAATCAGCAGAGCAGCTCTTTGCATTAAATGATAAATGATAAACACGTTACTTACCTCGAGTGAGATGTTCTCATCTGGCATCTGATTTTGCTCAGACAGGCCCCGAGTCCTTCTCCTTTCCCAGTGACAGTCTTTATCTGCCTCTTCTGTCTGACACAGACCAGCCTGCACTCGCAGGCTTTCTGTCTCCCTGGGGATCTGTGTTGAGAGCACACCTTCCTGCCTGGGAGACGCAGCGCTGGATTCCCTGCCCTCTGCTGCAGCCTGGAAAGACTGTCCTATAGTACTCACATATCTGCAAAGCTCTATAGGGTTTAACAACTTGAAAAGGTTTCTTCTCAGACTTTCTGTTAAGGTGCAGACAGTGTGCTGGGCGTTCTCCTCGGGCACGTCCCTGCCCCCCTGCTGCAGCAGCAGGGAGCTTTCCCCCAGCACGACCCGCTCGGGGCCGGGCTCCGTCATTGTCCCTGGAGCCTGATGTGTCCCAGCAGCTCCCGTGCCACTGGCAGAGGGGTCTGCCCCGGCAGGTGCAGGATCCGTGTGCTTTGCTTTCTCAGCTGAGGAACCTGCAGCCAGGTGACCACTTCCATTAGCCTCTTCTTCACTGCTGGGGGGTTCATTTCCAGCGGCTGCAGATGCAACAGGCACTTCACTCTTGTCCTTGTCTTTCAGACTGGTACTTTTGTCTCGGTGGTGTCCAACAGTGAGAGTCATCTCTGTCTGCAGAGTTGACTGGCTGTACATAGAGGGGTCTCTCCTTACATTTACTCCTTTGAATTTTGAGTGATGCCCACAGAAGCCAATGGGGGTATCCATAGGCGTAGTGTTATCTGACACTTGGAACACACAAGGCATTTCACTGAGGAAGTAAGCACACCCATCACAATCCTTACCCAGTTTTAGATCATCTTCATCATCGCTTTCTAATAAAAATTGTAATTTCTTTTTCCAGATTTCATCTTCACGCGCTGTCAGCACATCTGAACATTCAAAGTACTCCAGGTCATCATCAGAAAAGTCATCACTTACACTTGGAGTTTTCTCTGTATAAATCTCCAGAACAGTGGCAGGATTTGCAGAATCATCTTTGTCAAAATAAGTGGGATTTCCTATGGAAGTATCTGCCTGCTCACTTAGCAGGGAATTCATGGTTAGAGGACTGTCCAACCCAGTCTTTTTACACACCTGGACACCTGCCAGAGACTGACCAGATCCAGGGTGTTCCGTGTCAAGGCAACAGTTGTCTGTGTGACAAGTGGTTACATCTGTAGGGTGGGAAGGCAGCTGTGTGCTGCAGTATTCCTCTGCTCCTCCAGCAGTGACAGCCACCAGCCCGTTCCAGTGAAGCAGGTCATCACCATTCTCTGACAAATGCCTTAGGCAGGAAATATTTCCCTGGGATTGAATCAGATTTTTTACATCCATGTTGTCTTCTGTGTTAGGCACGTGTCTGCGGGATTTCTCAAATGGGGACAAGACTTCTGCCTTGCAGAGCTCCTCGAGCAGTAAACGGATGATTTCAGGAGAGTCAGGACCTCGTGAAATCAGCATGGTTCACCCTCACAGGGTGAACTCCTGTGTTTTGTAAAATGTTTCCCATCTTGCTCATTTTACCCTGAGGTCTCCCATGCGCTCATTTAGGACATCAACAAATTCTGGGGAAGTTTTGTTCTTTGTATCCGGTTGCAGTTCAACACACGTCATTCTAGCTGTCAATAAAGTGCAGACCTTGCTCTGTGCACCTGCAAAGAAAAGAAACCCGAAGTTTAAAATTACTTCTGCAATGGGTATAGCTTTTTTCTAGAAGGTGGTCGATTGACACACACTTGCAAGCATTTTCAGAAAAAGAAACCCTTATTTAAAAGCCAAGGTCAGACATTAAAGCAGTAACCCTAACCCAGCTGTCTGTGCAATGACAACTAAAGGCAACACACTGCAACTGCCTGCAGTGACCTGTGGCACTGGCACAACAGCAGGCTGTTCCTTCAACTGGCATCATAGGGACATCAATTCCAAACCCTGCTTGTAGAAATACATGGAACAATCAGTCTGGTTAGATTTTATAGGGCTATTTCTCTCTTAAGCAATTTTATTGCTTGATGTTTGTCATTTTGGTTTGTCATGAGGTTGGTTGGCTTCAGCTTCTGCTCCTGTCAAGTCTGACTCTCCAACAGCTGTGGCAGTCACCTGGGTGGGGAAAAGCAGGAGGCAAAGGTGGTTAAGGGGAAGGACACGAGAAGGGACAGTGTTGGGTTGTGTGACAAACACTTTGACTGCATGTGCACCAAGGAGCACAGACAAACAGCACCTGGCAACCAGACCAGCCTTTCAGAGCTCTGGTCACGTTTTGCTTTCCATTTCAACTCTAAGGAATATAAATAATTAACAGAACAAAAATGGAGCAGCAGGGAGTAATCTTTTCCTCATCCGTTTTATTACAGTGCCATGGAATTACCCTCCAGCATTCAGCCATCCCCTCTTAAATATGCATTGGCCTAATGTTCCCTGTTGCACTCTTTTAACTCTGCTCTCATCTTTGCTTTGCAGAAGACCAGATGTCTCTTTCCTCTTTTTCGGGGGGTGTAAGTTATTTTAAAAGCATGGTAATTTCCCCTGCTGAAAAGAGCTATGGCAACATGTTATTACTACAGATTGACTCATGAAGGGCCTTTGCTAAAGCCATTGTACTACACAGTTATCACTGTCTCAGTTCAGCAGCTCTTTGACACTGAGGGGAAAAGAGCTGGCAGATTTCTCCAGATGACAACTGGATTGGATTGTCATACACTGTCAGGTCCAACCACAGAAATGAAAGCAAAAGAACGTTCCAGGAGGAAAACTGCAAAGAGATTTTTTTTTTTTTAAATCTGGGGAGAAGATAGAAGATATTAGATTTTTAAAAATTCGATTACTGAATTCAGATAGAAACTGAAAAGAGAACTGCTAGTATGACAGCCTCTCAGCTCCTCAGGGAAACAAATAGGGGTGTTGCAGCTGCTTGTCTCAAGTCCTGCTCTGGACACCAGTGATGTTATTTGCTGAACTGGGGCCTGGCTCATGACAGGAGACAGTGAAGCACAGCTTTGGAGGAGGAATTAAAACATCAGGGGTTAGCAGGTGATGGTAGGAAAGATGCCTATTTTGGATCTCTAATGGTCTGTAAATATATTTTCCATCTCTTACTGATCAGAACCACGGCACTTGTTGGGGAGTTTTTATGGTACCCCTTGAGGCAAATCAAACACACGTGTGTGCTCAGCAGGCTCTGAGGAGAAGGGAGAACACGCTTTTCCATTTAAAATTCATGCTTCATCATAATCCCACACTGCTTGTGAAAAACCTATTCGCTGCTCATATGAAAATATTGTCTGAAATTCCAACTCTAAATACAAAATTTGACTGCTCAAACTTATTTTCATTAAAATGCCAACATTTTTCCCAATTTGAAACTTATTTTTATATGTTATTAAAAAGGTTCAATATTTTATCATTTATTCCAATTGAGAACAAAATATTTTTGAAGAATCACACTTTAACATGGAAGGAACAACACTTAAACAAGGGGTTTTTTTAGTAACAGCCATTTTGCATGTAGTTTCGGGCACAAAGCCACTTCTGTTGATTTCAGAAGGAGCTGCAGGCTTAATCCCAATGTCACCAAAGAGAAAAAAAATTACTGACAAAACTATACAAATTTGATTAAATGTAAGAAATGGCTATTAATTTTCCTTTCTCACATCGCATTTTTCCCTAATTTATTTAGTTATAACCAAAACACAAATCTTCCTTCGTAGGCAATTTTATAGTCATGGAAATTATTTCTACAGAAAGCCTGTGCATTGTACCAGTCCAGTAGTGAATTTGTGTCTTTCTGTGAGGTTCATGTCCTCCAGAGTGGGTGGAAAGAGTCCCCTTTATGGCCTCTCAGCAGTTTCTTCTGTTCTTTGCTGTCTATTCATCATGCAATCTCAGTTCTGTGCAGCCCTACTCAGCCCACACCCTTATTCAATAGGATTCCTTCCTATCTCTCAGCTGCACTTGCTCTAAGGAAGTGCAGAAGGATCTGCCTGTCCACCCCCAGGAACTGGCTCCCCTTATCACCACCTCCAGCTCCAGGACCCTCCTGCGCACTCCCACGGCACAATGGGCACCTGATCTGTGCCCACCCCTCGATCCACGGCACAATGGGCACCTGATCTGTGCCCACCCCTGGATGGAAACGTGCCATGACCCCCAAAGGCCCCCTGGCACCCGCCTCACACCCACGGCAGCACGAAGGAGTGGGAAGGGAGAGCCTGGGTGAGCCCACACAGGGCTATCTCAGCAGAACACCCCAGGCAATGACACTGATAATTGCTCAGTGTTTCACATTCAGAGACATCCTTTCATCAGCTGACACTTTGGTGTCTTTACACCGAGCTGACACGGGGCCAGGGGTACCTGAACACAGAGGGAGAGCCCCATAACCACCCTGTGCCTCAGAGCACACGGGCCATGGCTGCAGGAACTGCTCTGCCCCAGCCACACCAAGTCTGGCAGATCCCTTGGCCTTAACTGTCAAGGATTAACTTTCACCAAACTCTGGCACTCAGAAGCCCAGTCTTTCTTCTCTGTACACACGTGCCCATGAGGAGGATGGGGATGTGAGTGTAATGCAGTCTGCTCCCCTGTTCCTGCAGCACTTCTCCAGCAGATCCTGGTTACAAAGTCACTGGAGTATTTGGAGGTGTGCTTTGTTTTTTGTTCTGAGCTTCTTGGTCTGAGACAATTAACTCCCCAACTGCCAGCACAGTTTCCTACTATCACCTCCACTCCACAGGCCAAACTTTGGGATCTGGATTTGTTCTTTTGCAAAACAATTCTTATCCCCTAGACTATCCTACCAAATGTTAGATTTAGCAACAGCTGCTTTTCCACGTGCCTGGCATATCATATACATTTCCATACCTCCCTTTAGAGAAATGTTACATTGGCAGGTAGCTAAACCACAAAGAAAGCTGGTGGGTACAATTAGACTTCACATAAGATAAACATGAAAAATCTCCAAACCAAACCACTAACAACCACAGAACCTTTCTTTAAGATGAACAGAAATGGTCATACATTATGCAGATCCAACCAGAAAGCTCGCTGGCACGGACAGCAGGATTTCAGAAATATTGATTAAAGGGACAGAAAGCAGCAAAAGCAGAACAGAAACCACAAAAAAAAAAAAAAGGCAGAAAGGAATCTCCACTAGCCACAGGATCCCAAGAAAAGTCTCAAACCTCATGGATCCTTTGCAGAAATCACTGCAGTGACCTCACAGATCCTTCCCAAAATGACCAACTACAGCTCCATGTGTATAACACACACCCTGCCACCTGGGAAATCTCAGTGTCGTGCTCCAGTGCCGTTATATTCCAAGGTTAATGTTAATTCCCTTCCCACTCTCCCTGGAAATATTTCTCAAATATGCCTTAACTCTCCTGCAGAGTGCTTGCATATGGTTTGTATGGCTGCAACACTCCTCTAAGAAACCAACAGCTGTAATTCCATCCAATCCATGTTCCCACCCTGCCAACCATTTCATATTTGGGAATATACACATTTTTTTTTAGTTCCTCATACAGGGCACCTCTCAAAAGAGATTTTTTTACGTTTAACATTTTTCTTCTTCCAAAGCAGAACAAAACATAGACTTTTCCAGTTATGCAATAAACACAGACATTACACACCCATTTACATTTCTTAAGTGAGGTATTATATTCCCTGCATGGAAACACATACAATATATTTATGATCAGAAACATACAACTTTACTTTTAAAAAAAAGCTTCCCATTAATGGTTTGTTGTATTTAAATGCTTATTCTCACGTTCTCTCTTTAAGCTTTTTCTTTAAAAGAAATCAAAGTAACAAACAGTAACTAAAACCACATTATTCTTCTATAAATCCTTTGAGACACCGCAATCACATTGAACACTCAGAGCAGCATATTTGTCAAGGAGTGCACACTGTCAGAAATCAAACCAGAAAAACCACTGCATTACCTAAACCAACTATCACCAAAATATGTCTTTGCCAAAAATACTGTGATATGTTGTGGTTCTTCAACTGCCAGCATCCGAGACTTTTGGACAACTTTCCTGTTTTAGTGCCCCACTCACCGTGAACAGCCCCACGGTATAAAAACACCTCAGCTACAATTCACTGGCTAAATGCAATACTAAATGACTGGCTCTGCATGCCTCTAACAAAGACCTTAACATGGAGTAATTAAAATAAGCAATCACAGCACAACTCTTCACACTGATCTGTCTTAATCTATTTTTAACATCTGCCAAGCATCTGACCCTGTCAGATTGAGCAATTCATGCAGCCTGAGAATCATCTATTTCTGCTAAGTGACCAGATTTTTTTTCTCAGCAATGGAAGAAAATTTTTACCTACAGAGTATTAGAACACGTAATATATATTTAGAACAAATAAAATGCATTTTTCAGGATACCTGGTATCACTTACACATTCTTCAGAGAAGGAAGCTTGTTTTCATATGATTTTTGCAAGTTTATATTGCTGAGACTCGGTGGAAATAGTACCAGTGTAATTCTAGAAACATTGAGCAGAATTCTAGATGCAATGCATTTAAAAAAAATCAGTCTATCAAGATATGGAAAAATTACTATTCTTTAGCAGAAGCAAATAACAAATCCTATTTCCTGTTCAATAACACTACAAATCACTACAGTCGTGTAATGCCTTAAGGATAACGTCACTTGCCCTTATTCCTTTACTGTCTGTTACAATTCCCAGGAGCAAAAAGCAGTTTGCAGTACAATCCCCCTGCCCCCCGAGCCCCCAGACACACACTTACCCGCAGGGCCCTTCCTGGGCATTCTAGCAGCAGGCTGGGCCTGGGCTGGGACCTGGTGCTGCAGGACAAAGGAGGCTGCCTTCGTGCATGTTGCTGGGAGCTGGGAAGCAGCCGCCGGCTTCGGGGGTGTTCTGCTGCTGTGACCTCAGGGTACGGAGCCTGATCCCTCAACAGGTTGACTTTTAAGAGAGACGATTTCATTACATGCAGCAGATGGCCCTTCCTGAGAAAACCTCCACCAGACAGGGAGTTGGCAGTGAGGAGAGGGCACATCCTACTGCCATAGAAGTCCACAGGAATTTCCTCGTGGCTGAGAGAGAGAGGAAGTGTTGGCCTTAGCTTTTCATACTAAAGCACTGGATTGTTTTTTGGAGAGCGTGCCTAACTGCTCTGCTAGGCACCTCGGGAACTTCTTACTTGCTGGAGGTTAAGCACACAAAAGTTCTGCTGAGCATGAGAAAACCCACAGTGCCTAGCAAGCAGGCTGAGGAGATCAAAGCTGGACAGTGGACTTTTAACAATCACTACACAGAAATTCACCTGTGATTCACATCCCTCAAAGGCAAAAAGGTGAATCCTGAAGTAAGGAAGTATTCCCACTCCTGTTACCCAAGGAGCCAAGTCTCACACAGGAGGAACTTCAATGAATTGCACAAACTGCTCTGAGCTCAAAGGACCTGGAAAAGGCTGAAAAGCAAGTTTTGTGCCAGGATTTTTTTAAAGCATTTTGCAATAATGGCAGCTAAAACTCGTTATGAGATACTACCGTGCTAAATACTTCTTGCTCCCAGTGTTATCTAGACCCAGATAGGAAACTGGTGTGTTCAGCAATAAATATAGCACCTCCAATCACCATCACTCAGGAATAGCAACAGGGATATCTGTTTTATGTAACAGTCTAATAGCCAAAATAACCCCCAAAGAAACGAGAGGCAGCCACATTTGTATCATAAAATAGTCTGGGTTGGAAGAGACCTTTAAGGGTCCTATATTCCATCCCCTGCCATCGGCAGGACACCTTCCACTAGACCAGATTGCACCAAGCCCCGTCCAACCTGGTCCTGAACACTTCCAGGGATGGGGCACCTAGCACCTCCCTGAACAACCTGAATGCTTGATCACTGATTAAAAGTGTTAGCAAAATTACTTTCTAAGGCACTTTCAGTCCACTTTGAGCAACTTGCAACTCCAGAGAGATAACAATTCCCTTCAGATCATTGCCCCACTCATCTGTCCATTAGCAGTGATGGAGAGCAGCTACGGGAACATCTCTTTGGGAGGCTCTTCCCAAGCCGTCCCTGCTCTCCCACGCTGAAGGACACAAGGTGCCTGAGCCTTAAGCTGCACACCTGCCTGGACACTGGCGCAGGGTGGGAGGAAGCTGGGGCACGGAGAAGAATCCATGGCCGTGCCGGCTGCAGGTGGATGAGGCTGTCTCTCCTCAGAGCGCGACCCCTGCCCTCAGCGTTGTGTGCTTTTTGCCCGCCTTACGGCCCAGCTCCCGCCTCTCCAACCATGTCCGGCCTCCTCAGGGCCACTTGCGGACGCTGCAGGAGGTCTCGCCCTGAGGCAGACTCACAACGTTCCCATTTCAAAATGGGTGAAACAAAACAAAACCCGCTCTGTTCCCTCACAGTGTCCGCAGGGCCGGGGCGAGGGGGGGCCGTCTCCTGCCCCCCCATGGCGGGGTCCCCTCAGGACGGGGCGGCCGCGCTCCCCTCAGCCAGACCCGGCCGGGCCGCCCCGGCTGCCCAGCTCCCCTCAGCGGACCCGCCCGCCTCGCCCCGGCTGTCCCGCTCCCCTCAGCCGTCCCGCTCCCCTCAGCCGAACCGGGCCGGGCCGCCCCGGCTGCCCCGCTCCCCTCAGCCGAACCGGGCCGGGCCGCCCCGGCTGCCCCGCTCCCCTCAGCCGGACCCGCCCGTTCCGCCCCGCCCCGGCTGCCCCACTCCCCTCAGCGGTCCCGCCCCGCCCGTCCCGCTCTCCCCTCAGCGGTCCCGCCCCGCCCGTCCCGCTCTCCCCTGAGCGGCCCCTCCCCGCCCGTCCCGCTCTCCCCTGAGCGGCCCCGCCCGCCCCGCGGCGCTTCCTTCCGGGCCGCTGTGGCGCTGCCGGCAGCGATGGATGGCGGTGCGGCGGGGCCGCTGCCCCTCGGCCGCCTGGCCGAGCCGCTGCTCCGCAGGCTCAGCGAGCTGCTGGACCGGGCGGCGCCCGGCAAGGGCTGGCGGGAGCTGGCGCAGCGAGCGGGGAGCCGAGGCACGGTGCGGCTGAGGTAGGGAAGGGGGCGCGGGGAGCGGCGGGGAGCGCTGCCCCGCCGGAGCCGCGGTGTCACTGCGCGGGCCGGGACTTGGATGTTTGTATTCTCCTGTGAAACACGGTGAAGGTCCGTTTGATAAGTGACGGTATCTCGCCCCTAGGTCGGCGTGGCACTGCGGCTTAATGAAAGAAACGCTGATGAATCTCTTTAGTGGGGATACATAAACTTGCATTCCCTTTCTGTAGCTGTCTTCGTGTCCTTATTATCTGAGTTCTTTGAGTCTGCTGTGGTTGGAAGTGCGTGAAGACTTTACAGTAAAGTTTAAACTAAGAACGTCAGGCGCAGTTCACTGCGCTGCAGTGATGTGTGATTGGCTGGGCTGCACCACTCGCTTGTTCGAAAAACTCTAAAGTCAGCCTTCCTGCACTTTGAAGTTAGACACTGAGTTGCTCTTTACCGCTTCTGAATTAGGCACATGGAAATGAAGGGTGCTGTACTAGTTTTTCTGCTGGTACCTTAAAAAGTGAAAATTAGACGGTTTCTCAGTACGTTTGGTTAGACTTGTGAGGTACATGCATCTCTTACCTTGTAGCACACAAATAACTAATTCCAATTTCTGTCACTGTATAATTTCTGAACTCACGAAACTTGAAGGAAATACTGCAAATATGTCCAAATCGGCAAGGAATTTCCTATCTCTATTTTTTTAAATCTTTTTGTCTGTCTACAATTGACTGTTAACCCAGCTCCTTTCTGAGCAAAAAGTGTTAAGAAGGTCTGTGCCATGTCTCTCTTTTGTTCCTCCGTAGCCCTTTGGATTTGGAGCAGTGTTCCCTCCAAGTGCTGGAGCCAGAAGGCAGTCCCAGCTGGAGTCTCCTGAAGCTGCTGGGAGATCGTGGGTGCACTGTGGTGGAGCTGGTGGAGTCCTTGCAGGCCCTGGAGCACACAGAGGCTCTCCAGTGTCTCGGCCATGCAGGTCAGTGCTGGGCCTGTGCTTTTGCTGCAGCTCTGGGTTTTACACTGGAAACACTCAGGTAGCTTGTTTTCTGCAGTAGATAAAAACATCTTTAGTGCTTGAATTCTGGTAATTGGTATCCATATGATTATCAAGGTAATTGGCTCATCTGATTCTGAGATTAAAAGTAAGCCAAGTAGATAAACAGCCTTTGTACAGTGTTGTTGTGGACTTGAATTTGGCTGCATGGACATGCAGGGTGGACCTGTATTTGTTCCTAACTTTGCTATGTGTAAATTCTGTTTTAAAGGTATAAAGATTGTTGTACAGCCAGACTCTCAAGCAGTGCTCTCTGGTCAGGTGGTCAAGCTGTGTTGCTGGGCAACAGGACACCCATTTGTGCACTACCAGTGGTTCAAGCAGGAAAAAGAGGTAATAGTTGATAAACAGTGCAGGTTTTTGCAATAGTGAAAATAACAGGTAATGATTTTGGATGATACCTTTTTCTTTCTAAGACTCTTCCCCTTATTTACAATGAGAGAAGATTGCTGGATAGTGACCCTAGGAATCTGCTAAAACAATGTGGTGATTCCTTATATTCAAACCACTTCATCCCTGGGGGCTAATTTTGGAATGGTACAGAAAGGAAGCTGCAAGTTTAGTTGTCTCTCAGCTTAGCAATAAGTTTCAAGTATGTGAAGGAGTTGAGGCTGGTCTTATGGACACGGAAATAAATATTGTAGTGCTTGATCCTGGTTTAGATTAAACCAATCTAAATTTCAGTGGTTTTGGTTCACCTGTGATTCAGGTTCCCCATGGTGATTCTCCAGAGCTGGTTTTGAATCCAGTGAGTGTAAAGGATTCTGGCTTTTACATCTGTCGAGTGAACAGTGACTGTTCCTTCGTGTTCAGTCGGTGGGCACGCCTGGAGGTCTGTGAGCTCCGGGGTACATCTCATGGTGAGTGGCAGAACCACTGTCCTCCCACTTCCTAGAGGAACTTGGGCCTCTGTAGCTGTGCTTAGGTTGTCTCACCCTTTCTTTTGTTTTTTCTTCCTTTTTGTTTCTTTTAAGGGAGCGTGGTGGGTTTGCCTCAAAACAAATTGTGCATTTGTGTTCAGCCTCAGCCACAAAACCTGACAGTGGGGGATGCTTTGGTACTGGAATGTGGAGCTGTTGGAAACCCAATTCCTCATTACCAGTGGTTCAGAAATGGATTTCCCTTGGCAAATGGGAGCAAAAATGTCTACACAGTAAGTTACTGCAATGGGCCAGCCTTGGGGGCAGATGTGCAACCACCTTGAACTTATCACAGAAAGCTTTCTTGAAGAAAACAATTTCTCCATAGTCTTGATTAACCTCTGACAGAAGTGCTTGCTCCAAGTGCTTCTTTAGTTTTTACTTTTTCTTGCATGGGGGCTTAAATGCAAGGCTTGAATACCTGCTACAGGTGTTGTCTTGGGGTCTGTGGGGATGACTGGGATGATACTTGCACAGGTCACTTCTGTGGACGTGGAACATCAGGGGACATACTGGTGTCACGTATTCAACGACCACGAGGGTGAAGACAGCAAGAAGGTAGAAGTCATTATAGGTGAGGAGTTTTTCTGTTTGATACAGGACAGCTGAGGTTGTTCATTGCAAGCAGAATGAGTGAATAGAACATGTTTCAGGGTGTGTGCACGTGCATGTATTTTCAGGGAACTGAAGAGGAGCAGATCCCTGTATAGCTTCCAGATCTATCTGGGAATGCTAGTATGTACCTCACAAGTTCTTTCCTAACCTGAGGAATATCCTAGTGTAGTACTCCCAGGTTTCAGTGATTAGTGCTGTACAGTGCTGTGGTCAGTGCAGATTTGTACTGCTGTAAAATGAGCCAGATTGCAGAGCAGCTTGACAGTGACCTTTGTCTCCCACCTCGTATGCTAACACTAATAACTGAGAGCACTTGTCTTCCAATTTTCCCCCTCCTTAAAACACAAGGAAGGAAAGCAGTGGCAGTGGAGTGCACAGAAGGTAAAGTAAACCTTTAGTTGTGAATCAGTTTTGAAAAGTCAGTGAGGGGACGATGGGTTGCTGAAAAGCATGTGTGGGTGAAGAGCTTTGGTCTAGTTTAAGGCACTGATGCATGATGCAGTGCTCCTTTTGCATGTGCTTTTCTCTTCTTTGCCTGGATGCCAGGATCTAGAGTACAGGAGAAAAACCAGGCTGCTTTCTCCTGTGCTATTCAAATGAATGTAAAGATCTGGAGAGGTTTTTGGCTGGGCTCAGGAGGCAACATCCTATCCAAGAAAATCTGGAGGTGTTTAGGAACAGCAGACCTGCTCTGAGACATCCCTGGGGCTTCAGACACAGTGGTTTTCTTTTCCATGGTTTCCAGTGCTCTCAGAATAAAGAGGTGAAACCTGTGGTAGCTTAGAATATTTCAAAATTGTGTCTGAAGTCTTTCTGAACACATGTGGCTTCCCAAAGTAAGATTTCTTGCTCAGGATGTTGCTTTTTCAGCAGTCTTTCAAGCATATCCTCTTCAAAAGGGTGATTCTGATACCTTGTTCCTTGCTCCTTCAAGCTGCCTGCATGCCTGTGGGATTGGAGCATAGGGAGTGTCCCTCCCTTGGTTTTTACTCTGCTGTGCTGTAATGCTGGTCTAGCATGGCTTTGTACATTGCTGGATTTTCTCTTCTCTGGGTGGAATAGACACGAAAGATTACATTTGCAGAAATGCAAAGCCAAAAGTGTTTTAGAAAAGTAACTTGTTTTCCGTGTTCAGCTTTGATTATTAGTGGCATGACACATTTTTATTAATAAAAATGTTGCTTTTGCTTATTGTTTAAATGATGATCTTATTGGTGTGTTTCTTTGCAGAAGATTTTAATGATCTGCAAGAATCAGGTCAGTGATAAGTTTTGAAAAACTTTAGTTTTGCATCTCATTTTTATGTTACAAGTCACTGAAGCCTAGCTGGGTTACAATATATACTTTACAGTATTTGCATGTGTCTGTAACTAGGAATTAAATAGGGGCAGGTATCATGTCCAAAAGGGGGTCCAAAAGGTTGACTTGAAGCATATAGTGAATTATAGGGGTGCTATTATCTTTGTAAAATCACCCAGGTCTGGTCTTACTGCACTGCACATGCACTTATACAAAGGGAATTATCTTTGCTTTCTTGTCTGTAGTTTCTCTGGACTCTCAGTTTTAGTACATTGCTGCTTTCTCAGATGATGTAAGGTGTCTGGCTGTAAACAACACAACATCAACAAAACACCCCCAAAGCCACCAAAACAAAAAAGAGCCCTTTTTTTTGTGCTAACTTAGTAAGGTGTTAGGCAAAGCAGTGTCTCTGCACGATAGCTGTGGGGAACATGCTGTGGGGAACATTTTCTGGTGTTGCAGCTCCAACTGTAGTCACTGACAGTGCTCTTTTCATCTCTTTCAAGCAGACCCACAAGAACTGCCGAGTCACAGACCTGTTGGTGAGTAGATTTGTAGCTGGAACATGCATTTCCCATCTTGGAAACAGATTTTGCTGCTTCTGACACTGCCAGTGCAAGACCTGTGGGGCACGTAGAGAGCTGCAGGGAGGGAGACCTGTGGGCATTGGTACAGTCCCTTACAATGCTTGCCTGCCCTTTCAGGAGTAAACTGTGCCTCTGTCCAAGCTTCTCCACTCTTTCAGGTTCATCAGTGTGAGGGGGAGTTTAGGTGCTCCCCCCCAAGCTGGTAAGGTTGGGGTTTTTCTGAGGTAAGAAGAGAGTTGAGCTGTATTATTGATGTAGGAAGGCTTTTGAAATCACATAAAATATTGTGCCTGGAAATATCGTGCCTGGATACTCTTTTCTCTTTGGAAGACCTTACTTTTAAAGGTAGTGAGCCCTGGAATATATAAACGTGACGTGTTCTTTTCTCCCTGTGTCTTGGCAGCCACAGACAAGGTGGCTCTGTTAATAGGAAACATGAGCTACTGGAATCATCCCCAGCTCAAGGCTCCTATGGTAGATGTCTATGAACTGACCAGTTTGCTGAGGCAGCTGGATTTCAAAGTCGTTTCTTTACTGGACCTTACTGAGTCTGAGATGCGAAACGCAGTGGACGAATTTTTACTTCTCCTGGACAAAGGAGTATATGGTAAGAACACCCAAAACCCCTTCTGAAGTAGGTCAGTGTGGTGCAAGTACACAAACAGCTGGTATTTACCTCTGCCAGCTCTCTACATGTGATGGCCAAACAGCCTTCATGGTAAATAGGGTGTGTGCAGAATGGGAAGCGTAAGTGAAAAGCACCCACCAGCACAGCCTTTGACTTGGCTTAAAATGTTTTTGTTTCTTTACTTTTAGAACAGATCAGAGGTTTGAACTCTTTTCTTTAGCCACACCTATAACTGCAGTGCAAGCTCTGGGGGAGGGCAGGTGGAATTGATGCACAGAGCAAAAGCCTTCGTGTCTTGCGTGGAAAAGGCCAGGAATGATCTGGTTGGGAGTGTAAGAAAAGTTCTTCTGTGGGCTTAGAGTTTTCAGCTGGCTGCCACTATTTTGTCATTTTTCTAAAGGCTAAGATTGTATAAACTCCTTGAGAAATGACTTAGAGCAGAGAGCAAAAAGTTTTGCCAGTGTCCCTATTTAAATTGCAGAATTCCTGTAGTAAAGCCCATTCACGAAAACATTATTTGAGCCTTTTTTGGAACACAAGGTCAGATTGTTTGCTATCATGACTTTTTTATGGATGTGTTACCTGATGCTCTGTCTGAGCAGCACTGGCTACTCTGACATTTGGGCATTTATGTCTGAGCCAAAAGCTCCCTGACACGAAGCCTCAGCCTGGCAGGAGTATCGAGGCTTTCTGAGAGCAGTCTGCTTTTTTACTCCCTGGGAAATAGATGTGCTGGTACATTTGGGACCCTTGCACCTTCTCAATTTTTTTCTGTAATTGTTGTCATGAAAGTAGAAAATAAAGCACAGAAAGGCTTTAATGGGTTTCTCAGCAGCACCACATGAAAGCTCTTACACAACATATTTTTGCAGTCATGCATTTCCAGCCACGTGGTATAAAAGGTAAACGGAGCAGTTTTTCAGTGGTGTTTGGCAATAACTACTTCAATTTAAATGGTCACTTTATCCTTTCTGCATAGTGGCTATTAACAGCTTAAAGCCAATAAAAGGTGCTGTCAGTGCACAAATAGGTAATGATTTATAGCATTTCTAGTGGGCATAGCTTCAAATAGAAGAGGCACAGTGGCTGCTGCTGTCTGGTCCCTGTTACATGTGTTCCTGATGCCTGCTAAGTTGTGCAATTCTGGCCAACTGCCAGGAAAGTGGCATTTCAGATACTGGTCCTTAAGGGCAGGAGTGGTAAACAAAGTGATGATGATTGCCTCCTCTGATGTCTTGGTTTGTGCTGTTCTAAATGTAGGGTGCAATTAACATTGTATTCCACACAGGGTAAAAGCATAGACCCAGATGTTTGAAAGGCTAAAAATATTTAGACTGCTTTCTTTTTAAAAGAGAGAGAGAGAGGCAGATACCACTTAAATGCTGACGTCTCTGAGGAACTTGAGCCTACTTAAAATTGTTGTGCCTTAGTCTCTGTTGAGACCCTGTGAACATGTTTACTCCACTTACCCCGGGTATGCAGGGATGTATTTCTGATCTTGAGCTCAGCGCGGTCGGTGCTGCAGGTACTCGTGCCACAGCACAGGCATCTGCCAAGGACAGCAAAGGAGTGCAGTCAGTGCCATGACTTACAGAGTGTACACTCAGATAGATTTCCAGTCAGCCTAAATTGTCACATTTCTGTCAACTTTGTTCAGCTGCACACTATAGACACTATATACACACACTAGACTGCTCTGTATAGATAAATAAAAAGTCCTTTTAAAAGATGGAATTTGCATCATTAAGGAAAGCCAGCACTGGGAACAGGCAATAGGAAAATCAAATCTAATCATACAAGCTTCTCTTAACTGCATTTTTTGGCAGTGGAAGTTATTAATGCTAAGAACATCTAATCTTACTGCAAATTGATATGTCTAATACTGGACATCTTCATTCATATAAGTAAAATCTAAGCCCTGGCTTGCAGTTTCAGGGTTCAGAAAAGCTGTCTTTAATTCCATGACATGTTTGGGGGTTTTTTTCCTACAAAAATATTTCATGTTTTATTGAAGATTTTAAATCTTAAAATGTTGTAGACTGTTGTGTACTGGCAAGTGAGGGAGATGATGGCAGGATAACCGTTTCTGGCTAGGAAAGCATGCAAAGAATTTGTTTGTTTAGTAGACCCAGAAGTAACCCAGTCTGTAACTAAGAGATGTAGCTGCAATCAACTGAACATGAGCTGCTGGTAGTTTGGTAATGGGGATGTGCTCTGGAGTCCTACCAAACTATTCAGCAGGGTTTTTTTCTGTCTACAAAATCTGCAGAGTTACTGCTGCTCAGAGCTTTGTAATTGCACACGTGGAGAAGATGTTTTACAGTTGGCACATTTCCTTGTTCCCATCTGTGAGTTACACATCATACACAACAGACTATTTCTGTTAGAGGTCATAACTACTTAAAGCATTTAAGAGTATTTAACTCGGCGTGTTTGATGCAAATATCCGATTGATTCTATTGCATGTGTGATATTTGCTTTTTTTTAAATTCATTGTGTCTGTGTGCTGTGGAGTCGATGTTAAAGTGGCTCGCCCCTGCCTCCCCTCCCTTCCTGTGTTAACAAAAGCATATTGACATTAAAAACCCGGCTTGGAGTGGCTTGAATGACCTCAGTCCCGCTGTGCATGAGGGCTTTGCCAGGCTAAGATGTGTGCTCCCCGTGCTCTCAGTCACACCTGTTCTGCACCCAGGTCTGTTGTACTACGCCGGTCACGGCTACGAAAACTACGGCAACAGTTTCCTGGTTCCCGTGGACGCTCCCAACCCCTACCGGTCAGCCGACTGCCTGTGCGTGCAGGGCATCCTGCGGCGCATGCAGCAGAAGGAGACGGGGCTCAACGTGTTCCTGCTGGACATGTGTCGGAAAAGGTGTGTCACCTCTGCTCCTCAGGGGAGGGCTGACAGCGGGGGTTCGGGGGTGGCTTTGCTCCACAGGACAGGGAGCAATGACTCAAGGCTGGGGAACCGGCTGTGAGGTTGGCTTTCTGTCCCCACGGGTGGATGCCTGCCTCCTGAGTCCAGCGACATTTATTTCTTCTTTTTTGCTGTTGCTTAAAAGTTATAGACCATTAGTCTGATGAGATAAAAGTGAAACTGGGCATCTTAAAGGAGAAACATGACCCTTTCCCCTTGCACCGTTATCTGCCTTCATTACAGGAGGAAGGAGAACCCCTGTGATCAAAGGCATGGTAATTTGGCAGAAGGGCTCAAGTGAAGTGCTTATTTTAGAACTCTTCAGAGCCATGGATTTTGCTTTTATGCTGGGGATGTTGTATCTTTACTTAGAGCTTAAAACCCAACTGATTTATGGGGTTTTTCTAAACAAAGTACTGTGTTCTTCCCATGTTGAGAAACTACGATGCCCAATTAAACTTGCACTTGAAATCAGCTCTTCAGTCAGCACTTCTGGCAATTGGTCTCAGGAATGTTTCATAACAGAAAAGTGCTGGTGCCTTGGTGTCTGTCGAGCCTCTAAACTTCAGTGCTAATGAAATGCCCGTCACCCAATTCAGGTTCACAGTCTGTATCCAAATAGAAAATCCATCTACATAAGCCTTGTGCTAACTATGCAGACACCGTGTGGGGGGGGAAAAGTTAGAAAAAAATCATAGCTTTTGGTGTAACATAAAATGGGCAGTTATCAGAAATGGGTTTTGCAGAGATTGTAGTCCAACTCTGCTAGTTACTATAACATGATGGTGCTGAGTTTTGTCTTTTAGCAGTCAGGACTCATTCCAGAATTGTAGGAGTGAAACAAATTCCTGGTTCTGAGCTCTGCTTTTCTGGTATTTTGAATTTGTTACCTTTATTGACTTTCTTGTGTCTCCATTTATTGCAGAAATGAATATGATGACACAGTTCTTATCTTGGATGCTCTGAAGGTTACAGCCAATATTGTTTTTGGATATGCAACGTAAGGAAATTTTTCTTCTTGTGTGCCCCAGAAGTGAGCACTGAAACTGTACAGCTGCCCTTTTCCAGAACAGTACTGTGGGGTTAACAGACCAGTAACCTCGGGCAGCTTGCAAGTTAAGTGCAAAAGCTGCTGAATAGAAGTAGCCAAGAGCTTTCATAAAATCTTCAATGATAAATTGAAGCTCCTCCTATAAGGAGTTTGATAAACAGCTGTGGTGTGTGATGGCATTGGAAGGGAAACCTTCCATGAGCTGCTTGCAGGGGAACACAAAGAGCAGGTTGGCCTTGGACACAACCTGGTTTTCAAACTGTAGGAAATTCCTTCCCCCGTTCCCAACACAACTTTCCTCCTCACCATGCAGATGTTTCAGTGTTTTTTCCTTGTCTGCTGCTGGTGATCTCACAGGTGCCAAGGAGCAGAAGCTTTTGAAATTCAGCAGTCGGGGTTGGCCAATGGCATCTTCATGAAGTTCCTGAAGGAGCGTTTGTTAGAAGACAAGAAGATCACTGTTCTGCTTGATGAGGTTGCAGAAGGTGAACTCCAGCTTACTGCACTAACAGTCTCCTCAGCCTGCATTGCTGAAAACAACTTTGCTTACGTGTTCTTCCTCCCATGGTGAATGTGTTACACTACTTAAAGCTCTTTCTGGTTGTGTTTTGATCAAATAGCAGCCATTTTGGCCAAGATCAGCCAGTGTGAGGCTGGCTCTGTAGGGGATGTCTCTCATCAGCTGCAGGTCACAGAGCTTTGCCCAGTCTGTCTTTTGTTCAAGAATGGAGAGAAGGACTGACCTGTTGGGCAGTGTGACAGGCACTGCTGTCAGTACTCCCAGGTCCTGAGTGTCAGGGACCACACAGGTAAATTGAAGACACTTGTAAATGTGCCAGAGGAGTGCTCCCATTGCCAGTGTTCCATGTAAATAGCCCCCATGGAAAAGGCCCTGCTGGCACTGTGCTTCCTGCTGGCTGCCTTTGCCACCAGAGTGCAGTGCTGGCTCGTGCTCAGCTTGGTGGCCCCCAGGCCCCCGAGGTGCTTCCCTGCAGAGCTCTGTCCAGGGAGTCAGGCCTCTTCCTGCCCAGGTGCAGGGCATCATTCCTGCCTGGGATGTGCTGGCGCTGGCATAACCACAGCAACCACACAACACTGCAGCAAGGGACTTAATTCAGTTGGAATGGCAGCAGCATTGATTTTGAAAGAACCTGTCTGCACCTTCCTTTTTAGATATGGGCAAGTGCCCCCTGGCCAAGGGCAGGCAAGCCCTGGAGATCCGCAGCAGCTTGTCGGAGAGGAGGGCGCTGACAGACCCCGTGCAGCAGAGCACAGCCTCGGCAGCGTCGCTGGCACGGAACCTGCAGTGGGCCAAGGCTCATGGTAGGGGACACTCTGCTCCTACATGAGCCTGCTGCCGTGGGGGGAGAAGTGAGAGCGTGTAGTATTGGATGGAAATGGGAGACATTCAGATTTATAGCTGAATTTTCATTAGTCTGTTCAGTAGGAAATCTTGGTGTTGGGGTTTACCCTTACGTGAGACAGGAATGAACAAGGTGACATGGAGAATTCATCCACAGTAAGTATATTTAAAACCACAGTAGGGGAGACTTACAGGATGTCTGCCTCCTGGACAGTGTCCCAGGAGTCTGTGTGTCTAACAGTGACACTTCTAAGACATCATTAATCTCATTCAAAAGTCATCACCTAGAATAGGCAGGCAAACTGTATGGTAAGTGTGCATGAGATGAAAAGGAGTTTTCAATGTATACAACTAAGAAAATAAGGATGAGACGAGTTGGAGGCTTTCTAGCTTCTTTTAACAAAGGCAGTGCAGTTTAAGATCTTTCACCTTATTTACCTAAAGTTGTTGGGGTACATCTTCAAATTGCTTTGATAGATTGGGCAGAGGGTCAGGGTGGCATTTCTAAGACAGCTCTTCCACAGATGCAGGTATTTATTTGTGAAATTATGCCCTTAATTCTTGTTTGTTAAATGATTGAAAAAAACATAGAAACTTATTTTAGAAAAATACCAAATGCATATGCTGAGTTATATTCAGACTGTAACGATGTGTTCTTCGCAGAGCTTCCAGAAAGCAGGTACCTTGACTTTAAATGTGGTGTTCAGATCCAGCTGGGGTTTGCAGCCGAGTTCTCCAACGTCATGATAATCTACATGAGGATGGTGCAGAAACCCCCCGAAGTGGCCCTTTGCAGAGCCCACGTCACAGACTTCGCCCTCGTAAGTGCTTCCTCTTGGTGTCTCATTGTCTTGCTCCACTGAAGTTGAAAATTTCCTGTTCCATCCATGTCAGACTGCATCTTTTGTAATAAAATGGGTCCAAACTGTTGAAACTTCTAAAACTGAAATAAGTAATGGTTTATGATCTACAAATTCTATACCTTCAATTAAGTTCTCGTTTCTTTCTTGCAACAGGACCTGGATGTGGATCCTAAATTGGCTAATAAAGGAACTCCTGAGGAAACTGGAAGCTATTTAGTATCAAAGGACCTTCCCAAACACTGCCTCTACACCAGGCTGAGTTCACTGCAAAAACTAAGGGTTAATATATATTACTCCTCACGTTTGTTCAGATAACTGACACTAATCATGTTGCTTTGCAGCTCTGTTGAAGCATCTGTGTACTGTCTGCACAGTAAGTTCTTTGGAGGGAAGCAATGACTAATAGCACAGTTTAGTGACTTTAATTCTGTAGCTGAAAAGTAAAAGCCAGGGAATGGATGCACATGCAATCCTGAAAGCGGCATGCGAGGCCCCCTGTATTTTCTTGGCCAAGGTGGTTGTTTTTGTGAAGATGATCTATAGCACACTCTGAGGGTGTTCCTATGCACTGCAGTTCAGGAAGAACATGACCTGAAGCAGAGCTGCCTCTTAGAGAGTCATTAGTAGGAGATGAAAGTGTTGTGTATCATCAGCCAGTGCTCCTGGGCATGCAGTTTTTGGAAGGTTCTCCCTTCAGCAGACTGGGGCACTGTGAAGTGTCTCTCTGTATCTTTGTGTCATGAGCACCTGCCATCTCTTCTTCAGTGCTTTTGGCAGCTGAGGTAACATAAGTGCTTCTAGAATTACAGACTGTCCTGTGAGCAAGTACTGACCAAAAGAGGTCCTCAGTAAACAAGTCTTGCCCAGTGTGTCCTCAGCTCCTAAAAAGGTTGCTCTTCTCCAGGAGGCCAAGCCTCTCAAAGGGTTTCCTGCAGTGTTTATTTGGATTGGAAGTATAACTTGTTCTCTCCCCCACCTTTCCTCTTTTACAGGAACACTTGATCTTCACTGTTTGCTTGCACTATGAGTATTCAGGAATAGAAGATACAATGGATGAAAGAAAGGAAGTTAATGTTGGGAAGCCTCTTATTGCTAAATTAGGCCTTCATCATGGATTCAAACCCAATAACTGTCCTCATACCTGTTGCATGACTGGTTACCCTTTTCATAATTCAGTGGAATCGAGTCTTAGAGAGGCAGCTGAATACTACATCTCCAGTCACTGCCAACCAAATTCCTGTCCAGGTGTTTACCATCCAAACTGTACTTGCTCAGCCAGCATCACACAATCAGGGGCGTGTTCCTGCAACGGGACTTCCAGGATATTGGCTTCAAGACATGAAGTATGGAATTACTCACCCACTGTGGGAAAGAGTAATGTACCAGTAGAGACCACTGATGATACTGTTGAACTGGAATTCCTTCTCTCTGACAGCCTCAGCTTCTCTGAACAGCAGTAGCTGGGATGTGTTTGGAACAGACCTCCACAGAGCTCTGCAGGATGCCTCCTGAGTAAAAATAACCTGTTATCCTGAGAGTCCTGCAACTGCCTCTTTGGCTCCAGAAGAGCATCTGCCCTGTGGAACTCTCCACTAGGAGATTTCAGGGCTGCTGTTACTGTCTCTGTAGTTACAGCTTTGGTTCATGCATCAGCTACTTCTCCTCATTCTGTCAGCTAATTGGGAGCTTTGGCAGCTCCCATACATTAAGTTTCTGGGCCATGCTCACCTTGACATAAATTCCTGACTGCTGCAGGGATGATGGTTTCAGTATTACTCCTGCCTTGCACAGAATTTTAATTCAGGTGGAGTAAGATCCGCTCGTGTTTTAGAGCGTGGCATTTTGAGCACCAAGGTGTTTGCTGTGGACTGGAGATAGTTTACAGTGTCAGGTGTGGGGGAGGACAGGTTGGCAATTTGAGGGAGTTGGGTTTATTTTTTTTTAAAAAAGATTGATCACCCTCTTAGTTTAATAATTGCAGCAGTCTAGGAATGCAGTGAGGACCCCTCCATGTTGTGGAAATTAGGCAGTTATTAATTGCTAGGGTACCATTGCAGCAATTTAGTCATTCCAGGTTTATTTTAAGAGCTAATGAGAAAAAATGTGTTCTGCCATCCTTGTTGGCATGCAGTGAGCACGAGCCCAGGAGCCCTGTGGGTGTGTGTTACCACAGCAACCAGCCTCCACACCCACATCTGCAGTGGATGTGGGGGAAGTGGCCAGGACTTTCCATGTGCCCTTCCCACAGCCCCTGCTGGCACCTGCCTGTGTGCTTCCAAGTCCCTGCAACGGGGAGGGAAAGCCTTCAACCTGGTATGCAAATGACTTCACATAAGATCAAGCAGCTCTCAGACGCTTCCTCAGCTCTCTGCTGACTTAATGTGATGGTTATGATTTATTTCACCTCTCTATACATGAGCTAGTTCTGCTTCCTGAGGCAGCTTCCTGCCACCCTGCCAGAGAGGGATGCTGAGCATGCATGGCAGGACAGCACCAGCCGTCCTGTGGAGATGGGTGCCTCTCCTGTGGGTTACCAGCAGGCAGCCTGGAGTCCTGGAGCAGCCTCTGTCACAACGTGCTCAGATTATCCCCCTCTAAATGGGCAGTTTGTTGGTGCTGTAGGTGTTTAAAGTGGTCCCTGGATTCTTTTCTGTTCACATCCTGTCTGTGCCTGTCAGCTCTTTTCCTCTCCTTTCCCTTCTGTTGAGTGCCAGTAGTATCTGTGGTACCTGCCTCTCAGGACCAGCTGAGGGTTGGTCCAGCAGTTTTTGAGAACTGCTTTGAAATACTGGGAATGTACCAAATCTGATATCTTTTTTTGTCTGTAGGAAGCATAACAATCTTTTAAGAAAGTACAGTTGCTATAAAACATTTTTGTTTTATTTTGTGTATTTTGTTTATTTTGCAGATTCTCAAAGCTTTGTAGGTTTTGTTCCGTGCCTGCCTTAGGGATATGCAGAGTCTGCTGCACTCTGGTTGCAGCTGCAAAGAGAACACTTTGTTTGAAACAACCCTTAGATTATCAGTTCTGCTTTTAGTGGAAATGGTGGGTTCATTTTAATCAGAAAATATCTGTGTTTGATGCCAAGCCATTTACCTGTGCTGGCAGGAAGAGAACTGCAGCTGTTTGCACACTCACTGTATTCCAGCACATGAATCAGAGGTGGGACTCGTTACCTTTGCAGAGAGTTGTATACATTGAAAACTCCTTTTCATCTCATGCACACTTACCATACAGTTTGCCTGCCTGTTCTAGGTGATGACTTTTGAATGAGATTAATGATGTCTTAGAAGAAATGTCATTGTTAGACACACAAACTCCTGGGACACTGTCCAGGAGGCAGACATCCTGTAAGTCTCCCCTACTGTGGTTTTAAATATACTTACTCTGGATGAATTCCACCTGTCACCTTGTTCATTCCTGTCTCATGTAAGGGTAAACCCAAACACCAAGATTTCCTACTGAACAGACTAATGAAAGCAGCTTCTCAGATTGGCAGATGGTGGCTCTGTAAGAAAACATGTTTTCTTGCCTTGCCCCTCAGTTCATTCCCAGACTGAGCAAAGAGAGCTCGGTAGTAGCATCTGTTGATGGAATAGTTCCTGTTAAACTCCATCTGCCTGCCAGCTCTAAGATGTTCCAACCATGGTGTGTATATAAGGTACAAAAGGTATAATTAGAATTCTGATGTATCAAAACCTGGAGTGGGTTTAATTATGTAAGATGGACATTTTTGGCCAGCTCTAAGTAATAAAAAATACCATGAGTGGCGAGATGGTGCTCAGCAGTTGCCTTTGCAGCCTGGTTGTTATTTGCATGCAGTGCAAGATGTAGATTTTTGCCTGGTCTGAAGCTGAGCCAGTTCTTGCACGGTGGCTGTGTGGGAGCATAACTTCTGAGGCAGAGGTCTGGGACGTGAAGGGACAAAGAGAAGAGATCCCCCAGGGCTGGAAGGGTGGATGAGCTGCCCCAGGCAGTGTGAGCAGCCGGCCATGAAGCACAGCCTCAGCGGGGGAGCGGGTGGAGGCAGCCCCAGCACTGCCCCCAGGGACAGCAGCAGGTGCCCTGCCAGTGGCTAATGGTGGCCACCACGCTCAGTTTATGGGGTAACAAGGTTATTGAGTGTTTTTAACACTTCTGTAGGGTAGTAGAGTGCTCGCTGGGCAAGGAGCAGAGCAGCTTCCCTCTCTCTCACCCTGCTAACATGGGCAAAGTCATGTCAGGCAGAGGGTGCAGAAGTGGGTAATGCCAAAGCCCAGAGCTGATTTAGTTAACTGGTAAGGACTGGAGATTCACCTTGAGTTAGAGGACTGCCTGCAGCAAACCAGCAGACCTTGGGATCAGGTTGGCAGTGGAGGGAAGCAGCCAACAAGCTGTTGTTTAAGCTGCAGCTGATAGTGAGCTCAGTTGTTATTAAATTGTGTTTGGTGGAAGAATCACTGTAGAGGCAGCAGTGTTTGCAATTTGAAAGAAATGGCAATGATGATAATAGCCCCAGTCTGTCCCAGGGAAGGACCAAAAACCAGGTCATGCCAGCCACCAGCCCCAGCTGGGGGCATCTCTTGCTGATCACTGTGTGTTTAGGGGTTTGTTCAGTAAAGACTTTTATGGCAGCAGAGAGGGAAGTTTGCAACACGGGAAGTAGTGTTGTTACACAAACTAAATGGAATTTGTATAATCCTGACTCATCTTCGGTAGGTGGGGATGAATCAGATGTCCTTCCTCCAGCAGGAGATGCCAAGGACCAGCATGGAAAGTCTGAGTGCTTGAAAGCCTCCCAGGCCACAAACCAGCAAGGTGCCTTGATTTTAACTTTGCTTCCATTGTAGGAAGATCATCACAGGCAGCTTGGAATCAGCAGCCACTGCCAGGCCCCGTTGCTGCTGCCACCCTTGTCCATCAGGACAGTGTTTCCCGAGGTAAAGAGAGGAAAGATAGCAGGAAAATAGCTCTTGCTGGAAACAATGCTGCATTTAATTGAGCTTCTTCCCACTGCAGAGGTTTCTTAATTGGCTGCCAGCAGCTTTCACTACGTTCCTCTGACTTGCTCAGAGTCCAGCCCTGCATGTTTTGGATTCCCCTTTATCCTTATTTTAGTAGGTGATTATTCCATTTTATGGGTGGGCTGTGGGAAGGCAGAAGTCCGAGCACAGCTGCTGCTGGTAGGGAGTGCCTGGGTGTCTGTTCCTGCAGCCCTCGTGTCAATGGCATCTCCTCCAGTGCCCAGCTCCCCAGGGACCAACCCCTGCTCAGGTTCAGCACTCTGCTTTTGCTGTGTAAATGCAGGTGAGCACACAGCGAGAGGAGCTGTTGATGGCACCATCTGCAAAAGCCTAATGGCTCATTCATTAAGCAGTGGGAGCCGGCACTGCCACAGTCTAATCAGATACTGTATGATGAATAATTCAGAAATAATCCTCCTATACTTGAATAAATATCAGGAGAAGGAAGGAAAAAGGCCCATACATATGGCACACTAAGAGAACAAAACAGGCATTCTTCAGTGTCCCAGGCTGCTGAGCACTGTGGTACGGGATGTTAATCGTGCAGGTGGCTGATGCCTGACGAGGAGCTGACTGGGGGCTGCTGGCCCAGCACTCGGAAGGTGCTGGTGAGCAGAAAAGTGCTCATGGGAAAATCCAGCAGCATTGCAGCTGGAAGTATGCCTGTGCCTGGGTTGTGTAACTGGCTGCTGACACGGGTGGGGCACTGAGCTCAGGAGGGGATGGCTGGGAAGACCCAGGTCCTGGCTGGCCTTGGGCTGTGCTGCTCTGTGCTGGGCAGTTCAGGGGGGGCTGTCCCCCAGCAGCTCCTGCCCACACCCCCGGAGCTGCTGGGGGTGGAGTACTGGTTATCTCCTGTGAGATCCCTTTCTTTTAATAGCTCTCATCTTTCCAAAAGCAATCCTAGAGGTTTTAGTCCAAAATATAATAGGAGACTTATTTTAATAACCAGGAAAGGAAATTATTTTTTTTCCAAGAAAATACAAAGAGATTAGCGATAGGAGCATCTGAAAAGGGAAGTTTAGTTTGGTTTTTAATATTGAACGTTTAAATATAAAGTACCATTGCATTCTAAACAGTGATAGAAAGAAAAACGTAAGTATTCTAAAACAAGAAATGCAAGCCTCTGCTCTTGTAGATCATATATTACCAGAACATTTAAGGTGAAAACCTTAAAAAGCAACTGCAGGAACAGGCAGTATTAAGTATTTGCCAGAAGCTGTAAAGTTATTAGTCTGAATTCAGGGCTTGAAATATGGAATGTGTATGTTACACTTCCTGCTTGAGCTAAGCATGTTTCACTAGCCAGGAAAGAACTGTTTTGTTTTGTTATTGTCCTTCCCAGAAATGGGGAAGGACAAAAAGGGCAGCTTTTATTCTGACATAAAAAACCCTAAATGTAAATCAACTTTGGTTTTTATTGTGTCAGTCCACCTGCAAAGTCTTCTATGGCCCCAGCACATCTTTAATGTGCAGAAGCTCTGTTTGTAGCTGTGTGTGATGCAGTTAAAATTGATCTCTGTACAGAAAGCTGATGATGAATACACCATGGCTTAGAGTTCTGAATTTCAAGAGCCTTAAAATCCTTAGAAGTTAAATAATTAAAAAGTTATTATTGCACACAAGTTCAGCATTCACTACAGCATCAAAGGGAAAGTGTTCTGAGTTGGCAGCACTCCTTGCTGACTGCTGAGAAGTAACAGCGGGCTACACTGGAGACATTTCTTCAGGAAGAAGGAGGGGGTTCAAGATGTACCTGCTTCCTGGAGAATGAAATAGGTGGTGTGGGAGTTGGGACTGCACGGCTCCGTCAGGGCAGGTGAGCAGGAGGTCCCATCTCAGCTGCAGTCCAGGTGGAAGGACTCACTGGTGATGGTTTCACTGGTCAGGACAGAGGCTGCACGCGAGGACAGCGGGGTCAGGGGCTTTGATCTCCCGGTCACTGCAAAGCCAAGGGAGAAAATGGGATAACCTAAACAAACGGGATTTCTTCCACCACAGCTTCCCAGGATTATGTGGCACAGTGCCTGGTGGAGTGGACGGGACCTCTGGTCTAAGACCTCAGAGCTAAGATGTAAGGTCAACCTGCTAAAAAACCCCCAAAGCCTCCAAACACACAAGTGATGCTTGTAGGAACACTCACTATGCAATTGCCTGTTACTTTGTGTGCTTGAATTAAAAAGCCACTGGAGAAGAGCCATCAGCCTGGCACTGCTTGTAAATCATACTTAAAATTCTCTTATTTTATTTTTAAAATCAAATACTGAGGGGGACGGACTTTTTCTGCCATGTCAAGGACACCTTGCTGGGAGGAAAACAAATAAATCTGTGTGAAAGGCAGCATGCACAAGGACCTTTGTGCCATGTATAAACTGTGAAATCGATTAACAGTTCTGATATTAATACCAGAGTGGTAGTAACAGCTGCCATCTTCTTTATGCTATTATGCAAGCCAACCACAGAAATGCAATGTAAGTAAACAGAATTTGGTTTTCACTTTAATCAAATCAGTTTCCTGGTTAATTGGGAAGAAATAGGGTGCTATAAATATTATGGCTTAATTCTGCAAGTCCCTTGCAGGATGAGCTTGTGCAAGCTGAATTTCATGGCCCTTCTTGAATGTTAAAACTAGTGCAGAACACAAATCCATTTGGGTTTTTTATATAAATCCCCAAATCGATTTATTAAATTCACATTCTGTAAACTTGTCAGACTCACTGATTGCCACAGTTTGCAATAGAGCAGTTTGCTGCTGTTTTGGTTCATTGGACAAGTTAGAATTTGTACGTGGGGAAGTCCCGTGGGCTGGGGTGGGGCCGCCAGGGCATGGGCCGGCCCGATGGATAATTCCCTGCCCGACCGATACCTGCGGGCACAGCTTCAGGGGCAGCCTGCCAGCAGGAGCTGTGCTCGAGCAGAAGGCCTTTGGGACTCGGTGCCTCGCCAGGAGGCTCGTAAGAGATGTTCATAAACCGGCATTATTTCAGCCAGAATATGTACTGTGCTATATGCTCAGAGTATAAATGTGAGACGGGTGTTATGTGTTTAAAGCCATTAATGCGATCCAATAAAGCGATTCGCATGCCAAGGTTTACATTCTGGAAATGGTGCTGCACAGCGGCAAGAGAGAGAAGAAAGGCTCTCGTCCTGCCGTTCCGAGCAATGGCGATGCCGCCAGGATGCTCCGCAGCCAACAAAGGCGGCTGGTGGGAGGCGGCGCACGGGCCGCAGGCAGCGCCCGGTGCCGGGTGTGCGAGGCAGGGCAGCACTGCTCCGGGACACGCTTCCCGGCCGCGCCCCGGGCCCGCAGGGTGACCCCGGCCGGGCCCGGGCACAGCGGCCGCAGCGCCGGCGGAGGTGGCAGCGTGTGGCTCCTCCCGTCCTTTGTTGGCCTGGAAGCGGAGCAGCGGCCGGGTGTCTTCCCCCGCTGCCCTTCGAGGCCTGAAGCGCTCTGGCCCCGGGAGCGCCCGGAGGGCTCCGGGGAGCGCCTCCCGGGGCTGCCCCGGCCCCGGGGAGATCGGCCCTGCCCGCCGGCACCGCTCGGTCCCGCTCCGGGCGGGACCCCCCGACCTGCCCGGGCTGCGGGAGGCCGCGACCCGGCCCCGGCCCCGCGGCGCCCGGCGGCCCCGCAGCCTCCCCGCCCCCGGCACTCTCCAGGGAGCCGTTCCACACGGAATCACACGGGAGCGTCTCCCCATCTGTGCCGCCGAGCACCCCCACCCCCACCGCCCAGCCCCGCAGCCTCCTGCCATTATGTTCCTCCGTCGCGGGGCCGGGCCGCGCCGCGGGCCGTAGCCCTGCCCGAGCCCGCCGGCTCCGGCCGCAGCAGGTGTGTCGCATGGGGACCGGAGGTTGCATGCGGTGGGGTCGCTTCCTCCCGGCCCGGTGGCGGCCGCAGCCCCGCGGGCACCCGCGCCGGGGCTGCCCGGGCCGGCGGCTGCGGGCCGGCCGGGCGGGGGCGGATCGCTGTGCCCGTCGCCGGAGGGGCCGCGGCCTCCTCTCCCCGGGCGTCCCCGGGGCTCGCAGGACCCGCTCGGGCAGGGGCCGGGAGCGAGCGGGCCCGCGGGGAGGTGCCCGTGGCCGCGGCGGCCCGGAGGAGGGAGCGGCCCCCCGGGCCGAGGGGCCGAGGGAGGGCCGGCCGCGGCCGCCTGTGCGGGGAAGACGGGCCGAGGCAGCGGAAGAACATGGTGGTTCTCCCCAGAACGGGGTGGGGATGAGGGATGCGGAGAAGGTGTGCAGGGTTGTGCCCGAGACCTCTGCTCAGTTGCAGGTGCAGCCCAGGGCAGAGGGGCTGGCCGGGGTTGCCCACCCGCCCGGAGGGAGCCCTGCAGAGCAGCATCTCCCGCAGCCCCCGAGAGGAGGGGGCTCGGCGCGTAGGCGGAGGTGGTTACTGGTGTTCCCAGAGCAAGGGTGAGTAGCCAGGAGGAGCGGGGTGGCTGCTGTCTCGGTCTGTGTGCCTGTCAGCCATGCAGGAGGAAGGCCCAGCGTGGCCGAGGTGAAGGGGAGCGGGCAGGAGCAGAGCGGCCACGGGCACAGGTGGGTGCGGACCCCCGGAGCGGCCTGGGCACCGCGGGGAGCCGAGCCCCTGGCCGGGCATCGCCCCAGAGGCGCAGGGCCGAGCAGGCGGCTCGGTCCGCACGGTCTCTGCGGGGTGGGAGCCGCGCAGAGCCTGCCCGGGCCTCCCCAGGCGGGGGTTGCCGGCCGGGGGGGCTGCCCAGCCGCGGGGCTGCAGCTCGCTGGTTCTTAGGGCCTCCAGCATAGTCGAATAGCAAAAGAAAAAAAAAACCAGCGCAGCGGCCAACTCGGTACTGCGAGGAGGGGGCAAAGGAACTATTTTGCAGGCATCTTGCTGCTGCGGAAATGGCTTTCTTGAGGGGAGGGAGGCGCGCGTGTGGGTACTCTGTCTAGCAATGCTGCCCAGAGCTCAGAAAATGCCACTCGGGCGGCCCCAGCTGCAGCGAGCGGTGGGGAGGGCGGACGGGAGAAGCCCTCGCTCAGGCACCCCTCGGCCGTGGGCATGAGGGGGCAGATGTGACGTGTGTGAGCAGCCACCCCTCGTGCTGTGGGAGCAGAGGGGGAGCAGCCCGGGTTAGCAGCCTGTCTCCCAGGGCTGTGGCCGAGCCTGCCTGGTGCTGCAAGAGAGATCCTATGAGGATTTTTATTGCGGTCTCTTTGTTAGCTACAGACAGGCACGCACACACTCCCAGCTCTCAGCCAGGTTGTGGGAGGTAAGTGGGGGAGGCGAGGAAGGGAGCGTGCGGGGGGCTCTGGGGAGCAGGGGCTGCGTGGGCCGGGCAGGAGGGGAGCCGGGGCACAGGGCTGCGCCGGCCCCACGCCACACAAAAAACAGCCCCTGCGATTTTCAGGGACTTGTTGGCAACTCAGCGAGGGTTGCCATAGCTTTTTATGTAGGGTGACCAGAACCGGCTGGAACTGGTTTGAGGCAGATCAGCTCCTGAACACAATGCAGTCACTGAGCTACTACACTGGGAGAGCTTCCTCCCTTCATGGCAGCCAAAAGCAGAGGAGCTTGCAGAAAGATACCATCCCAAAACAGTATGTGAATGCACACTTTAGACACACAGCACTGGTATGTGGCTAACGTAGTCATAAAGGGTTCTGTATGTAAATGTACATATTTGCAGTAACTGAGATTACTTTGGCTTTTCGTGCCTTTTTATGCTTAAGGAATGGGCAAGAGCTGAGATTTATGACCCTTATTAAAATATTTTTGCTTTGCAAGGGTGGGACACTGGTTATGCAGTCTATTTTAAAACTAAACTACATAAAATGGATTGAATGATTTGTAATTGTAGTTATGCTTGTGACTGAGGATGCTGCTTTGCATGCGGTTTTATTTACAGGGTGCTGTCTTGTGGTTTGCTTCTTTAGGGGACGTTAAGGGGGGGGTTGCTGTGCCTTTCTCTAAGGCCAAAAGGAAACAGTATTGTTGTAGAATTGTGCATAAAAGCATTGCAAAGATGCTGTAAGGCATACTGGTTTTCCCTTTTTTTTTTCCTTGTAGGCCTATTGATTGGGGCTGCCTTTAACCCTTTGGTGTTTGCAGAGGTAATGCGGCTGTGGCAGTAACTGAGCACCGGCTAAAAAAATCTTTCAAAGGTCAAGGTTCACAAGGTGAGACGTGGTGGTTTGTGCTGATTATAACAATAGCGTGTAGGTACATGTGTGTGAGAAGTAAATCTGACTCCTTATTGCACACTTGGCACATTAGGAAGGAGACAATTGTTTAAGTGTTACCGAAGAAATGCTATTAAGGTCCTCCAGTTTTAATAGGATTAAAGCTCTTATTTTTAAAGACTTAGTGATATCCTGGCTAAATACACTATTTTCATTGAAATATATCCAGATATACATTGTTTTCACAATGCAGTGATATGGAATAGGCCTCTGAGTGACAATCATAAATTGTGGACCAATTGTGGCAGCGAGCTGTTCTGTGCTGTATTACAGACTCACATGCAGAATTTGCTGTCTGATTATTTACAGGTTATTGTTTGGCCACATCTGAGTGACCCAACACTTGGTTTTGAATTAAGGTCTTCAGTGTTAAGCATGTACTTGATATCTCCTAGAGAGAAAAAAGCTGGACAAAATAAATAGTATGGATGGCTTTTCTTAGACTGTTGTAACCTGGGGAGGATTTTGCAGCAGCCAAGTGGAAAGATGTATTTTGGGGGGTTGGATGGAGCTCCAGCGCATTATCAGTGGCATGAATTATAATATTGTGCAGTAATGAAATCAGAAGAGGAAACCGGATGGGCAGTGCATCAGCTCCTGAGGGGTGACTGCTTTTAACTCAAAGCAATGGATAATGGACAGGGGGTTGTGGGGTTTTTTTCTCATATGAAAAATAAATGTGTACTTAGATTCGAGCTGGCATTTGTATCTTACAGTGAAAGCGGAAGGATTCAGAGAGAGGGAGAGGGGGAGAGAGGAGGAAGCAGTAATGAATCTAGCAAAGGGAAGAACAAAGGCTGTTAGGGCTTACTCAGTGGATCACTAAACATTTTGCCTTGGGGATTCTTTGCTAGAACTGTTACTTCCTATAACAGGAAATCAGCAACTCTAGAATCAGAACCAGTGTGATTTTTAGGAAATCTACCCAGTCCTAGCTGTGTTAGCTGGTTGGGTAGTCTACAATCAAGATAATATGGAGGCAGAACATGGAAAGTACTCTGTTGTGGTGTGAAATGAGTGTCCTCTCCTCTGTGCTCAGCAGATAGACAGTCCTAAAAGCCTTGAGGGGTTGTGGATATTGGGTAAGTTGTGAGCTGGCTGATGATAGGCAGGGTGCCTGCATCCCAGTGACAATACAAGGAAACCTTTTTGTTTCTGACTGCAGTACATTACATAAGGTGTCGAGCTATTAATTGTAGAAAAGTGAAAATAGCGTGCTAACGTTTAGCCTGAAATTCTGGGGTTGTGGTTTTTCCTGCAGCTGTGATGTGTTGTTTCTCAGGTTTGGCAGGGCAGTGAATAGCCTGGGATGGAGCAAAATGCCTGACAGATCACTGTGCTGATTTCTGCTCCTGTCCTTCAGCACTGGGATGCAGTGTGTTTGACTGGGGACGTCTGTTGCAGGGCGATGCTGGCAAACAGGAGCTCTTGTTGCATGAGAGGAGCGGTCTCTCTTGATGATAGGACGCGTGTTCTTTTCCAAGCGTCAGCTAAAACTCATCTGTTACATGAGAGCACCTTTTAGGGTTTTTTTTCTCTCTACCAGAATAGTAAGCAGCTTTAAAACTGTGAGTTCTTGAATTGATACAAGATTCTATGGATCTGTTTTGTTTGGGTTTTTGAACGCTATCTGTACTACAAATTTTTATTTTTAGCAGCGAAGATTTTGAATTTGCAAGGATTTTTGTAGGCTGTAAGATAGAAACCTGACTAGATGCTGGAGTCTGCAGTGTTCTTGGTGAGTTGTATTTTTTCAGTCTAATAATATCTGTAAATGCTCTTCACCAGGAGAGTGGGATTTTGCACGCAGGCCAGCTTTCCAGCAGAAAATGCTGCTGATGCTGGAGGGCTGGTCCTCTGTATCAGCATCCAGGATCTCATTTTGCATTGAGGCTGGTCTCAGGTATCTGATCTCCAGAAGGAGGGTTAGGATTTATCACATTCCAAGCCCCTTTGGAGTGAATTAACTAACTGTTGTTTCCTTAATCATATGACCGTGTGTTAAAATATAAATATGCATACAGAGAGCCAGGAATGTGTGTTCAGAAAAACCCAAACTTGACCCTGACGTTTTGGGGTCTTGTCGTTGCTCTGTTGGGCAGTGCCTGGCTGGGAGAGCTGTGGCTCAGACTGGCTGCAGCTGCCACAGTTGCCACCCCCTTCACAAAGAAACACCTTAGAGCAAAGGGGCGGGGAGGCTGTGCCACTCACAATGGGATTCGAATCTGCAGCAGTTCTGGAATGTTAAAATTCTGTCCATTGTGGCTGTACGTCTGAATTACTCCCGTGTTATTGTCACAGCCTATTTTACATACAGAAGCACAAAATTAAGGCATGTTTATAATTTAAGTAGAGTGCAAAAAGAATGGTGTGTGGATTTCCTTGTTTTTCAGGAATTCAATTCCATTTTAGGAGGAATTGGGGAAGTGTCTAGGCCCAGCCCCTAGCCTGGATCTCTGGATACATCCAGGTAGTTTCCATGTGGCCAGCTGTAGCTGGGGATGACCTGTTCAGCTCCATGCTCTGGGGAGGGAGGTTCCTTGCTCATGGGCTGAAACATCCCTGGTCTTTTTTCCAGCCAAAGGCTGAACATCCTGACCTTTGAACCAGCTGTGTGTGGTTCTTTTTCAAGCTGTGCTAGAGGTGTTTCAGACTCCAGAGGCTTTCCCTTCTCTTTCCCTGCCTGTTTTCTCCTGCCCAAAGAGAACTTGAGATACCCAGTTCATTGATATGGGTTGGACTACAAGATGAGGCTCCTAAGGAGTCATAAACTACAGTAGTACTATTTTGGCTGTCAAAATTTTGGATTAAGTCTTTACTCCCTGAGTCTTGTGCATGGAGGCAAATTGGATTTTCCTCTTTTTTTGAAGGCAGATAGATTTGGTGTATAATATTGAAAGAGCAAGTTGCTTCATATAAATTGTCACCGTGAAACACCCACATCTCCACAAAGATGTGGAGACACATTAGGACTGGCATGACCTTATTGATGCTGTGGATGGTAAATGAGACCTTTATCCTAAGAAATGAAAAATTCTTAGGATAAGAATTACTATGCCTCTTATGAAAGGAATTTCTGGGATTTCTGGAAGCAGGTGTTTGGGTTTTGCAGCAGTAGCAAGCCACGTGCCCTCCCATAGGGCAAAAGAAGCTGACACAAAGGAGTGTGAGAGCCATGGCTGGCTGTGGGTGAAGTGACCTCCTGCACGTGCCCCTCGCCTGCTGAGGGTGTCAGAGCAGCGAGGCTGTGATTTGAGATGTGGTTCCTGTTTCCTGAAGAAGGGTTTGTGGTTAGGTTAGCACATTGCTCTGCCTGTCTTTACAGTGCTTGGCTTTCAGAGGAAATGATTGGAAGTGTAAGTCAGTCATAACTACTAATATTTGTTGAATAGCTCATGAACTGCTCTATTCTGCCCATTAGGCTGAAGTTTGCCTAATGTTAGGATATATGTTATTGTAATTCTGATTGAATCACTTAAGTCTTCTCTACCTGATGAAGTTTCTTGGCATAACAATACAGAAACTGTAAAGGAAAAGTATGCTTTTGTGCTAGTTAGGCTGGTATTGCTCCCCGTGTAGGCATTTTGTTCCAGAGTGAGCCTGATCTAATTACTCTCATTACTTTTGTTTGGACATAAGAGTAGTTATTCCAGACTTTTGGAATTTTGCTTTGGAGTAGTGTAACTGTAATAATAGCTGTGTATGGCTGTACCAGAACCAAGACACTGCCATGTGCCAGACCCTGAGAAGCCGTGTCTCTGGTTTCACAGGGCTGAAAAGAACACTGGTTTGCTCAGAAGAACATACAAAAGAAAAGGTCTCTGCCCTAAAGAGTCCACAACCACAAACGGAGGGAAGAACAGTACAAAGAGTTTAGGGAAGGTAAAGGACTGTGGTCCCAAGAACATGAATGCCATAGGGAGATGAAGATTAGAGCTGGGGGGTTTCCTATATCCTTCAATAGATTTGCTGCTGAGGGAAGCTGAAGATGAGTAGTTGTTTGACCAAAAGCAAGGAGTTAGATATTGTAAGTATAGACAATTACATGGGATTTGAAGGCAAAGGGTAGGAGTTTAAAAAAGCAGAAAAGACAGGGCTGATACAGCTAAAGCAAGTGTATAAAGTCATTGGATGTGTGGTTCAGCAATCTGGAAGAACTGGATGAATGGGAGGGTAGGTGTCAAAGAGGAAAAGTTGGTTAGTTCTTCAAAGGTTAACAAGTAAATAAAAGAATAAAAATTGAGCATGTAAGACCATACTCATGATCCAGAAACAAGAGAAAACTTCATGCATAGAGAATATTAACTGGAAAAGTATTGGAAAGGGAGGAGGATTATTTGTCCTTGCTAGGCTGGAAAGCTTGAAGTTGTTCTTGTACCTGACAAAAATTAGGGTTTTGAGTGGTCTGGAGATAGGACCTGTCTTGGAGCTGCCCCAGAGCATTCTGGTTTTTTGTCATCATTAGGCTGTTCAGCTTCCCCAAAATGACTCTGGTTTGAGTGTTTACAATTGCTCAGCTTTACTCCAGAAAGTATCCTTTCATTACAGCAAGGATTTCTAGGCAGCTTGGTCTTTCTGTGGAGAATGCTGTGCCCCAGCTGCAGGTGTCCTAAAGCCAGAGTTACAAGATAAATCTTATTTAGAAAGTAAAAAAAGTCTGTGTGTTTCTCTGGTCCCCCCCACCTCGGCAGAGCACATGAAAGGGTAGGTTTGTTTTTCCTCATGTGTCTGGAGTCCTTCCATCTGAAACGGGTACAGATACAGGGCTTGAGGAGGAGTGACAGCAATTCCATGCAGGAAAACAAAAAGCCTTTATCTGCCTTTATCAGTCCTTCAGAAGCAGATGTTTACTTCTAAGCCCTGCTTGTCCTGCTTGCTTCTTCCACGGTCAGAAGAGTTCTCATGCACTGGTTCTTGTTTTGACATAACTCTCCAAGTGAGTGCTTCCCTGGAATGTGTTACCACACGTGAGCTGGGAGAAGTAAGGCAGTGGAACAGCCAAGTACCTTCCTTTGGCTAAAACCTATGGGATTCTTGGAAGTCATGGAGAAAGGTATATTCAGGTCTGTTATCTTAAGTTTGTAAGACTTGGTGGTGTCTTCTGGGCAGAACCCAGAAGCATTTCACCTCACTGCTCCATGGCTCCCTGGCTGTGTAATTCCTATTGGAATTCCATATGCAGATTTTTTTTCCTTGTTACTTTTATCACTGAATAATAAGTAAGCAAAGTAATGCTTCAATTTTTAAAGAAACTGGTTTTCTGTTTAACTTTTTTCAAGCATTCTCAGAGCCCTTCTCAAAGAAATTCCAGTTTCTGGAACACCCTGATTTCCTGGGGAACCAGGAGCTTGCCTCATTTCCTGTTCTGAAGTACTTACAGGCATCATGTTGGCCCAGAGAAGGAATAGGCTAACAGCTTGTCTGGCAGCCAAGGTGTCAGTTGATTTTGATCTTGAATAAAAGGCAGAGTTATCTCCTTAAAAGAAGGAGTTACTGAAAGGTTTTTGGAGAGAGGAAAAAAAAATAGGGAGGAATGTGGCTGCAGAGTCCTGGCAGCTGGGGTTTAAATCCTGAACCTTCAGATGGGTGCACTAGAATAGCGAGGAGAGATGAATAAAGGGGCCAGGTTAGAACTTCACCTCTTTGCATGTCATGACTGGCTGTGTCCTCTGTCCCTTTTTGTTTAACTTTGATTGCTTTACATTCTGAAGAATGAGAGGAGCTCTTGCTAAGGGCAGCAGTAATTTTGGGTCCCCCAGGGAGCAGAAGCCCTCTGTGTTGGTTGCAGCTGTGTCAGAGCACAGGGATCCCTCCTGCAGAGCCCTGCAGCTCTGTGCAGTGTTCTCCTGGGGGGGCATTTGGGAGTTCAGCTCAGGAGAGCCTGGAATTCTGTGGAGATACTTTCCTGGTTTGGAATGAGCTTTGAAGGAGTTCCTCAGGAAAGGACAGATGGGTCTCCTGTGCTGGGCAGTTCTGATCTTAAACATACTTTAAGAGGAAATATACTTAAAGAGGAAATATACTTAAATATACTTTAAGAGGAAATAATGGGTAAGCGGACTTTGATTCATTGCTATTGATAAATGTTAATTAAACTCCAGGATATGTAATTAGAGGAGGTTTCAGGCTAGGGTGATTTTCTAGTTCTTTTTGAGTATTTACAACAACTGCAGAAAGACAGGTATGACAGATGCACAGCCAGAATGCAAATAATTAGTACCTCAGATCAAGAGTAACTGCATCAAGGCTTTGTGTGGATTTACATGGATTTTATATGCTCTGGTCTCTGGAATCTTTTCCATTTAATTCTTAGAGAAACTTGCTTTGTAATTTTGATATTATGTATGTGTTTGTTTTTGTATTTAGGACTTAATAAGTTAGACAAAGCCACAAAACTATTAAGTGAACCATGTCAACAAATTTCAAAACCCTTCTGTATTTCTGTGAAGGTGTTGCCTGAAATGTCTGTGTGTATTTCAGTATCCTGTAAACATTTTCCTCCTCTGCCTTCTTAAAGTTCATAATGACTTCCAGGTAGCCAGTGCTGATGAACTGATGAATACCTGAGTGTTACAGATTGTTTATGTACAGATTTACATCTCAAGAAGACTCATCAGGTTGATAGTGCAAATGTTAAGGAAAACCAAGACAGGAGAAATTGCAAATGCCTCCCCTTATTTCACAAACATCCAGGTATCTTGCTGTAATGACAGTGTATGTTGGCCAGGATAGGAGGGAGTGTAGGAGAGGGGACAGGAAGAAAGTCACTGAAATTTGGGCCCAGAATGAAATGGCCAGGTTACTGTGTGTGGAGCTGATGAATTACTATAGCTCTTGGTGTAAGACTAGAGCTTAAAGTAATGCCCATCTGCTTATTTTACAGATCTGCTTCCAATCAAATACGTGACCATGGGGGATATGAAGACCCCAGATTTCGATGATCTTCTTGCAGCCTTTGACATACCAGACATGGTTGATCCCAAGGCAGCTATTGAATCTGGACATGATGACCACGACAGCCACATAAAACAAAACGCTCACCCCGAGGAAGATTCTCATGCCCCATCATCCTCTGACGTTGGCGTGAGCGTCATTGTGAAGAACGTGCGTACCATCGACTCCTCCGAGGGCGTGGACAAGGATGGCCACCATTCCACAGGCAATGGCTTGCACAATGGCTTTCTAACATCATCAGCTCTCGAGAGCTACAGTAAAGAGGAGGGGAAGTCACTTAAAGATGATGGGTCAGCTTCTGAGACTACGCTGAAGGATTCAGCTTTCAACCAGTTCAGCCCAATATCGAGTGCTGAAGAATTTGATGATGATGAAAGGATTGAGGTGGATGACCCCCCGGATAAAGAGGACATGCGTGCAAATTTCAGAGCAAATGTCTTGGCAGGATCTCTGTCTCAGCAGGAATATGACAAACTAAAGGCACTCGGAGGGGAGAACTTGATTAAACCTGGAATCCCAGTTTCAAGTAGTATAGATAAAAATAAAGTTGCTAAACGAGAGACAGAGACAAACTCTGTCAATTTAAGCGTCTTTGAGCCTTTTAAAGCTCGAAAAACAGAGGACAAATTGCTAAAAGACAATTCTGACAAGCTTATTGAAAACAGAGTACTTGATGGAAAACTGAGTACTGAAAAAAGTGACACAAATCTTGCCAGCATTTCCCAGTCCAAAGCAAAGTCATCAGCAAAGCTTTCTTCCTGCATTGCTGCAATCGCAGCCCTGAGTGCTAAAAAGGCAGCTACAGATAGCAGTAAGGATTTACAGTCTAACTCAGGAGAGTCTTCTCCATTACCAAAAGACATAAGTGAAAGTCCCCGGGCTATTGAAAAGTCACCTGAGTCTCAGAGTCTCATTGATGGTGCCAAGAAGCCATCTGTCAAACCACCTGACAGTCCCAGGAGTGTATCGAGTGAGAACAGCAGCAAAGGGTCTCCGTCTTCCCCTGCAGGGTCGACACCAGCAATTCCTAAGGTTCGTATAAAAACCATCAAGACTTCTTCTGGGGAGATCAAGAGAACTGTTACTCGAGTGTTGCCAGAAGTTGATTTGGACTCAGGTAAAAAGCCAGAGCAGAGTGCTTCCATGGTAACTTCCATGACATCTCTGCTGTCCTCGCCAACTTCTGCTGCCGTTCTCTCCTCTCCTCCCAGAGCTCCTCTCCAGTCCTCAGTTGTCACCAATGCAGTTGGATCTACAGAGCTTGCCCCCAAGCAGGTCACTATCAAACCCGTGGCTACTGCCTTCCTGCCCGTGTCGGCAGTGAAGACAGCGGGCTCCCAGGTGATCAACCTGAAGCTCGCTAACAACACCACAGTGAAGGCCACTGTCATCTCTGCCGCGTCCGTGCAGAGCGCCAGCAGCGCCATCATCAAAGCCGCCAACGCCATCCAGCAGCAGACGGTGGTGGTGCCAGCCTCGAGCCTCACCAGTGCCAAACTCGTGCCAAAGACGGTCCATCTCGCCAACCTTAACCTTCTGCCTCAGGGTGCTCAAACCACCTCTGAACTGCGCCAAGTGCTCACGAAACCCCAGCAGCAAATCAAGCAGGCAATAATTTCTGCAGCAGCCTCACAGCCTTCGAAAAAAGTGTCTCGGGTGCAGGTGGTGTCATCCCTACAGAGTTCTGTAGTGGAAGCGTTCAATAAGGTGCTGAGCAGCGTCAATCCCGTGCCAGTTTACATCCCAAACCTCAGTCCCCCTGCCAATGCCGGAATCACGCTACCTACACGAGGGTACAAGTGTTTGGAGTGTGGTGACTCGTTTGCTCTCGAGAAGAGCCTGACCCAGCACTATGACAGGAGGAGCGTGCGAATTGAAGTGACTTGCAACCATTGCACAAAGAATTTAGTTTTCTACAATAAATGCAGTCTCCTGTCACACGCTCGTGGACACAAGGAGAAGGGCGTTGTGATGCAGTGTTCCCACCTGATCCTAAAACCGGTCCCAGCAGATCAAATGATAGCATCTCCTTCCAGCAATACTGCTGCATCCCTGCTCCAGAGCGCGGTGGGAACTGGCACGCACTCCGTAACAAAGATGCAGTCTGGCTTAACTGGGACAGTGATCTCAGCCCCGGCGAGCTCTCCTGTCATTCCAGCTATGCCGCTAGACGAAGATCCATCCAAACTCTGTAGACATAGTCTAAAGTGTTTGGAGTGCAATGAAGTTTTCCAAGATGAGACATCTCTTGCAACTCATTTCCAGCAGGCTGCAGACACGAGTGGACAAGTAGAGTATCCTATGTTTACATTCCAATGTTTCATCTATAAGCCTAGGAGACTTTGGATATGTTTTTACTTCCATTTAGCTGTTAATTATCTGAACCTCCGTGATTAAAATGATAAACCAAAACCACAAAAAGTCTTGCAAGCACTTACATAGTTAATGCCAACACTTTTTAAATAAGACTTCTCTTAGAATCTTTTTAGGCCCTGAAGTCTGAAATTGACACTATATTTTTGCTAAAATTTAGCATTAGCTTTCTTACAGCTGAACATTTTAATCCTGAAAGTAATAATAGGTTTTACTAATAATACTTTAATGATTCTTTCTGTGCTTTGGAATTTGACTAGCCCGTGGAATCCACTTAATTGGCACCCTCATTAACAGCCCGTCTGTTCGACCTGAATGGTAGCTTTAAGTGATTTGTTCTTGATTGGTCCTCAGCTTTGAGAGTTCTCATCTAGCCCCTAAGTGAGCGAGGCATTCCTCTCACCTGCAGGGACTCAGGCAGTGACAAATGGCACACTGACTACTGACAGCAATGCCTGCTGTTTGCCTCAGGTCTTCCTTAAAAAGTGCAAAGCCCTGTTCACTGGCACCATTCCTTGCTGTGGTGTGACCACTGGTTTAGTTAGTTGGGTTTCCTTTCCTCTTACGAGTGCTAATGAGTTAAACTTACAAACCATTTTAAAATTCTTTGCTAATGTATGTGGCCTAACCTGAAAGAAATCCGTCATTCAATAAAACTTACTATTAATCAGTGTGCGATGTATTTTATAATCCTGTAGGAGCCAGGGTGGTTAATTAAACGATACAGTTGGATCTCTGTTGGGGCGTGCCAATTAAAAGGGATTCTGCTGTGTTTCAAAGCATTCAGTTGAGCTTGGTGATCCAGCTTCTTGCTATGGGGGAAGCTGAAAACCTGCATGCGTGCTCAAGACAGTAATGCCCCGGGAATATTCCTGGGAATCACACAGCAGTGTACAGGATAGACTTTAGGTCCTGCAGTTAGGAAGAAATGCAGGTAGTCACAGGAGGGTCCTGTCAGGATCTATTTGCTGCACTTAGGACCTGTTCTGAACCACCTCTGCAGGCTGGAATGTAAAGAGATTTGCATGTGGAAACAACCTTGGCTGTGGCTGATATGGCTCTGCCTCAGCTCCTCCTTTCCTAGCTGGCTAGCAGAGTCAGACTGAGAGCCTGCATTCCCAGAGGAATGCCATTCCAGTGACCTCCTCTTTGTAAGGTACTGCAGGGGTGCCTGCCTGAGTTTGATAGCAGGATGTGTTCCATCCTTAGACCTTGCTGCAGTTCTAAACAGTATCTAATGGCTGACCATAAGTATATTCTGCACCAGCTCGAGTTACTTAATACTCAGGTCTTTGGGTTTTTACCTGACTGCTTTGCTGGTGCTTGCTGGTGGCAGATGGATTCTTTCCCATAATAGATCTGTTAGGTAGCATCCCATCTAAGATCCAGTAGTCCTTGCAAAAACCCTGTTGTTCTTGGTACTGGCAAAATCAAGCAAGTAAGAAGGCCCCAAGATAAAGCAAGTGGATGAGAGACAGAGCGATATTCTGAGAATAGGTTGGGAGGATGAGGCTAAAATGGAGAAAAAAAAAAAAGAGAAGAACGAAGATAAAGTGACGTGCTCACTTTTGGGGGGCCCTTGTCTTTATGGACAGGTAAACTAAACCTTTTGCCCTTCCCTTTCTCCCTCTATCTGGTGCTTTTGCCCATCTAATTGCTGTTGAAAGGAAAATGTCTCCTGAAAGAAAAATGCTCTTGAAAGGAAAATGTGTTTTCAATGAGTCTAAGCAGTAAGTAAGTGTTCTCGTTCTCCTGAAACTCCTGTTATGAAGGTAGAATGTTTCATTTAAAATAAACAATGGTAGAACAGCCCTAGCAATGAAAATATGTTCCCTATAAAGTTGTTACCTTTCTGTAATGTTGTATTTCCATTAATATTCTTGTTAAAGGGAATGGGGCCACTCGCTGACAGATTTTCTGGCTAAATGAAACCCCCATCTACTTACTAGGGAGAAGAAGGTAGCAAATCTGGGCTAATGAGTGTTAATATTTATCCTAGTTACAGATAGGAGGGTATAGCTCCCATGGAAACTGCATAGCTCATTTTCCTTCATGCTCAGCGTTCTTGTGTATCTTTATTTTCCACCTCCACCATTTTTCCTTCTAACCCTTTTTTTTTTCTGAAACTTTGACTTTAAATGCAGGCAGGTGATGATTTTCACAAACTGTTTTATTTTGGTGTGGGTTGGAATGAGAGAACTGAAGTTAATGCCACCATAAGCCCAAAATAAAATGGTAAGCAAATGTGCTGAATGTCAGAATTTCACAGTAGATGCTTCTTGTTCTACTGTAATCAGTTACAATTAAACATTTTCTGTGCTCATCGAAATAGCAGAGCAGGGGCCTTAACCAAGAGCATTACTGGCATGTTGGGTCAGCAGACGAGTCTGGCAGGCAGCTTTCTGCAGGCTCAGAGAGGTCACTGAGCTGGGGCTGGAATGCTGTACAGCTCCTCTGTGGCATCACATCCCAGTTTCCTTCGCTAGTGCTGCAGGCCAGAGGCTTTGGAAGGGCTGTGAAACGCTCAGATGTTTTTGCTGCTGGAATAAGAAGTTCTGTTTTGCTGTTTTCTTACATAATGAAATAATGCTGCAGATTCCCCAGTACTATATTGCAGCTTGTTAACACAGAAACGGCCAAAGATGGATTTGGGGAATGATACTGAAGCCCAGTAAATGTGGCAGAGTCATGGCCAGTCAGGATTTTGCCTTTAAGCTAAACTGGAGACCCCAAACCAGTTCTAGTCAGCCTGGGGGTGTGAGTCCCCCACTTCTAGCTGTAGCTGTTGGAGACCTCTGGATGGAGACTGTGTTCAAACACCAGGCCATCATGCTCACAGAGCATTTATTTTGGGATTTCTTCAGGCATATGTTAGTAAATGATTGATAATGCAGCTCTGGAGTTCTTGTTCTGGTCTGTGTTCTTGCAGAGAGTGCACATCAGTACATCTGCCAGACTCTTACAGAGAACATTCCTATAAATACCCATGTCAGGAAAGAGTCTTGGGTTTGATTTTAATTCTTTGTAAGTCACTGGTGAGATTCACAAGTCCCAAGTCATAAGAAATAATAGAATAATTTGATTCTCGAGTTGTATGTAGGCCCCTTGTGCTATCAAGGTAATTTTGGGAGGCACCTGAGTAATATTTCTGTCAACCCACGTGCATCTCCTGTGGTCAGTGGTGAAATGAAGGAGCTCTGTGGTGTCAGGATGGCCCAGAACACCAGTGGGTCTGGCAGCCAGCACCTGCCAGCTCTGTCAGCAGGGCCTGTGTTTGTACTTGCTGCTTCCTTCGGGCCCGTCCCAGCCATGCTGTTTAACCTTTATTTGCTGTATTGCAGTGTTTGACACAGCCGTTAGTAGAGCTCAACCAAACCTATTGTCTCATCTATTCTGGTTTATCGTTTAGAAGACATGCAATATCTGCCAGATGCTGCTTCCTAACCAGTGCAGTTTTGCATCACACCAGAGAATTCATCAGCATAAATCTCCATACACGTGCCCTGAATGTGGAGCAATCTGCAGATCTGTCCACTTCCAGACCCATGTCACTAAGAACTGCCTGCATTATACCCGAAGAGTTGGGTTTCGGTCAGTATAATGATTGCTTTTGTTGTCAATTTATGTACAATTTATGCTTTTAAAAGTAAATTTACAGTTTCATAAGTATTGTTTGGAGAATACAGCTTCATGGGCCTAAGGTTGTCATGGCAACAGTATTGTTAGTGTTACAGATTTTGGAATAAATACATTAGGATTCTGCTTTGTTTGGGCATCCACTTTTGTATATGATTAAATCAGAATATTAGCTAGTGTCACACAGGTTCAGGACTTCACTGCTTATAAAGTCTAGAGAATTCAGATGCATTGCCTTAATTTCAGGTTTTTAAAAAAACTTTGAGTTTTTTCAAATTATTGAATTCTAGATTGTTCTCTCTGGTAGAACAGTCATTTTCAGTATTTACTTCCAGAATGTATTGTCATGGTGTTGATGGGCATACTGCACCTGCCTGGTTGTTCTCCTTTCTGTGGGAAGTCAAGACTCCTTGGCTTTACATCACGTGCAGATTACCTTTCTCACTCAAACAGCCTGGTCTTTTGGTTCTCCTCTGTTACTCTTCAGTTTCCCTTTTATTTTTACTTTGCCTTGTAATGGCAACTCAGTGAGAAAATGGGGAGCAGAGGCATTTCATAGAAATGTTACGCTTTGAAAGGCTTGAAAAAATATTTCATCTTAGAATTCTCCTTGCAGGGAATGGCAGGCAGCACAGCAGGTGATCGGAAGAGCCGCCTGTACCACCGAGCTTTGCTCAGCACTCCTAAAACATTTCCATTTCACCCTGTCTCACTGGAAAAGGGGGATTTTAAATCTTACAGCTGGTAGCTCCTTCCCCCTTTAAGGTGCCACAGTTCATTTTCCAGAGTGGCTGTGCAATCTTCCACTAAGGGAAGAAAGCACTTTTACTGCATCAGGCGCCTGTTTTCAGCTTGAATCCATGGCCTGACACAGCTCCAAGCTCTTTGCATTTCTTTGGGTTATTCTCTTTCCCCTTTTCTCCCAAGCAGTAGTCTGTCTTGTCCTACATTTCCTGCCTCTGCTCCCTGCACTGCACTGCCCTTCCCTCTGGCCTGTGTCTCTAGGGCTCGTACACAGAATCGCCTCCAGGGACTCCTCTGCCCCAGGAACACCAGCACGCTCACAAATCCTTCACTAAACTTCCCAAGATGTCTCATAAACATCTCGTGTCACACTGAGTCAGAATTTCTTGATCTGGTGAGACTAAACCAAAGTGACCCAGGCAAAGAAAAGCAGTATCTGGGAATGTTAATGTCTCTCAGACCCCTCAGCAGTGCAGGGCGTTTGCCTGAGGAGCAGCACACCCTGGCCTGCCTTTCCAAAGGGCCTCTGCCAAGGGCTTCTGCTTGATTCCAGTGAGTTAGGCCACTTGTCTGGACTAAACCAGGGGAAAACTTGAACCTGAAAGTTTACCTGCATCCTGCCAAGGTGAAAACAAGCAAGCTGTTAGAGCAGTCCCTGAGGTGAAGGCTTGGGCCTTACCAAGTGTTGTCATAGACAGCGGTGGATGCTGAGGATCAGTTAGATCAGCACGAGAGCAGAAAGTCAAGACCTGGGGTGGGGAGGTGGGAGATGCTCTGCAGAGGTGACACCTGGGGAGTAGATGTGGTAATGGGAGGATCACACTGTGTGCAGCTGGGGAGAAGGGTTCAGCTCTGCATGAGCAGAGAAGATCTGAACAGACCCCCAAAAGACCAGGACAATCTACTTGAGAGGATGCATTGGCAAGCAGAGACTAGATGGGTGTAAACTTGATGAATACTATTAAGAATGTAAATTAAGTGCCCAGAAAAGAAAGGATGATGCTTCATAAAATTCAAGGGTGATAAATTTTAAGAGGAAAATGGGATCCTTGAATGCAATGTGTATTTCCTGCTTTATTGCTATCATCAGGACACTAAAACCATCTAAAAACTGATTTGACAACAATCATACTGCCATAATAGATGACAAAATACTGGAAGGGCAGAGGCCTTCTGTGTTTAAATTGTAAAACCCTTAGTGCAGAGTACTGGTCAATGCGAAATTGGTTCATTTGACAGGGTATTTTTTAATTGCTGATTGCAGTATGTTCTTGGACTGATTTGGTAGCATTTACTACTGGAGATGTAGGGCACTAAAAGAGATCATTGTGTAAAAACATCCTTATGTTCTAATATTAATTCAATTTTTTAATTGTTTCATTTTAGAATAGATGCGGAAAGGTCACAAATATTCGACACAGCAGAAGTATGTTTTTGAAAAGTATTTTCTGAATTCCAATCTGATATACTGATATGATTGTAGAGATTCAGTTTAGTTTCCCCGAGTTTAAATCCAAGTGCTGATTTGATTACATGTACAGAAAATCATTACCAGTATGTCTTCATTACATCTAAACAAGGGAAATGGTGCAAATATTTTCCTTACTGGTTTTCCGTTTGGTGGTCATTTCTAAATTGCTGTGGTGCACCTTAAACAATCCACTGCATGTGATAAAAATTCATTTTGTAAAATCTCTTTACAAATGTGCAGAGGATTTAAGCATTCTTTCTGCAATCAATAGAATATTCCTCTGTCCACCCCTCTTCCTGTTTTACTGTAATAACACAAAAACATGTTCTGACCTCATATCTCTTAGGTTCTCAAATTCAAATGCGTGAAATTTCTTACCCCTTACTTTGTGATCTCCAAATCAGTGGTTCTGTTGATTTGAACTGGGCTGTTTGAATGGGCAGAATGAGGGAGTTTCTGCAGTTTGTCCCTGTGACTGGGCCCAGCCCTGACTCTCTGCTCTCTCCACAGCTGCGTGCACTGCAACGTCGTCTACTCGGACGTGGCGGCTCTCAAGTCTCACATTCAAGGTTGTCACTGTGAAGTCTTTTACAAGTGTCCTATCTGTCCCATGGCATTTAAATCTGCTCCCAGCACACACTCCCATGCCTACACACAACACCCTGGTATCAAGATAGGCGAACCAAAGTAAGCAAAATTCATCTTCTCCTGCCCTTGCCTGCCTTTGAATGACCTGTGAAATTGCATTCTGTCCTGTGCTTGCAGTCTGAAAATCACCTCTTGACAGCTGCCAGTTTGGGGGGTGTGGAATGCTTTCAGGAGTTTTCAGCTGGCAGTTTGTTGGGCGAAGGTTGCATCTCCCTGAACCTGCAGCAGTAGGTCTTTAAGCGCTGTGCACTAGAAAAGAGTGATTACAAAATGTAATTACACAAATGATTCGCACAGGTGGCTGGAGTGTTGCTCGGTCTCATGTTTTAATCTGCTTAGCTCATCTGCATTTTTACTGTGAATTAAGATAATGTGATTCCAAAACGAGCTGCTAAGACTCATCAGCACTTACATGGTGATTTTCAGAACATCTGGTTGAAAAGTTGGGAAAAAGCGATTTTATCTGTTTATATAAGCTTTTTTCCCCGATATGTAATCTCTCTCTTTCTGGCTTAAAGCAGAAGTGGTTCTTTCCTGTAGCTAGAAAAGCTGTGCATAATGTGGTGGTTTGCTGAAGGTGGTGACACAGGGCACAGGGTGTTTGTGCAGAGGTGTTGAACGTTGCTGGACTCCGCTGAAGGTGCTGATGTGTGTGCAGACCACTTCAGCCCTCAGCTCTGAGCCTGGTGCCTCTCCCTGCACCCCTTCTCTTCCTTTTCCTCCTCGCTGGTGCAGTGCACTGTTGAGAGCAGACATTCAGGTGTTGACTCTGTTTTTTCTGTGGTCTGCACAGAGCACTAGCACACGGTAACAAGTCGCAGGCTCAAGAAAATAGAAGGCAGAGCAGAGAAACAAGGTACCATGTGATGCAATAACCAGAGTTCAGAAGAATTCAGTTTATCACTGTTTCTTCTAACATATTTAAGTCGTTTAAACCTGCATCAAAGCAAAATGGCAACAAACTTGTTAGTAATGTGATTGTAAATCACACAGTTCCAGTAAATGCCAGAGGCATGTGTGTCTGATACCAGATGAAGGCATTTCTGCCCGGTGGTAAATGATACCTTGTTTTAATTCAGGATGGTATCTTGGGTGAGAGGACATGAGATACTAACATTTGAAACTTGTTTCAGACTCCCAGAGCTCTCACTACAGAAAACCAAAAGATTAAGATCACTGTTTGTGTAAGATGCTTCACATAGGAAAAGTGAACTGTGCTTGGATCTGCCAATCTGTTTCTGATTAGTTTTCTTTCAATATAGATATGCTTATTGCATTCCTTTATGAATTTATTTTTGATTATAAAAAGACTAAAATGAAATTTGATTAAGTACCACTGTAATAAGTCACAGACTCCATAGCTGAGTGCTCCTCTTAGGAAGTGGTGTTTTCTTTAAATTTGCCAGTTTTAATCCACATGCTGTCTTAAATGCCTGCAGAGTAAGTGGTGGGATTTTCCCAGCCCTTGCAGTGTTGGGAGTTCCTGGCCTGCCCAGTGCTGAGCAGAGCTGACAGGCTGTGTTTCAGGCAGTGCAGTCCCGTTTGGTTTCTCTGTGCTGCACTGTGGAGCACCCAGGCTGCCTGTGCGTGGTGCCCATGAACGCTTGGCAGCCTCCCTGCTGCCCCGGGGTGTGGGACAGTGCCAGGGCACTGCCCACGGCTGCAGCAGGTCGGGCAGGGCCCCGGGCTGGCCCTGTGGCCCCAAAGCTCCTGTCTGGGCCCGAGCAGCCCTGTCCAGGGCACACTCTGGGGTTTACAGGAACTGGGCTCGCAGGGATCTGGCTTCCCGCCTCTGGCATTTACTGGAACTGTGTGATTTACAATTACATTACTAACAGTTGTTTCAGAACAGATGCAGAAAACTATTTGGTGTATGAAAAATGACGTTTATGTGCAGGGATTCTCAGTGGGATGAAATGAGATTATTTTAATATAGGGAAATGGGATGGCTGCTTGTCTTTCAACTCTGCAAAGCTCTCTCTGTAACTCTAAGCTTGATCATGGCTGATAGCTTTTTGAATACTGGAGAAATTCTTCTTTCTCAAGCCCGACTGTGGATATCTACTGTATTGGTATTAAGTGTGTTATCCCACAAGTTCCATTTTTTTAGAGAAAAAAATGTGGGAAGGGGAAATACCACCCTCTGGTGCAGAAGTTTTCAAAATGCTGAACATCAAAGTATTTTCCTGTGAGACAACCCCCGTGTTTACTGTGAGATAACCCGGGGTTCTGGGCAGTGAGGAGGCACGTGTGCCGTGCCCACGTTGGTGTAGCTGCAGGGCAGGAGTGGGTGCTGAGTAACCAGCCCTGTGCTGGGACCCCTTGAGCTGCCTGCCTTACTCCAGTGGCCTTGGTGTAATGTCCTGTCTCAGCACAGCTGCCTTCAGGCTCCAGACAGTGTTCTGAGCAGTTACGTGTTAAACACCGACTACTGCAATTAAATAAAAAATAACCAAACCCACCATACGTGGCTGCATTTGTTTAGGACTGAAAATCATACTTTTGCTGTGTCTCAAAGAAATACTTGGGTGTGTATAGTCACAACTAACACTACTAGGTGTGTTGGTATGAATTTGAGTGAGTACGGTCTTTGCCCAGAGACTTGGCTGAAATTTGGATCTTTACCAGACAGTTCTTCTGTGAAAGCAGAGTAAAGTATTTTAGCTGCCATAGAAAACATGTATATTCTTGGTGTTTTTAGAGAGTTACAATATTTATGTGACACAGATTCAGAAATACGTCAGATTTTCTTGTAGCAGATTCAATACAGATCTGCAACAAAGGGTTCACCAGAGAAAGCAGGACAGTAGTACATTGGCCATCAGAGGATGCTGTGTAAATAATACATTTATCTTAGCATATCTCAGTGAGAATTTCTCTTAGGGAGCATTTATCTTAGTGAGAAACTGGGACTGCTTTATGCCACAAAAATAGTATCTTTCTCAGTTAATATAAAGTCATCTGGACTTACAGAATGGCTTGGACATTGAAGAAATGTCCATGTTCTTGTCATCTCTCAACACAGTGCAGAGTGATCCTTAGAGCTCTGGAACAATGATAATTGCCTAGAGGGATATGGAATATTGACATGGGTAATGAGAAGATTCAGCATTCCAGCAGGCAGGGGGTTTTGGGGGGTGTTTTTTCAATGAAAGGTACTCTGTAGGACAGAGAGGGGATTAGGAAGCCTGCTTGTGCAGGGGAAGCCCCTGTTGCTGTACTGAGCACCCGTGGCTGGGTTCCTTTGATTTCAGCCAAACTGTCCCTGCAGCACTACCAATGCCATGGCTGGTGATCTGGGGTGAGAATACTGCCTGGCAGAGGGGGCTGAGGGGCTGAGTTCAAAAGTCCCATGTGCTCCAGGAGAGGAAGGTGTGGGTTTGGCAGTGTCTCTGCATTGCTCTGACAGACAGACTGATAAAGGTTTGTAATGGTAGATCAAGGAAATACTGTCCTGCATTGTTGGAGCTTCAGAGCATTAACAGAGTCTAGGCTTGGCATTCAGGAGCTTCAAAGCCACAGACATTGCCAAAAATACACTTATCTTGAAGTATGTTACTGATTATGATTGAATCAATCACCCCCTTAAAACATACTGCCTTTGCAACCTGAAACCGGTGTATTGTCCTTTAGCTACAACAAGAGTTCAGAAACTGAAGATGTTGAACTTTCAGAGTATCCTGAGCAGATGTTGATGTTATGTATGTAACTGGCATATGCTGTTGTTTTCTGGCTTCTTGTTTGCACCTTTTAAATAATTTTTTCTATTTTTGTGTTTCTTCTAGTGCTCCCATATTTTGACATTAGAGGACATTTCGAATTAGTTTAATTTTAACTTTTTTCAGGCAGTGTGAAACAATTGCTTAAACATGTCAGATCTTATCTCTGATGAGAAAAAAGTTAACATCGTGATTCTTGCAAATAGATCATCTACATGACTGACATTGTTTATTGTACTTCTGTTTTTAGAATAATATATAAATGCTCTATGTGTGACACTGTGTTTACTCTACAACCTTTGCTCTATCGCCACTTTGATCAGCACATTGAAAACCAGAAGGTGTCTGTTTTCAAGTGTCCAGACTGTTCTCTTCTATATGCACAGAAACAGCTTATGATGGATCATATCAAGGTGTGTAGGCATCTTCTCTTGTTTCCTTCAGAGGTACCGTTTTTCGTGCATTATATGCTGTGAGAACATACTGGGAAAAGGCACAGAATAACAAGACTGATGAGGGAGATGTTGTTAATTCCAAGGGGGTTATCTGTGAATATTGTTCTCAAATGTTAAAATGTTGTATTTCGGATGGTCTGCAGGGGGTTGACCCTGGCCAGATATCAGGTACCCACTAAAGCTGCTCTCTCACCCTCCCTCTGCAGCTGGACAGAGGAGAGAGGGAAAAAACCAGCTAAGAATTCATGAGTAGAGATAAGAGCTGAGAGAGGTCAGTGACTGATCACCTTCCTGGGCAAAACAGGACTCAGAGTGGAGATAGTTCTTTTTTTTTTAACTAAATAGGCAAATTCTGTATATTGCAGTGTATGTCTTGTTTGGGAATTATTGGAAAAGCATTGTTACATCTGTACATAACCATTTCTGTAAGAGCTGGAGATAATCTTAGGAGCTCGATCTGACTGCAGTTAGGGTCAGAAGCCACCCTTACATAAATCAGGGTGGCTCAGCATCTCACAGTTTAAAGTTAAGCTAAGTTACTTGCATCTGGGCACTCTTTAACTCTTTAGTGTTCCATGCCAGTATTTGTACTTTCAACCAGTGGGGTTTTAGCATGATTCACTGTAAATGACTGAGACATTTTTGAGACTAAAATTGTTAGAGAATACACGTGCAGTAGCAGTATTACTGGTTTTACAGATAGGGTGTGTGTATAGTAGTATGGACAGCAGCAAAGCAGTATAAATTGGAGTTCAGTTAAGGGGGGATAAAAAAACAGTAGCAGGCTATAGATAAAAGCAGAAAAGGACTCAGGGAGGGGACGAGTGCCTGGCAGGGGCAGAGCTCAGCTGCACAGAAAGTAATGGTTTGGTATGGCTAGACATAAACCATCAAGGCAGAGATAGACCTGGATGAAAGCAGAACAGAAAGGAACAGGAGGAAGCTCAGGAGAAGGTTATTTAAAGCTACAAAAAATAACCCAGAATAATTCCTGCAGATGTCAATGCTTCTTAATGGCAAAACCTATGTCTCCTTTTCCTGCAATGACTCACTACAAGAAAATTTCCAGCAGGCAGTGAGAGCAGGTGCTGGAGGACTGGACTGGACTGGAGGTGTAACACTCCCCGTCTGGCTGGTGGCACGTGCTGCCAGCACTGGGACTCTGTGCTGTGCTTTAATGCTTTTTGTGTATTTTCAAATAAGAAATTAAATTTCAAGTATTGAATTTAAAAGACATTTAGAAAGTTGAGCACTAACGTTTTATATGCTGACAAAGGCTGGGATGGAATCTCCAGGTCAGCTTCAGTTGCCTGGAAGTACAGGAACCTCCCTTCTCCCTCCCCTGTGCACTGGGATACTAAAGGCAGCCTCCTCCTTTACTACACACCTTCACTTTGCTTTAGAGCCAGGCAGTTGGGCCTGTGTGCTTTGCTTTTTTTATTACCATTTTAGGGTTTTTAAATACTGATTTTCCTTCTATTTAACAGCTCTTAAACAGAAGAATAGAACGCTCTACAGATGAGGTTGATATTTGCTCTAGAGCCAACAGGTAGTCCCAAGAGCCACAGGATTTACAAAAGAACTTGTTACCAGAGTATCAGATTGGTATTCCTATATTCTCAGAATCAAGAATGTATTGAATGGGGTTTTTGTGTCTGAGGTTACCTGAAGGAAAAGTGGTTCAATGTATCCTCCAAGAGAGCTGTTCTGAGGGTCAGTAGATGAGAGGATCAGAACCCTACCAGGGTAAAGGACAAACCAACCTTTTAGATGTGAGAGCCCTCGACTGTGGATCCCTGCTCAGGAGGGACTGCAGTTGTCCCAGAGCCCTGCAGATTCACTCCAGCTGTGCCCACATCCATGTACAGGACACATGGCCAAAGCCCCCTGGGACACAGAGCCAAAGGCCCCGTGTGGGGAGGCTGGGGTGTCACCCCAGCACACAGCACACCAGCTCAGAAATGGGAATGGAGGGGCTCTGCCCTCCTTACTGACCACTGGCAGCAACTGCAGAGGAAGGGTTCCTGCCCAGGAGCTGCAGGGCTGGAGAGCAGCTTGTCAGAGCCCCCTGGGGCCCTGCCAGCCCCACACAGCCTGGATTCTAAAGGCTGTTAACAGAGCCCTAAGGGAGGGTGCTCATCAGCTGGATGGGGAGTAGGACAGGGCTTAACCTCAGCCTCAACAGAAAACATTCATATATCCTAAACTATAGAGCTGTCTGATCTTTCTGATGTTTTGTCTTATTTACCAATGTGACAAGTCAAAATTTGTCAGTAAAAGTCTTTCCTCCTTGGAAAGCATCAGTCACATAGTCTGAAGTGAGGATGCACAACTAGTATGTTAGGTAAGTAAAGCAAGAAATAAAGCTGAACAATAAGTGTTTCTTGAGCCCTTTTTTCCTCCCTGTTAAACAGCAATTTAACCTTAAGTAAGTCTCATTTTTTTATGTGTGTGTGAAAATTCCTACAGATGGTGTCTGTTACTGGTGTTGGCTGTGTCATGCTAGGCCTTGCCTTTACTTAACCCTGTTTCTTTAAGAATGTGACCTGATGACAATAGTATGTGATTTGATGACAGTAGTTTGACAGAGAAGTGAAGGCTTTTGGTTCAAAGGGTCAGTGCATTTTGTCAGTACAACTGTGTCCGTCTATGTTAGTTTTGTACTTTTTTTCTCTTTTATTGTAGTCTATGCATGGAACTCTGAAAAGTGTTGAGGGGCCACCAAACCTGGGGATAAACCTGCCTCTCAGTACTAAACCCACAACGCAGAACTCAGCCAGTCACAACAAGGAGGACACAAAATCTGTCAATGGAACGGAAAAGTTGGAGAAGAAATCTCCTTCTCCCATAAAGAAAGCAGAGCCTAAAAAAATCGCCAGTCCTGGCTGGACATGTTGGGAGTGTGACAGGCTCTTCACACAGAGAGACGTTTACATCTCCCACATGAGGAAGGAACACGGAAAGGTAAAGGAATATACTGAATTACAAAAAAGTTAATCACACCTGAAATGTGACATAATTTTTCCCTAAATTCCATTTGTGTTTTTGCAAATAATTCCTTTAAGTTTCATCATTATTCTTCTCTGTTCTTATATCTATTTCATATAGATATTTCATTTTCTCTTTGGCTGCTTAGTTTTTGTCACGTTCTACATAGTTCTACTGAGAAAATATACACACTCCTCCTCAACTGTAGGCTTGTTCTTTCAGTACCAGAATTTTTTCAAGATGGAAAGAGTGAAAGATGTTGCACTATTTCATCCAAATCATCTAATCTGATCCATGTTCTTATTTCCTCTTTGTGCCTTCTTAGTTCCCTTTCACTCTTGGAAGTTGTGTGAATGTGGCAGTGCTGAGGTAACAGTTGGATTCGGTCTTAATGGTCTTTTCTCACCGAAACAATTCGATTATTCTATTCTGTTCTGAAGTTCAGTGCCTCTCAGACTCAGGGAGTGGGGACTCAGTCTTGTTTTGCTGCTCCAATGAGTGCCAAGCAGTGTTTCATTTTCAAGGCAGACACACTCTGTGGTTGAGCTCTTGCTCTAATCTTACACTTGAAGGTTCAGCTGAGTTAACAAGTTGCATTTTGTATTTAAAGCAGCTGGGTTTGAGACATCTTATTTTAAAACAGATTGAAAGTGAAATATGGGAATGCTGCATCCTCAGGTCAGCAGAGACCCCGTTTGCAGTTCTTCTCCGTTCAGTAGAGCTTCCAGTTAAATGAAATTAAAAAGCCAGGCAGGCAGTAGTGGCTCTGCTGAGCTGTGTGTGAGCCAGGCTGTGCCAGCTCCAGCCCGCTGCTGACCCATGGCAGCTGTCTGCTCCCCAGTCCCTGCCTTGAAACGCTCTGACTCTTCCCTCAGCTGGGGATCAGGGAATTAAACCAGTGTACTGTGCTGCACTGCAGCAACAGAGCAGAACTGGGAGGAATAACAGGCTTATTTTGTCTAAGTGGAGGAGAATCATCCATCTCTGATGTTTATGTTATCTCAAGAACAGCCCTTACTATGCAATATTAGATAATTGTTGCACTCAAATACTGGCCTAAAGGCCTCTTTTATTGCTTACATTCAGGTGCTGGTTTTTATCCCTCTTCAAGCAGTTCCTTGAATAACACAGGAGGCAGATAGATATTCCTGTGCTGCACTCCTTCCTGAGGAGTTTTTGGGATTGGCTGCCACTGCAGAAACCAGTGCATCCCAAATCCTCTTTGGTCTCTGTCTGGAGTCTCCCCAAGACATTTAGAGTGAATGTGGTGTCACAGCTGGCTATCCCAGGTAGTGCCTCTGGTGCTCTGAGAGGGACCAGGCCCTGCTGAGCACTATTCTCATCCTGCTTTTCTGACCAAGGGCTTGATGCACCTACGAGTGCTGACACATCTTCGATGTGTTCCTGCTCCATCCTTCTCGCTTCCTCCTTTTCTTTTTCCTTCTGCTTGACAAACTGCAATATAAACCCCACAAAATTCCCCAAACAGATGGTCCTCGAGTTGGCATTGGACAGTACTTCTCATTTCATCATGACTTTTCTGAGCCCTGTTAGTGTCTCAGTGTCTGTGAGGTTCAGTTTTGGTCTTCTTTCTGTGCTCTTCTTGCTTCCCTGTACGTGACTGAGGAGCTCCTAGTCAGCAGCTGCAGACATAATTTGGTTGTGGGAAGGGAAAGCAAATCTCTCACCTTACTGCCTTTACTGATCCAGAAATAATCCACTGATCCTCCTTGCTTCTTTGGTGGAAGAAATTCGCTTCACCCCCAGTCCGTGGCACCAGTTTACAACTGGTGGCAGGTGTATGTGTAGCTCATTCTGGCCACATTGCTTTGAAAGAGGCCCAGCTCTGACTGGTGTTGCTGAAGGAGGGGTGTGTACAAAAAAAGGGTAAGTGATGTTTCTTTCCTATTATCACAAGGTTCAACACATGCACTACTTTTACTGAGCTTTTCTAACTAATGTTTTTCTCTTCTCTTTTAAAGCAAATGAAGAAACATCCGTGTCGACAGTGTGACAAATCTTTCAGCTCTTCCCACAGTTTATGTCGTCACAATCGTATCAAACACAAAGGCATTAGGAAGGTTTACACGTGCTCGTAAGTTCTGCTTTTATCTATTTGAAAACCCACTGTTGGCTGACACTCTTTTCTCACCCCTGTATAAAAGCCAGTATCCCATCGATTCAGAATGTCAGGAATTTCGATGCAGACAGGCCAAACCAGTCCCCTGTCCTGCCTGCAGACGCAGCAGGGCCGTGAGAGCACAAGGCATAACGTCTGTGAGCAGGTCTGAAACTCGGCTGAGCTGAGAGTTTGCTGGGCTGGCAGCTGGGGTCACCACTGGGCTGGACCTGGCTTTCAGTAGTCTCTTAAATACACAGCCACTCTTTTAATCTGCAAAAGGCACTTGCTAAGCATAACACTGAATGTGTGTGTGTGTGTTTGTGTGTCTGCAGGCACTGCCCGGATTCGAGACGTACTTTTACCAAGAGGCTGATGTTGGAAAAGCACATTCAGCTGATGCACGGTATTAAAGACCCTGACGTGAAAGAAATGACTGAAGCTACCAATATGGAAGAAAGGGAGGTAAAAGAAGACACAAAGGTAATCACTTACAAGAGTGATCACTTCACAGAGAGTGATTTTTTTGTGGGTATATATTCAGGATCTTTAAATAGATAGTCTTATTTTGATGCCTTAAAGGTCTCATCCTCAGTGAAGTAGAGCCCCAAAAGCATTGTGTTTATCAGAGTTGTACTGGAATCTGCCAAGGGAAAGTTTCTGACATTTTCAAGTCACAAACAGTAATGAAAAGAACTGCTTATTTATGCTTACATGATCCCCCATTTCTGTCCCCTTTTTAGGTTCCCAGTCCAAAGCGTAAATTGGAAGAACCTGTACTGGAGTTCAGGCCTCCACGAGGTGCAATCACTCAGCCGTTAAAAAAGCTGAAGATAAATGTTTTTAAAGTTCACAAGTGTGCAGTTTGTGGCTTCACAACAGAAAATCTTCTCCAGTTTCACGAACATATTCCTCAACATAAATCTGATGGCTCTTCATACCAATGCAGGGAATGTGGACTCTGCTACACATCTCACGTGTCCCTCTCCAGGCACCTCTTCATTGTACATAAGCTGAAGGAGCCTCAGCCAGTATCAAAACAGAATGGGTCTGGGGAGGATAATCAGCAAGAAAACAAACCCAATCATGAGGATGAATCATCCAACAGTGCAGCATCAGACAGGCGGTGCAAAGTGTGTGCAAAGACTTTTGAAACTGAAGCGGCCTTAAACACTCACATGAGAACACATGGCATGGCCTTCATTAAGTCCAAAAGAATGAGTTCAGCTGAAAAGTGATCAGATTATTTGGGATGCAGAAATCTCTCTCCACATTGGAATACTAAGGACATTTTTGCTACAGAAAGTTCGAGGTATAATAGTGTTGCAATATATTCTGCATAAAAGTGTCCCCTTCACCTCATTGTCTATATCCTCAGAACCATTGAAGCAGTATTTGAGTTGAAAAGAGTTTGTATATATTTAAACTAATAATTTTTATACTCTTTGTTATGTGTTTGTATCAGTATCTAGTGGAAAATTTGTTTTTTTCTGTTTTGTTTCTGTTCTTTTGTAGTAAGTTTCTTTAAAACAGAGTTCTGAATGCTGGGGCAGTTCCTTAGGTTCTCTTAAGCTGTTTCTTTTTTGAATGCTTCTGAAAGAAAGTTTAGCTAATGGAAGTGCATCAGAAGGCAGTGCTTGGAGGGGAGAAGGGAAGAGAAGCAAGCTAAGATTTTAAATTCTAAGAACTTGTGCTTCTAAATGTCTGTGGAAGCTTTTAAACTTTCTCTTACAAAGTATGTATTAAAAAGAAAAAGAAGTACCACTGCATGTGTAAAATGCAGTGCTGGTTTTTTGGTGGCAACACCAGAACAGGTGCAGACCCCCTAGAGTGGTAAAGTACTTTTGAACAGTACAATTGCACAACTCTATGTATGATAAAGTGATTTTGTTTAGGTCATCAGGTGCTTCTGATCAAAGCTCAAATTGTTACAAAAGGGCTGGGCTGCTCTGGATTTAACAAATAAGATGTAATTAGAGGAATAGGTTTATAATGATGATGTTTCTTGTCATGTAATTTATTAAACATTCTATAGAAGCGAGTACACAGCATTACGTATTTTCCTTTTTGGTTCTGGAAAGCCAATAGTTAACCCTCGCTGCAGGGGCTGGTGTTTGCCAGCTCTGTACCCTCATGCCAAACGTTCTGGTGCTCAGTGTCACACACAGCCACAACTGTGAAGGAGCCAAGGCCCAGCCACGTGCTGGGGGCTGGAGCTCCAGCACAGGCCCTCGGCGCTGGGGAGCCGCTGCAGACCTGCCCAGCGCCACCGGTTTCGCTTGCACAAGTACAAAAAGGTACCATCCTGGCCCTTTCAGATAGAGTTCTCTGTCAGAGTATATTTTTGGTTTGGTTTTGCATTTTATACCTTGTATGTATCCCTACGAGAAAAAATTTTGTACTTTTTTTTAAACCGAACTGTGTATATATAGATAGGTGCATGATGAACAGTAGTCATTGTTGGGTTCCTTAAAAGTCTTGCTGCTGTCAGATGTTACTATACACTACGTCCGTTACAACTGTATTAAACACATTTCATATGTAAATAAATGTGGAGCATTTTGCCCCTAAAGATTTGTGAGATTCTCTTATTTATCACGAAATTTTAACAGTTTTAAAGTTTGAAGTGTTTAAAAAAATACGGATCCTCTCAGCCAGCTCTGTAAAACTTCTCAGTCACTCTGGAAATTGTGTATCAGTACATTAGTTCTGCTCTCTCCATCCTCATTCTTAATTTGGCTCATCAGTAAATGCTTGTTAGGCCAGTTCTGTTACTGGCATACTGAGTGGTTATGAGGTACCTCTCCATCCTACAGCTCTCAGCGGGCACAGGGTCTCAGTGTGTGATGGACACTGCCACCACTGCCCTTCCATTCAGTGGATACCTCTGAACACTTGTTTGTTGATGTGCACTGTCAACTGTACAACAAATGAGTTATCACTATGCAGAATGGTGTTTTGTATACAGTGAACAGATAATAAAAGTTAAATTTTCACAGCCATTACTAATACCTTTGTTTATTTTCCCTCTTCACTGCCTCGTCCCTGCAGGGGATGCTGTGAACCAGTAGTTTATGCCATTGCTGGTGCTACCAAGATGCAAACCACAACGATGTCCTGGCCAGTAACCTGACAATGTGAACGGGTTTGTGGTTCCAGCCAGGACCCGGGGTCCTGCACGGCCACTGCCCCGGAGCTCCCTGCACATCCCGGGAGTGCCGCCCCGCTGCTGGGCAGGGGCTCCGTGCGGCTCCACCCACGAGACTGATTGAACTCTCCTGCCAGTAATCTCTTGGAAGGCTTAAGGGAGAGGGTCTGGAGCTGCCCTGTAACTCTGCACACATTTCTGTGTCACACCCCACACGCTGCCTAACAGAGGGGAATGTCCCGAAGACCAGGAGGGGAACTGAACAGAAAGCAGCAAGAGACACAGTGGAAAGGCACAAATCTCAGTAGGCACACCTAGGGGAATTATCTCCTCTTGTAAACCATAAAGAAAATATTTAAACTTATTTTTGCCTGAGATCTGACATTTGAATTGTTTGCTTTTAATTAACATTGTGCCACTGACAGTCAATTGCAATGATGACATTAATAGTCCTCTTTTCTACATCTTTCCTCTGAGGATTTAACAGTAACGGATTCAACCTCATAATACCTGTCTGTGGGGTAGGAAGGGATCAGTCAGCCTCTGCCATTTTGCAGCCACTCTTATTGGAAACAGAGGTGCTTAATGTTGCACCTCAAGTGCAGCACCAGACTGGAATGCAAACAAAGGCTTCAGGGAGCATTTGGGCAGAACAAAGTGTTACTGTCAGGTCTGGGGTTCACGTGTGGGGGCTTCACTCTATTTACCCTGTCCAAGGGCAGGGGTTTGATCTCCATGGAGGCAGTGCATCTGTGTGTACATATATATGTATATGTCCTCTTGTGTACCTTCCCATCCCATCCCTTCTCCTCAGGGAGGCAGGAGGCACACCGAAACCTCTGCCCAAGTATCCAGCTGCAGAGAAAACTGCCCAGCCAGGACTGCACCAAGGCTCAGATCCACCTGCCAACACAGCTTCAATAAAACTGATTTTTCACACTCAGGGAGGTGTTTAGCCTTGCCTTGGCCTGCTTGCACACAGGTACAGACAGAGGTAAATCTTACCACAACCACTGTATTTTTAGACTTGTCTGTTTTCTTATTTCTGCAGGGCACTTACAGATGCACAACTTGACCTGCCAAAAGCCCAAATGTTCCCAGTTCTTAACCTCTGGGGTACATGTGGGGAAATCAGTACAGCAAGCCTATTTACTTTTAAAAGGATTTTTATATAACTCTGACCTTCTCATTCTGTTAATATAACCTTTCTCAGTACACCTATCACACACACGCAGCTGCCAGGCCAATAATGGGACACAGAATAACCTATTTTAGTTTAAAACCTTTCTCAAATATTAGGGCAGTTCAGTAGTCAATTCTTTGTATTTGAATTTCAGATTATTACTAAAAGGTTATCTGTCTAGGCTCCCTGAAGGGCAGCTAGGGTGGGGATTGGAGTGACAAGAGAAATAAGTACAGACCATGGCAAACACAGAAGGCACGAGCATTCCTGACCCACAGCCCTGGGCTTTGAGTACAAACTGGGTTCTACAGCCTGAAGCAGACGCAGAAGGAGTGCAAAAGAAGGAGCCACTTCTTGTCCCCTCCCTGAGCACTTTTTCCCTTTGAAAAAAAAATGTATTTGCTCCTCAACAGTGACTGTACAAAAACCGGTTTTAGTGTTATTTCTTTCACAGCTGGGGAAAAAGGACAGCTTGCCTTCCTGGGGACCAAAGGGCCCATTCGAGGGCATCACAGTGAGACACTGCACTGGGAATGACCCAGATTCACCTGGAAAATGAACTGGAGGCACTGCAGCTTTCTTCTCTGACCCCCGGGTTTCTACGCTGAAGGCAGAAATGTATTCGGCGCAGTAATGTGACTATTAGTAAAATAAGCTGAGCATTGTATCCTTCCCAGATATGTCCCCTAATATGATTTGCCAAAAGACTTTATGCAGTCCATTTATTTCCTATTCTCAAATGCTGCTGTTTTGCATTCAATGCCTCTAATGTGATGGTGGAATATGGATGCAGTGCATTATGAGTATTGCTCCTGCCGAGTCAGGCCACACTTGGCTGGCACTGCCAGAGCTCCAGGGCCAGATTAATATTGCAGGTCAAGCACAGCAATATTTAACTGTCTCAGTTAAAATGGAGAGCAGGCCCTGAATGCAATCAGGGTGGAGGAGCTACGGTCTCAAAATATCCCTTGGTCATTACATTTACATACTGTTGCTCCTGGCAAAATGAGCCCAGCCCTTTCTGTGCAGAGAAATGTCCCCTCGTGGAGCTGCTCCAGCACTGCTTCACCTCCCTGAGCTGGTTCCCACACACCATGTGCCCCATTCACATCATGCCAAGCCCTTTCCAAAGGCTCGGGAAAGTCAGGGCACGAGCACCAAACAGGAGACTCTAGGCCAGAGGCCACACTGGGCTCCACTGGACTCAGTGACCAGATTGTCTCACGTGGTCTGTGACAGAGGCCTTCAAGTGCCATCACATAAATCATTGCTCTGGTGTTTTCCTAGGCTGTGTTTTAGCCTCAGTTCTGCAGCGCAGGTTAAGCAAATAGCAAACAGTTAGTGAATACCATTATTCCCCTTCCCCACCATAAAGTAAAACCTAACACATTACAAGCATTTTTAGTCTACTAAGAGATTGTTCTTGAGTAAGGGTTAAATATTTCCTTTTTTTTAGAATTTTTTTAAAACCTTTTTGCCTTTCTCTCATTTATTCTTGAGCAGTTTTAAAAATTAAAGTTTTTTTTTTTTTCACTTGGGAAAGCCTAAACATTTTGTCAGGTTGTTTCTGATTTTTTTTTCTGTTCCATGGGGGAAGGGGAAGGAAAAGAGAACATTATTTGCTAAATTCAACTGAATGTTCGGATAGCTGGATCCCTCCCTCTCCTTCCCCTTTTCCTCCAGAAAAATACATTATTTTCACAAATAAACCATTCCCTGAAACAGATCCAACTCAGCTGAAATCCAATTATCTCTCCAGACACTGGGTTGCAGAGCAGACTAAAACTGTTGACTCATACACTTAAAAACACGAGCATGCCAAGCGCCCCAGGGTTGCCAACCGTGCCCGTGAGCAGGTCCTTGCCAGCTCCCAGGGCAGAGGACAAGACTCGTGAGGGAAGTGACACGAGACAAGCCACACATGCTCCAAAGCAGTGGCCTCCAAGGGGGGTGCAAATCCAGGGGTGCGCAGGAAGAAAATATTCTTTGTACCATCACAAAAATGCAATGAAATGCAAGCATTAGAAGAATCCAGAACAGTGTGCTGTTGGTGCAAGTGGCACCCCATTGCTTCTGGAGAGCCCTGCGTGCACCACGGGCTGCTCTAACAGCCTGCTGAGCAACAGGAAGGGGAAGCAGAAGAGCTCCCAATGGATTGGGACACAAAGAGTGCTCACCAGGGAAGGCAGTTACTGTGCTGCTGCTGTGCTTTGCTGAGGGGCTGCAAAAGGACTGCCATGGCTCTCCCTATTAACCCACACTTTTCAGCCCAGGGGCAAGGTGCCAGTTATGTGCCCATGACCAATCTCTTAGAAATCAAAGAGCTGTAATTCAATATTCTATGTACAGGCTGTTTGCAAAGGTCTGGCAAATCTGCCAGAATGCCAAGAGCTACATTTTTTCTGCGTACTAAAAAACTAGCATAATTTCCTAGCTGCAGAGCTCCAAAAGATCTACTGTACAAATATTGAAGTCAAACATCCAGAGTATGGGAAGATTTCAAAATACATGTAACCTTTAATAATCTAAACCATGCGGCTGGTAAAATAACAAAGCCACCAACAGAAGTGTAGGTGATTCCTAGCACCCGTGGAAAAGGAAGAAAAGCAGCTTCCTAACATGTTTCCCTTGCCTCCCCATGAAAAATGGGGGAGTCCAAGTGTTTTCAGAGCTATCAAACACCAATCACAATCAAACTGAGAGGCAGAGATACTGTGGTCTCAGAATTAAGTGTGGGTTCGTGCCTTGGACAAAAGAATGTCCCACCTCTGTGAACAAAAAAATAAGCAGCTTCAATCCTACTGGGTCTCAACAGAAAGCTGCCTTCTTGCCTCTCTAAATTCTCCAAATGTCAGCTCTGCCTCTTCCCTCTACTTGTCACAGAATTAGATTCTATCACCTGAACTTCCACTTTTAATTCTCTCCATCAGGAATGACTGAAGGAACTGTTCTAACACCGCCCAGTCTTTGTCATTTACTTTCTCTCAGTCCTGCCCTTTCCCTGCTGAGTGGCTCGTCTTTTAGCTCCAAAATTGATACACTCCTACTTCACAATAGGTGAGAGTAATTTCCTGCCCGTTTGGTAAATTAAAGCACCACCCACAAATAACACTCCGAGATCATTTGCCTCTCACAGCCCCAGCCAGAGCAGTACCTGAGGGTGTCACAGCAAGGTCACACGTCACGGCGCTGCCAGCTCACGTGTTGGGCCAGGAAAAGCCTGAAAAAGTTTATTAGAGGATAATGTCAGCCAACCTGAGCTATTGCAGACACGGCAACCACTGCAAAATAACCTTGCACACAACTGACACGCCTGCTTGGGAGAAGCGGGTAACAGACAAGTGCCAAATATTTACTGTTAAATGTAAACACATCGTAAATGCAGAGTAAGTGTTGAATCTGTTCTATTTCAGTAGCAATTTGGGGGTGACACAGTGTGTTTTGGAACAAAAGCTGGTTTGTTGTGGGTTTTTTTGTATGAATGTAGATACGATATTCTGCATTAATATAATGAATCAATAGCTAAGGTGAAATGTGCAGCTATAGCCACAAAAAATAATAAGATTTCCTTCCAATAGCAAGTAAATTTAACAAAGGTGTCTTTGTCAGATTGTTGCTGATTGACTATGAGTTACTGGCCTGAGTCCTAGTGTAAATTACTGGTATGTTCAAATGTTTTTAGGTGCATTCCAGGTACAGCTATTTCTGCAGTGAATGAGAATTTGGCCTCTTTTTTTGCTTTCTGGGAGAGAAATGTAATTAGACAGTGGGTAGCTTATGTGTCATATGCTTTAATTAGCAGGTTTGTGATCATTACTTCCCAGTTGTATAGGTATCACACACATGGGAAATGTGTTTATGGGAGCAGCCAGCCATGGAAAAGCGGGATTTTCCGAGCACTGGCAAGGTTTACAGGCTCCAAAGTGGGCATGGATCCTAAATCATCATCACAGTGTGCATCTAACGACACCACCGATACAAACAACAGTTTATTCATCAGGGTAACCCACAGGTATTTAGACCTTCCCTAAAGCTTCCCTGAACTGTTACCTTTCTCATTCCTTTTCTCTCTTCCGTGGACACCTCTGTACACTTTGCAAAAGGCCTCGACACATCACTGAAGAAGCACAACACTAGCTAGTGTCCTTGGAGCTTTCTTTCCAATATCCATGTGCCATTTCTGTCCTTTCCTGAGAGCATTACACCTTCCTCTGTGATCCAATGCCACTTCTGCCTCTCTTAGTCAGTCCTAGTCCCTCTTGTCCAACTGTTTGCCAACAGAAAGTCTCACTCAATTTCTGGCAAATTACAGAAACACCTTTCCAGTCCTCCACAAACTGTTTCCTTCCACTGATCTTAGCAGCATTTCCTTGTGTTCTTTGCTCTCCCATTGTCATCCCCAGTCTTCAGGGGCTAATTCTGAACTTGGTGAAAACCTCACTGGGTTTGGTTCATTTAATTCACAGGAAATCAGGCTCTGGGCAAGGACCTGTACCCATGTGGTAGTTGCTGCTCCAGACTCATGCAATCATTCAGATGCTGAACTGGAAACTGGTGTGAAGTCTTTCTGCACTGCCCGAGGGGCCTGACACCCTGCCAGCCCCACTCGAGCAGCCCCGGCCCATCCTGAGGGCAGCCAGGCTGGCAGAGGGCACTGAGGGGCTGCCACTCACAGCTGGGGCTTTCTGGGCCTCTGTACTGAAAAAAACACTGAGGGTACCGCTGGCTGCTGAGATGAGGTGGCTCTGCTAGCAGCTGGTGAGGAGGAGACTGCGGTGTGCCAGCCTGCGGGTTTCCGAGGCACGGCCCGCTGCGGGCACTGCGCCCGCTCCCACTGCGGGCTCGAGGGCTTGGCAAGGAACCACGGCGGGGCCGCTCCACCCTCACACCTCGCTGTCCCCTCACAGTCCGCTGGGGCCGCTCCCCTCACACCCGCTCTGCCCTCACACCGCTCTGCCCTCACGCGACTCTCCCCTCACACCCGCTCTGCCCTCACGCGACTCTCCCCTCACACCCGCTCTGCCCTCACACCGCGCTCCCCTCACACCGCTCTGCCCTCACGCGGCTCTGCCCTCACGCGACTCTCCCCTCACGCGACTCTCCCCTCACGCGACTCTCCCCTCACGCGACTCTCCCCTCACAGCGCCCCCTGCCGCCCGCCCGGCGCAGCCCCCGTCCCGCCAATGAGCTCCGCACACGCCGCGGCGGCCCCAGGGGTGCCCGCGGCAGACGCCTGACCCAAAGCGCTGTCCCCGGGAGGCGGCGCCGCCGTTCCGGCGCTCCGCGGGTCCGCGCGGTTCGTCCCGCCATTCGGGGGGGGTCTGAGCGCCCGCCGGGAGCCCCTTGGGACGGCCAGCTGCTCAGGCATCTCCAAGGGCAGCAGGCGAGAGGGCTCGCCCTCAGGGCCCCTCGCCGCGATGCATGCTGGGAGTTGTAGTTCACGCAGTAGGAGACCCGCTGAGCGTCAGCGAGGCGGGAGGGGAAGAAGACTACAGATCCCGGGGAGCAGCGCGGGACCCGGCGCGGCGCCGGGGCTGGGGCGCGGGTCTGTCCGCCGGGGAGCCGCCGGGGAGCCGCCGGGGCCCGACATGGATCTGTTCGGGGACCTGCGGCGCATGAACAAGCGGCAGGTACCGGCGGGGCCGGGCAGCCCCGGGGCGCGCACCTCAGCCGCGAGCGGGGGTTTGCAGGCGGGAACGCCGTACTGGCATTTCTGGGTCCGTATTTTACGCCGGGGAGAAACGGGGACGGGCAGTTCCCGGGTAGAATGAGCCAGGATTGAGGCACACGGTGGACTCAGGGTTTATGCTGCAGTATGATGAATTCTGACATGGCAATCTGTGCCATGAGACTCGCATTGGAATAGGATTTTACTGTGAAGCCCACGTGCCTGGACTCTGTGCGCTGAGTTTCTATGTTGTCCTTCTAATTTCAATACGGTAACTAAAAAATCATTTTCTTGTTTCGCACAGCTGTATTACCAAGTCCTAAATTTTGCTATGATAGTGTCTTCTGCCCTTATGATCTGGAAAGGGCTCATCGTCGTCACGGGCAGTGAGAGCCCCATTGTCGTGGTGCTCAGGTAAGTCACTGCCCTCTGCCTCTTCCCCTTTCCCCTTGGATACATTTGGAATTTTAAATTCCACCTGCTTAAAGAAGTACTCGAACACTTACTGTCTTCTAACTCTGTTTTGGACCCTGAGCAAAGGCCCCTGCTGTAACCATGGCCCAGTTTCAGCTGAGGTTTGTAGGAGCAGTAACTGTGAGATCTTTGAAATGTCCAGGTTCCTTCACTGGATGGATAAACTACTGCAGATTGCTTACTGGGGTTTGGGTTGTGTTACATGACTGTGTTACTGAATTGGTGAAGTTACAGATTTCAGTTTAAATTGTGAGTTTATCTGTAAGAACTAAATATTCTTTGATTTCATGGTTCTTCTTTCATTTACCATAATACCAATAAACTCTTTCTTTCTTGTTGTTTGTAGTGGCAGCATGGAACCAGCTTTTCACAGGGGAGACCTGCTGTTCCTAACGAATTTCCACGATGACCCAATCAGAGCTGGTGAAATAGTTGTTTTTAAAGTTGAAGGCAGAGACATTCCAATAGTTCACAGAGTAATCAAAGTACACGAAAAGTAATGCAACTTGTCCTTTTCCTTGTTTCTAAAGATACTTTCTTTCCCTGGGGTTTTCAGTTGCAGTACAAGTTTGACAGTAGTTTATGAGAAACAGAGAGGGAATTCAGAGGAACCCTGTGGCACAAGCCATGGGAGTTGCTGTTGGCAGCAGGAATGTGTCTGGCAGCAGAGCCCACTTCTGTACTGGCAGTTGTAGGAGTGGGGTTTTGGCTGTGAGAAACAGCTGCTTCTAAGAGCAAACCTCTGAAAGAAGGTGAGGATTCAGAGTCAGAACTGGAGGTGCAGCCTGATGAGTATATAATCTTAGCTCACTGAAGTTTTCCAGATTTGACTAGAATAAAAGAATAGATTCTTATTCTTCTTGTGTCTGTTAGTCACACTGCCAGCAACAATTCAGGCTGGAAAGCAGCAGAGAGAGTTCTGGGGTTTGCCTTTATTGCCTTTATTTGCCTGCAATGATAAACTGTTCCTTCTGAAGCACAACAGAGGCAATTTTGCTTCTAGTTCTGCCCAGTGAAAAGCTAAGCTGGAGATGGCAAGCACTGACATATTTGCTCCTCAGGAAGTGGACTGAAGGTGTTTATTTCTTGAGTAACATCTGTTCTTCAGTTATTTTTGAAACAAATATGTCTATCCAAGAATTGCCTATTTTATCTATTTATTACCTAATTTATCATCATGCAAACTCCTTGTTTCTTGATATTAGTACTTCAGCAAAACCAGGTTATGTGCCTGGGTGGACAACATCCCTTTCATATCCACTGTGTAACTGCTTACATCAAATGACAATCTGGGAGTGTTTTAAAACCATTTCTTGTTAATACCTCTTGATAGATATAGTCAATAAAATCTGTAATGTTAATGGTTTAATGGTGTTTGTTCGATAAGCAGGACTGAAAGCAAACATTGTTATCTAATCTTGTAGTACTTTTCATCCTCATTGTGCTTTGTAGATGTTAATTGAGGTTTTTAAATTAAGTGGTATTTAGTTTATCACCTCATTGCCTTCTAGAGGAAATGGGAACATCAAATTTCTGACTAAAGGTGATAATAATGAAGTTGATGACAGAGGCTTGTACAAAGAAGGTCAGAACTGGTTAGAGAAGAAAGATGTTGTTGGAAGAGCAAGAGGGTAAGTGATTTAAAATGTACTTTATAATCAAATAGAAAAAAAATTTACTTCTTGAATCAGTTCCAATGTAATACAAACTAGATCTGATGTGGTATTTTTTTAATTTCTTTAAAAAAATTGTAATTAAAAAAAAAAACAAACCACACTGGAAACGTTCCTTCCTCTAGTCCTCTCACTGATGTGGGAGTGGAAATTAATATCTGGGGGGGGAAAAGGGACATCTAACAAATAGTTCTTCTATAAATACAAAATTAACCAACTTATCTTTGTAATCGCTGGAAATTCCTGGGAAATAGTTTCAGCATTCCACGGGAATTTTATGCAAGGTTTGAGCTTTGGGCTTTGTCCCCTTCCTCACTTGAGATAAAATTTCTTCAGATTTTTCAGAGATAACTTGATTGAAGTTTTACCTAAGGAAAACTAATGAATTTAATTTCCTGTTCAGGTATGCATTAGTCCCAGCTGTAAATGATGGGCTTACACTGAAATATTCCAGGCTGAGTAACACTGAAACATTTCCCTGTAATATTTGAGGGCTCATTTTACACTTTGTCAATGTTTTGTCAATTCTAGGTTTTTGCCCTATGTTGGAATGGTAACTATAATCATGAATGACTATCCAAAATTTAAGGTATGTATACAGACATTTGGAATACTTGCACTGGTAAAATAACAAGTAAAGACAATAAGAATGTTGCCTCTAAGCATCCTGGTTAATGAATTTGTTTCTGTGCTTTGGTCCCTGATGTCCTGTGGGCTGTTTCCATGGGTGCTTTAGCCTGTCTGTCACCCACTAGACCTTGGTAGTTGTGATGGGCTGAAAACACATCATTTGTAAGAGTTTGATTTGTTAAGTGCACACAGTTGTGACACCTGTTTGTGATGAGTTTGATCCCTTTAAAATCTTGGTGCAGTTTTGGAGGACCAGAGCTCTGTACCTGTGGGCTCCTGAGGGAGGTGTGGTGTTGGAGAGGACACCCTTTGAACAGTTTGTGCCTTTGGAGCCTCTGTGAAGAGCAAGTGTAACGGGTGTGTGTTCTCTGGTTTTTTGCAGTATGCTCTCCTGGCAGTGATGGGAGCTTATGTGCTGCTGAAACGGGAGTCCTGAAACCAGGCAGCTTTCCAAGGACAAAGCTGAATGTACAGGGGAAAAAACTAATATATATTTCAGATGGTTTCGTTTCTGTAAACAGTTCCAAAGCTGTGCAAGCTTTTGTCTTGTCTAAATAAACTAGGACTAATGAGTGAAGCTGTTGGCTGTTGGTTAATTATGAAATGGCATATTTCCTGCCTTCAACAGACACTGCTCTCAGTCAGCCTGGCCCTGGGCTGGAAGACACTGTCATGTTCTGAAGCAGCCACGGGCTCTCCCTGGTGTGCCCAGTCATTTTCTCTTGCATGGTCCTGCATCTGAACCCACTTTCTCCATCCTTTTTGTTTGGGGCTTTTTCCTTGATTGTTTTTAATCTGTCAGTGCCCTCTTTTCTCCACCCCCCACACTGGATTTATCAGTACCCGTGAGGACGTGGCATCTGGGTCAGAGCAGGTGGTGAGTGGCAGGGGTTTGGTCAGACTAAGGAAGGTTAGCTAGATGTGGTGACAAAAACAGCCAAGGAAGGGGCTTTCACTCCCACTGGGAACTGAGCAATGGGGACTTGGAGCTCTTCCCCTGAATTTCAAACCTTCTTCATGGAACAGGGACAGAAACCCTGATGGCCTGATTTCTAGAGGCCTGTTATTTAGGGACTGTGCAAGTTTCTAGAATTCAGGCTGTTGACCATTATGCCTTTTGTGCTCCAGGGTGTTAAACAAACCCAACCAAAAGGTTTTATGGGGCTTTAATAGCACTTGTAAATGACTGAATGAATAGCACAGTAGTACACTCCAGGGGGATTGGCAGGAAGGGTAAACCATAACTCCTGTGCCAGTTTGGAGAACAATTATTCTCTCCTATCATGTAACACCTGAGTAGTGTTAAATAAATAAAATTAAAATAAAATTGATTTTTCACTTAAAAATCTACCTGAAACTGTCGTTTTGTGAAATTCTCTATTTTTCTCTTCTCTTCAGTTGTCAGTGTTGTACCTTCAACAAAGCAGAACTTGTTTTCCTCCCTGGCTTTGTTTTTGTAGCTTTGATAAGGAACAGCGTGATGCTCTTTTCCTCTGGAGTTTTGTTTCTTCTGTAATCCCTTATCTCTGCAAAAATACTCTATTATACAATAATGGCACCTTTTCTGTTGTAACAGCTCATGCTCAGCAGACAACTGCTGAATTTTTTTCAAGTAATATTACTTCTTTTGTATCCCACTAAGCAGTTTTCATGTCCAACTGTATTATAAAAATTACTTTTTTTGTGTCAAGTTGTGTAGAAATAAAATTGAGTATAGTAAATGGCATGTCAGAATAATGTAGGTATCCTTAATGCAGTCTTCCTGGAAGTGTATCATCACAGTTAAGAAAAAATAATGTAATTTTTGGGACAGTGAATGTATAGTAAGATTTCTTTTTTCCCCTGGTATTGCTGAAATAGGAATTTATTGTGTCCACCTGCCCCAGTGCGAGCACAGTCAGCTCTGACTGGGAGAGGGGCAAATGAAGCACAGGAGTCCAGGACAGGCCCCCTGTGCCAGGGGAGGGTCAGACTGCACCTGGGGGAGCATTTCCTTCCTGGGAGGGTGGTCAGACTGGAACAGGCTCCCTGCAGAGGAGGCTGATGCCCTGGCCAGTGTTCCAGGGGCGTTTGGACAATGCCCTGGAACTTTTGGTCAGCCTGGGAGGGGCTCAGGCAGTGGGGCTGATGGTCACTCTAGGCTGTTCTGCTCCACAGGCATGTCCATAAGCACTTCCCATTTTAATTCTCCAGTTATTGAACCCCTCCACCACAGAAACTGTACAGCCCAGACTGGGCTGGCTGATGCAGCACTGGCACACATTAAATATGCTCCGAGCGGCCCCTTTGGTTCAGCTTCAACTGCCTGGGGCTTCCCAGAATGCAGCACAAACAGTATCGACTGTCTTACACTGGGCCTTATTAAATAAATGTTTATTATTTCATATTATTCAGCCCCTGTAAAGTTGTGGAGCTCTTCTCTGAAAAATGTCTTTGGTTCCTCAGGGAGCCGTTGCTGCAGTGAGTTGATTTTCGGGTTGTTTGCAGAACGCCTGCCCTGGGTGCGGGTTGGAAGGGCTGGAGATTAGTCTATTCAGCATCTCCAACATTTACAGAGTATTCCTCAGCGATTGAGCCCTGTTATTACGTGGCTGACACGCTCAGACCAGTGTTTGTTCTGTCCATACATCCTGGCTGTGTCTGACTCCAGCATCGCTACAAAGGAGGCGATGAAAGGCACACCATTTTTCTTTTAGCCCTTTTCATTTCCATAGAATCTGCTTTGCTGATAGAACAGTGATAAGTTGTCTGAAATGTAAAGGAAACAAATTAAAGTGCTGTTGTGGTAATAGCATTTAAACACCATTAGTGTTTTCCTGCCTTGGAGCACAACAGCTCGCTTTGCTGTGGGATGTATGAAAAGCAGAAAGGTATTTCAAAATGGAGAGAGCTGTTTCTTGATGTTCAAACACAAATTTGTGTTATCAGGCTTCTTTTTTAAGAAAGATTGTCTCAAATGAGTGAATCAGTCCCAGCTGATAACATCCTTTTATTGTACCTGAATCCTTTTCTGTTGCAGAGTGTCCAGAATACTATTTCTCTATCTTATCAAATTATTATTTTTCTGAAAAGATTAATAAAAATAATAATTAGAATAAATCCATATTATGTTTTTTTATCCTTATGAACGAGTAAGTAAAGAAATGCTGAATCAGAGAGTGGGCTGGATCCCCAGCTGGGCTGAGGGAGAGGTACCCAGTCCAAGGAGAGAGCACATTCCTTGGGCACATCCCTGCTGTCCTGCCTGTCCAGACGTGACTGCCCAGCACCCAGATAACCTGATGATCACAGACCACAGCCTTTGAGGGGTCCAAACCACGGAGCCTTGACAGCCTCTACTAATGAAAGGAGCTCAAAGCAGTGCAAAATGAGAATGAACGTGAAGGCATAGCCTGTAGCACATGAAATGTATGAAGGCACATAAACAACATGTGAGGAAGGTTTATTTGTTTGTATAGTGTTTGCTGTAAAAGAGACTTGGCACTGCTGGGCAATAAGGAACTGAGTAAGAATTCATGTTTGCTTGGGTTTGGTTTGGGTTTCTGAAAATGGACAGTCTCCTGAATTTTTGGATTTCCTGCCTTGAATTGCACCAAACAATTAGAACTTCCCATGGACAGCAATATTTTATGTGATCAGCTGTCACTCAGCACAGAGCACATGTCTGTAGCTGTACTGCACAGCAAAACTCCTGATTGAGGCATGAGAATACTATTGTAAATTAAGCAGGAATGCATAATTAATAACCAAAATAAAAGAATGAATCACATTAATCAGTAAAAGAAGATGCAATAAACTGTGACTAAACAAGGGAACAAATTAGCTCATACAAGAGGATACACAATTGACTTCAAAAGGGATTGTACTAGAGTTTGCCCGGAAATTATGTTAATTCCCATCCATGGGAGCTGCCGTTGGGTGTAGTTCAGCTCCAGCCATGTGGGGTTAGCCAGAGGATCTGGCAGGTTCCTTACAGGCAGCTCTGTTCACTGTGTATCCCAGCTCCTGGCATAGTTCTCCAGAGAGCAAAATCATCACATAAACTGTGCCCGTTCCAGATGACTCCATCCTGTCCCTGTTGTTCTCCTGAGGGGCAAACAGCACATCAGGATTTGATATCCCATCACTACTCACCCACCTTCACTCCAGTGGAACCACTGACGTGCCTGAGGCCGAGTGTGTATTTAAGTGTTCAACTTTATGGCTCTTACAGGGATATACTGTCTCCTTCCATGATTCATCTATCCTTTCTCTGCACTGCCTCTTCAGGATGGAAACCTTTTCACCCATTAACTACTACAAGGTTGGCCAGCTCCAGGTGCCTCAGGGTGCTGGAAAGTTTACAGGTCCCTGTCCAAGGAAAGCAGAAAGCCTTGCAAGCCTGTGTCCACCTTACTGTCACTCGTGACAGGAAATTCACCTGGGACTGGGAACTGAAATAAACTTTCGGCGCAAGATTTTCTGTTTGGGCAGTGAGACACTTTGCACCAAGTGCAGGCGAGCCGAGGCCCACACGGGGCGGAGGGTGACCCCGCCGCGGTCCCGCGCCCGTCGCAGCCCCCGGTCCCCGTTGACGCTGCCGTTGGCACCGTCCCGCCGCCCCGAGGTGCCCCGGGCCCGCCCCCCGACCCCCGACGGCCGGAGCGGGGGCACCGACCCGCGGTCCGTGTCCGAGCGCGGCCGAGGGGAAGCCCCCGGGGCAGCGCCCGCCGCTGTCCGCGCCCGGGAGTGGGCGGGGGCCGGGCCGGGCTCGCACCCCCTCGGGAGCGGCCGGGGAGCGGGCGGGGGCCGGGGAGCGGGGCCGGGGCCGGGCCGGGCTCGCACCCCCCTCGGGAGCGGCCGGGGAGCGGGCGGGGGCCGGGGAGCGGCCGGGGCGGGGGGCGGGCGGGGGCCGGGGCTGCCGCGGCCCCGTGAGGAGGCGTCAGCGCGGGAGCTCCGCTCGCGCCCGTCCCGGCGCCGTATAAATGGGCGGCGGCGGCAGCGCCTCGCCCGGACGGAGCCGCAGCCGGGCGGCACCACCGGCAGCAGCAGCACCGGCAGCAGCAGCACCGGCAGCACCGATAGCACCCCCGGCAGCACCCCCGGCGGCGGCAGGGCAGGATGGGGGGCGGCCCGCGGCGGCCCGGGGCGCTCCCGCTGCTGGCGCTGGCGCTGCTGGCGGCGCAGGGCGGAGCGGCGCCCCTGCAGCCCGGCGGGACCCCCGCGCTCACCAAGATCTACCCCCGCGGCAGCCACTGGGCTGTGGGTAAGTCCGGTGGCACTCCTAGGAAGGCGCTGGAACGCAGAGTTCCCGCGGCCGGTGTCCAGGTAGGGTAAGTCTAAAACCTACAGCTTCTCAGTCCGCTTCTTATTCCAGCAAATATTGCCAAGTGCTTCTCCGTAGCCCCGAGCAAAGTGCTTGGTTGTCGCTGCCCCGTTCTCGGCGACGTTTTCTCTGACAAGGCAGCACAGGAGACAGAAGAAATTATTTGTGTGCGACACTGCGATAAAATCTGCAGTCCCAGTAGTGCTTCAATTTTGACATCTTATAGCTCCTGCCCTTCCCTTCCATCAATCAGTAGCAAAGTCCAGCCGATATTTGAACAATCAAATCTTTACCCGTTTTGGTTAATTTTGTGCTACTGTCATTGTTGTTACAGGACATTTAATGGGAAAAAAGAGCACTGGAGATTTTCCTTATGGTTTTGAAGAAGAAAACAAAACACCATTTTCAGCATTACCTGACAATGCCAAGCAGCTGGAAGACTATCTGCAGTGGGAAGAAATCTCCAAATATTTGCTACGGCTGCTGGAAAGGAACGAAAATAAAAGCGCTCACTTTTTAAAAGGAGGGCTTCCCTGGTACACCAGGAACACCTGGGAGACAGATGACAATAGCAGCTGGAAAGATGTAAGTAAGATAACACCTGCAAAGACACTCCCTGTGTTCAATTTTTGTTTTACAGTAACATATCAGCTTCCTCTAACTTGAGGATTGTCCGGAAAAGCAGCAGAAATGCATTTCATGCACTAGACATTCAGTACAGTAAGACTTTGCTCTTGATTACAGATTGCCACTCGCAGATTTTATTTTGGATGAATTAATTTGTTATTGGGCAAGCATTAAACAGATTTTAGTGTCTGGGTTCCCTTCAAGCTGCTTGGTTGAAGCGTTCTTTTCTCCATGCTGAGGTGACCACATCAGCACCATTCTGTGCTACCCAGCAAAGCCAAGCTGGTGTGACAAACAGATGTGAGGGCAGGAGGAAGGCAGAGGTGCTGCCATCCCGCTGTCTCGCTCCCTCGCTGTTCGGGATGTTGTTCCTGCCTTGGGGGGGAACGGCCAGTCCGTGGGTAAAGCCACCTGGCCGCAGAGTTCCCTCTGTTCCCACCTTTGTCCTTGTCTCATTTGCCTTTCCCCAGCTGGCTACTACTGCGGTTATTTGTGGTCTTGCTAAATCAGTCTGTGGCTACTGGTGAGCTGTAATATGTGCCTGGGACCCGCCTCCTCATCCCTCGAGTTAATGTTCTTATTAGCACTATTTTACAAGACAACAAGGCAGTAGAACAGATTTACCCCTGTTCTCTTGGAATATCCTATAAAACACATTGTGAAGAATAACAGTGAAGTTTTACAGAAAGTAGTTGGGGTCTAATGTAAATCACAGAATTTATGAGAAGACTCCTTTCTTTCTAATGCCTCAGGCACAGACATAATGATAGAGCTGCAGAATTCTTTTGGGTGACACTGAAATAGAATAAAAAGATTAATACGCCCTCTTGAAGATATTAATGTGAAGATTCTTTCCTTCTCATATTCTACTGCAATATGATGTGATTAATATTCCTGGGTTAACTTTGGCCCAGTCTCTCTCCTGAAATCCTGGTGCAGTGAAATCCATGAATACTTAGGCTTTTATTTGAGTGCAGGTAAAAATTTACCCATTAAATTAAGCCGTGATTTAGGTCTCTCACCACTGATTTGGACGCTGTGCATAGGTTTCTTTCTGGCTATGGCTTTATGACAGCAATGCTTATAGTAACTGTGATTAATACTGTCTAAAAAGGAAATCATTCCATCTTCAGCTCCACAGTGTGCAGCTTTGTAATCAAATTAGATTAACAAATTCCATTATTCTATGTAAAGAGGGAAATATTTTGGCTTCTAAAAGTATCTGGCAATAAATCATGCTTGTGAAGGCTGGAAGTTGCCTCCAGTAAGTTGAATCATATCCATATGTGTGTACTATGACCCTAAATTAATATCAATATTTTTGTGGTCAGGCATTGAACATGTATGTGGAATAATGAGATTACTGCCTTAAACATCCAGATCTCTGAAATTATTAGTAAAAAAGGTCGTGTTTTTCCTGTGACTAAGACATAGGACAACTTGCAGAACCTCATCTGGCCATAGAACCTTTAATTTCCATCATTCACCTGTTACTTTGTCTCCATCCTGAAGTAAAACATAATCATGAAAGCAGTAGTAGCTGAGCTGTTGGACACAAATACCTGATGATACACAGCCTGGACAGGGTACGATGTACTGCTTTTTCTTTGGCTTCAGGAAGTAAAAACCCAGCACCTGAAAGTTAAGGTGCTTCTGAAATCTTTCCAGATGAAAAGAACATGAAGATTGGAAGGAATGTGCTCTACTTTTTTGAGGGCTGTGATAGTTTCCTAACCTTTTAAATAATAATTATTATTTTTAATTTAAAAGTTATTTTTTTTATAAAGAGGCCTTGTCTATAAAGGTGGAATTCTGGCATACATGTGACATTCAGTCACACGTGAGCACAGGGATGCAAGGGCATAAATGACCTTTGGGTTTTGATTCTGTGGATTTGTCTGGGTGTGAGGGGTTCCAGGTGTACAAACTCTGTCTGACTTTGGCACAGCTGACAAAGGTGTCCTCGCACAGAAGGGATGGGTGCCTGGGGCTGCCTGCCCTGGAGGTGGATGACCACGGACAGCAAACTGAGAATGACGGCACAGGGCGTACAAAAAGCTTGTACTTGGCATTAAATACTTTCCCAGCCACATTATGTGCGAGTTTGGAGCAGAAACTAGTTCTGGGAGGAACTAGAGACCGTGTTTGCAGCGGGTTCCTCTGCCCTGAAGCGCAGGGGCCTGTTGGGCTGAGGTGTGGAAACGTGAGCAACAGAAGGGCAAGCGTGAACCCTGCTGCCAGCTGGGGGAATAGCTGGCCCAGAGCACCGCCGAGGCTGCATCTCCCGGGGCCCGAGGCTGCATCTCCCGGGGCCCGAGGCTGCATCTCCCGGGGCCCGAGGCTGCATCTCCCGGGGCCCGAGGCTGCATCTCCCGGGGCCCGAGGCTGCCCTCGCAGAGGTGCCGGCCAGGAGGAGTCTGTCTCCGGGGGTGCAGCCCCGCGTTCCCACCTGCCGCGCACAGCAAAGGCCGGCAGTGCCGGGAGGAAATGTGCTCTGAGGACTTCGCTTCATGGACACTTTCGAATTTAGCTGATTTGGGATTTTAAGTTTAAGATCAGGAATCTCCAGAGCTAAAGTTTGCAGAAGTAAATGCAGTAACTCAATTCAGGGCCTCGCTTAATAGTTCAACATCATCCAGTGCATCAGTCACCACTGATGCTCACAGTGGGCTGTACGTTTCTTAGCAATAAAAAAGTTCTTACTAAAGGGCTCACCCAGAGTAGGGATAATGGCTGCGACACACAAATAGCCAAAAAAGTGGAAGAGATGAGCACAATAGTTCTGGGAGGTCGGCTTAGGATGGTGTACCTGCATTGTTCTCTTGTTTTCAGTTAATACCTTGCCTGCTCTTTATTCTGTGAATAAATTAAGTTAATGTAGTTACGGGTCAGAAGGAAAATCTCTCCTCCAAGTTGGACTAACTGTAAAAGTAAGTTGGAAAATAAACTTTAAATTGTTTCCATGACTTGGCTTTTTAACACTGATGAGACAGTATATAAATGAGATGGCAGACAGAATTATTTGGGAGAATGACTTTCCTCGTACTTTGGCAGTCGGTTATTACACTAACCAAGACAAATGGGGTCTGTTTTGGAAAGATTATTAGGAATGTGCTTGTTATGTGAATACCCAGAGCAGTTATATATTAGGCTTATTAACTTATATTAGGTTTATTAACTTAGTGAATTACTCTTTGCAGGAGTGGTCTATAAATAATATATCTCTTTTTTTTTATTAGATGATGGACTATCTGCTTCAAGTTGTGAATATGAAAGAGAGCACTCCAAGCTGAAAGAAGGTCTCTAAATCACGAAGAAATTGAATATTTGCTGTAAGAGACTATATTTCACAAGCACTTGATTGTATCAGATAATCAACAAGGTCTCTTTTCTGTACACAAGAATTCCTTTGTGTAAAATACCTAAATACACATATTCTTGTATGTTTCAGCAATGACTAAACTCTCTCTACTTCATTTTCAAGGTTGTATTTTCACACTTGAATGGCTTTGATATATATATATACACACACACACACATATGATTGTCACGGAAGGGTCTTCCAATTAACTACATGACTTACCTATCTAATCAGTTCATATCTTAGTTCAAAATTACATGCCATTTCAACATTCGCAATAAATAGTACTGATAGAAAGGCTGAGTTCAAGCTTTTATTTGAGTTAATCAATGGAAGGGGCAGTGTCACAGCTAGTAACAAAGGCACGAGAGAATGATTCATTGTCCACCGAAGCTCTTCTCCTTCTTGAATTGCTCCCTGGTCTCGCTCCTTTTCAATAAAGGGACGCTGCCGCCACCTTCCCAAAGATGGGCTAAGCCCAGCGTGCTGCGCTTACCCCCTCAGGGAGCTCTGCCGGGAGCCCCTCAGCCTCTCAGCCCCTCTGCCTTGGCAGCCCCTCAACCCCACGCCCTCCCCTCTGTCCCGCGCTCTCCCTCAGCCTCGCGCCCTCCCCGCAGCAGAGCCCCTCTGTCCCGCGCCCTCCCCTCAGCCTCGCGCCCGCCTCGCGCCCTCCCCTCAGCCTCGCGCCCTCCCTCAGCCTCGCGCTCTCCCCTCAGCCTCGCGCCCTCCCTCAGCCTCGCGCTCTCCCCTCAGCCTCGCGCCCTCCCTCAGCCTCGCGCTCTCCCCTCAGCCTCGCGCTCTCCCCTCAGCCTCGCGCTCTCCCCTCAGCCTCGCGCTCTCCCCTCAGCCTCGCGCTCTCCCCTCAGCCTCGCGCCGCTCCCGCCGCTCCCGCCGCTCCCCCGGCCCGGCACCGGCGGCTGCGCATCACGAGTGTTCGCCGCGGCCGCCAGGCGGTGCCATCGCGCCGCCCACGGGGCAGGCGCGGGAGATCCCGTTCCGCGTGCACGGGTCCGGCCGCGGCCTGAGGGGAGACCCGGCCGTGAGGGGAGTGCGGGGACAGGGGAGACCCGGCCGGGAGGGGAGTGCGGGGACAGGGGAGACCCGGCCGGGAGGGGAGTGCGGGGACAGGGGAGACCCGGCCGGGAGGGGAGTGCGGGGACAGGGGAGACCCGGCCGTGAGGGGAGTGCGGGGACAGGGGAGATCCGGCCGGGAGGGGAGTGCGGGGACAGGGGAGATCCGGCCGGGAGGGGAGTGCGGGGACAGGACAGCCCCGGCCTTGAGGGGAGTGTGGGGACAGGACAGCCCCGGCCATGAGGGGAGTGCGGGGGAAGCCAGTGAGCCCCAAGGAGCCCGGCCGTGCGGGGAGTTCCCGTGAACCCCGGAGATAGGTGAGTCCCGGTGAGCCCCGGTGAATCCCGGGGACAGAGAAGCCCCGGCCGTGAGGGGAGCCCTGGGACAGGGGAGAGCCGGCCGTGAGCCCCGGGACAGGGCAGCCCCGGGACAAGGGAGAGCCGGCTGTGAGCCCCGGGACAGGGCAGCCCCGGGACAGGGGAGCCACGGGACAGGGGAGCCCCGGGACAGGGGAGCCCCGGGACAGGGGAGCCCCGGGACAGGGCAGCCCCGGGACAGGAGAGCCCTGGGACAGGGCAGCCCCGGTGCGCTCGGGTGCCGGGTGAGCCCCGGGGCCGCGGCTGCTGTTTGCAGTCCCTCAGCCACTCCACTGAGACCGGCTCTGCAATCCCAATCTTAGTGGGGCAGAAATGTCATATGACAGAGGGATGACTGCCAAATGTCAGCCAGTTTTCACATCATGCCTTGGCAGAACACAGAGATGCTGAGAGGAGACACAGTATTGATTCTACCAGAGAAACTGGTAACGTTGTCAGTGACCAGTGTCCTGGTGTAACCAGCTTCTCGTTCTGCCCTCTTTTGTTTGTTTTATTCCACTATTTTCTCCTATGATAACATTTCATAGGTGGGTACTCTGTGGCTGACAAATGACTGAAGGGAGTTGATAAAGTCCCAAGGTTTATAACACTGACACAGGAGGACGCTGATTGCGCAGAAGAGAGAACCTCAGCGTCCAGCCCAAAACCACTGTAGCTGAAGGGAAACCCCTTGAATTAATACCTGTTGGACTTCACAGTATGTCCCGGGAGATGGAGGAAATATGTAGCCAGGAGCTTTGAACAGATACTTGAGATTTTTCAATAGTAAGAAACTAAATGTTCTTAATTGAAATGCCTGTCAGATGTAGCCAGGGCAGATAGAAACACGGTCCTTCAACTCCCTGCGTTGACATGTCCCCAGCAGAAGGGAACAGTATTGCCCTCAAGTGCAGCAGTTGGTAACAGAAATCCAAACTGTGGCTGAGCTCTGTCTGTTTTCATCTCCCAGGGGCTGTGACCTGTCGTGGCAGTGGAGCTCACACGACAGCCGCCCTGCTGCTCCAGAGGGGATGACAGCTTCTGACCCATCCAGCAGCAACTGAGGGGCCATCCTGGACAGAGAGCCAGTCCTGCTCCACTGGGAAACCACTGAGCCGAATCACACCTCCAAACTCTCCTTGGCTTAAACAGGTCTGGTGTCTTTGCTACTTTTCTTGAATACTGACAAGATTTTCGACAAGGATGGGAAGGGAGATCAGAGTACACTTTCTGCTGAACAGTGGTGCTATTGAGGCCAAGTTGCATTATGGTGTTTTCCTCATAATTATTCATTCACTGGCAGTCTTTTATCAATATTATTCTTCCTTAGAACGTCAGATGTTGCAAATAAGTATAGACACTAAAAATACTATCTTGCTAATACAGTTTAAGCAAAAGAAGAAACAGACCACTCAGTAAAGGCCATGCTAATAGCCTTAGCAAAGTTAGAGTAAAGAAGTGGTTAAGGATCTAGATGATTTAATCCAGTTTTAAGAAAAGGTTTTACAGTGAGCAATTAGATGCTGTTTAAGGAATTAATCACTAATGGGTCATTAACTCTGACTGCTATTGTACAGTTAACAAGCCGAGGCAGGATTATTAGACTCAGCACCCAATTAAGAAGGAGAAGATATTTACAACAAAATGAACAAATGAGCTTTTAAAAAGGAAAGGGACAATTTAAAAGAAAGTGTAGGAACATGAAAAACTAGATAGGGTAGAAGAAAGATGTGAGTTTGCATAGGCCCGTCCCTTTATTTGCCCAGTTATGTTTAGCTGGTAAAATATTTATTTTTAGCAGTAAACTCTTAGCTTTCCTTGGAGGACATGATGGCACACAGTCGATCCATTACAGTGCTGACAGCTGATGAGGAAGTCAGGGGGTTCTTTCCAATGGCTTTACAGGATACAGGAGAACTGGAGGCAACAGGGAGGGAGGGAGGGCAGGAGTGTCAAAATGTGGAAAAGCACCACTGCAGTTTTGGGGAGTTGACTCATTCCCAAGTCATGACAAGTGGGATTGTTCCCCCCCAATGAGGAAGAGTGTGCAGAGCCTGTGCAGTCACTCCTTAGTGCGTGTCTGTGGCTGACACAGCCCAGGCTGTGTGGGCACTTCTCAAGCACACCAAGAGAAATCCTTCCCTCGTAGCCACCAGAAGAGATGTACCTTCTTGCGACCCCAGCAGCCTTGGTGGTGCAAGCAAGGCTCACCTGTGAAAGGACCATGGGAGTAAGACCTAAAAACTGAAGCAATAGGGTTTTTGTTCTCCTCTCCTCCCCCCAGAAGTTCACTCAGGTCTCCTTGCTGGAAGTTAGCAAAATACCCCCCCCGGTCCCGATAGCGATGGCGCTTCTTCTCTTGACAGCACTTCCACCTCTTTGCCAAGGGAGCAAAGAGCTGTGTGCTGGGCAAGCTGGGCACCTCCATGGACACACACACAGTAGCACCGTCAAGTCCAGAGCCCAACAGGAGGGTCTGCCCCAACAGGGCTTCATTCCCCCTGAATTCAGGGGGGACCATTCACGGGGCCTCCCTGCATGCCCTGAACCAGTGTGGCTCAGGGATGGCAAGCCAGGGGGCCTGGGCACAGTGTGTGCTCTGGTCCAGAGAGGCAGGTTGGCTCTGCAGGGAGGCTGGGGAGAGAGGAAAAGGCGTTTGGAAACAGAAGGATTCCTATTATTATCTTTAAAAGAAGCTCTCCAGACAATAGATGGGGGCTGCTGTGGAGAAGGCTGTGAAGGGATGTTTAGAAACTGCTGTCTAAGGTTAAAAAGCTCTCCGAAGTGAAGCTGAACAAAGTTGACATACTTGTTTCTGACAGGACTCTTAAAAGATACGCACAGATTGTGAAAATATAATTAGACGCCAGCCTTTGTCTGGCCACAACGAGTGGGAAATGGTGAAAGGAGAGGTCTCCCAAGTCTGCATTGAATCATCCCCAGAACACAATGAGGGCACTTGTGCATCTTTCTCTCTTCCCTAATGAGAAACGTTAATTGCCACAACCTCCCGAGTGTGTAGAGCACCCCATGCCCAGTGGAGGAGAAGGGGTGTTTCATTACAGCTTCTCAGCCCCATTACAGGCAGTAACGGAGATAATGAAAAATAAAGATGCCGCAGTTTTAGTTTCGGCAGGCGGGCGATGGGCACTGGGTGGGCAGGGGAGCAGGCAGGGCCCAGCGCCGTGCCAGCCTCCGGGGGCTGTGCTGGGCAGCCAGAGCAGGCAGAATGTGCCCGCCAGGCCTCAGCCGGGTGTCCAGTGCCCAGGAAGTGACCGTCTGTCTCCTGCCGCAGCAGCTGGGCTGCAGGGAACCAGGACCCCTGCCATTCCCCTCCTCTGCAGAGGCAGCAAAGGCTGGGGACTGGCACTGCCCCCGGTCTGCCTGGGCAGGGGGGCAGGCAAAGCCCCACCTGAACCTAGGGCTGCCCTGCAAGAGCAGCTGTGGGAGTGCTGTGCCTGGCCCACGGACTGCCAGGGCCCCGGCGCCTCTGTGCCCAGGGGGGACCCTCATCTGGCCACACTCCCTGTTGTGGGGCTGCAGACCCCAGGGCCACGGCCAGCTCCTGCTGCTGGAGGAGGAGGGAGAAGAGTCCACAGCCAGGCATCTCCCACCCCTCCACGCATCACAGGCAGCGGAGGGTCCAGCCCGAGCAGCCTCTTTGAGTGCAGAAACATGATGCGCAGCCTCCATGCAGATGTTGCCATTTAATGGTGCAAAAGCAGAAACCCCTCCCCAGGTACGGCAGGATACCTGGGCTCCCAGGCACCTTACACAGCTCTTTGCCCTACTGCAGCTTTTATTGTGACTAAAGGATCCAGCCAAGGAGACAGAACAAAAGAGATTGTTTTTCCTAAGCTATGATTGGGCCCCTAACTCTTCAGGGCATGTGGAAAAGGGAATTAAAGGGACCACAAAATACAAAGCAAGTCAAGGCGTGGGGGAAAGGCTGGTGCAAGGGACAGCCCTCCTGTGCCCAGCCATCCGGGGCAGCCGAGGCAGGGCAAGGGTGTCCCTCAATCATCCTGGGACGGGCCTTCCCCATGGGTTTCTCCCAGGTGAGAGGGAGTTCAGATTGTCTGCCAGGGCTTGCCGATGGACTGGATGTGCTCCTTGGCCTTCAGCCGCAGGGCGGCAATGCTCGTATTGCGTGGGTCTGCCTCGTCCAAGGGGAACTTGTCCACAAAGGTGGCCCCACACTGGTAAGGCGGCGGCGGCCCCATGGCCCCCAGGGGCTGCAGCGCGTGGGTCACTGCCGGAGAGTTCAGGAAGGGCGGTGGTGTGTAGCTGCCGGGCAGGCTCTGCGGTGAGGCCACGAAGCCAGGCAGGGTCTGCAGGGCCGTGCTGCTGGGCACTGGCGGGCTGAGCCACGTCTCCAGGGGGAGGTTGCTGCTGAGAGGACCCATGGGTGTTGCCTGCGGCGAGCGGTTGAAGGAGAGGATGGGCGAGTCCTGCAGCTTCATGGAGGTCACCTCCAGCTTCTCCTGCCGCCTCCACTTGGCCCGTCTGTTCTGAAACCACACCTGCAAGCACAGCCGTATCAGTCGGGCCCCGGGCAGAGGCTCGCCCCTGGGTGCAGCGAGGCACTTGAAACAGAGCGAGGGAAGCACGCAGCAGGCGATGTGCTGCACCGTGCCGAGCCAGGGCAGAAAGGGGTTTGGGGGCTTCGGGCGTTTCCCCGTGCCTCGCACTCGGTGGAAAACAGCCCCGCGGCAGAGCTGGCCCGCCTGTCCACCCGCCGCCACCCCGTAGCATAGGGGCTTCGGCGGCCCCGGGCTGGGACACGCCACTCAAAGGGCAGCGGCACTGAGAAGCAGCTGCCGGGCGCAAACCGGCCCCGAGACCCGCGCTGTCCCGCCGGCCGGGCCGGACCGGGGCCGTGCGGCTGCCGTGCCCGGCGCTCCGGCGGAGCCCCGCGGGGCCGCTCAGCCGCGCACCGGCCGGGGCGAGGGGGCCGGGGTCGTGCTGTGCTCACGGGCCCGAGCGCCGGATCGGTGCTGCTCCGGCCGCCGCGAAGGCGTCGAACCGCGCCGGGCCGTGCCGTGTGTGGCTGCCCGATGCCGGGGGCCGGGCCGGGCGTTACCTGGACGCGGACCTCGGGTAGGTTGACCTTCATGGCCAGCTCCTCTCGACTATACACGTCGGGGTAGTGGGACTTCTCGAAGGCGCGCTCCAACTCGTGGAGCTGGTACGTGGTGAAGGTGGTGCGGTTCCGCCGGTGTTTTTTCTTGGGCTGCTCCTCGTCCGACGGCTTCCCCTCGCCGCCGCTGCCGGCGGGCAGCTCGGGGCTGGCGCTGCCGGGGCAGTACGGCTCTGCGAGGGGAGACAGGCGGGTCACCGGCGGGATCTGCCCGCGGGGCCCGCCCGAGGGCGCGGAGCAGCGGCGCTCGCCCGCCCGCCCGCCCCCCGGTGCCCAGCCTTGTCCCACCGCGCTCACCTTGGAAGCGCTCGGCGCGGCCCTGGGGCTCGGCCGGCGGCGGCTCTCCGGGCATCTTGGGAAGGCAGTGCCGGGGCCCCCGCCGGTCCGCCTCCTTGGCGGTGCCGTCGGGCGGGAAGGCGCCCAGCAGCCCGTCCTCCTTGGTGAACCCCAGGATGGCCTCGATGCTGTGCAGCCTCGACGGGTTTCCCCCGGGGCTCCGCGCCGCCGGGGCGGACAGCGAGAAGGCGCCCTCGGCCATGGCGAGCGGGGCGCCGGGCGGGTGCATGAGGCGGCCGGCCCGGGGCCCCGGCGCGGCGCTGCGGTCCCGCCCGGCCCCGGGGCGGCGCGGGCAGCTCTGGCACGGCGCCGCCGGGCGGGCTGGCCTCCTTGGGGCGGGGGAGGAGTGCCGGGGGGCGGTGGGAGAGAAGGAAGGCGAGGCCCCCGCGCCCCTCCGGCGCGGAGGGGGAGGCAGGGCATCCCCCGGCCCCCGCCGGCCGCCCCGCCCCGCCCCGCCGGCCCCGGACGGCGCCGGGCGATGCCATCCGGGGCCCTCGAGGAGGGGCGGGCCGGCCCCCGCCGCAGCCGGCGGCTGGCCCGGGCAGGGCTCCCCGCCGAGCCCCGCAGCCGGAGCCGCGGGACACGGGCAGCGCTCTCGGAAACCGCGCTGGGACGGGCGACGAGCGGCGCGCCGGGCGCGCCGGGACCGACCCGGGACGGCGGGAGTCGCGGGAGCCGCTGCCGGGGGCGCGGCGGCCGGGCCCGGTAAAAGGGGCTCAGCGGAGCGGCCGGGGAAGGGCGGGAGCCCGGGGCTCCCGGGCCGGAGGGCAGCCCGTGCGGCGGCTCTCGGAGCGTTTCTCTTGCCCGACGGCTCCAGCACACATCCCTCCCGGACGGATTTTACGCGCGTCGGTTTTGACCCCCGCGGGAGGATTCGCTGCAGCGGGCTGGGTCGGGGGCACTGGGGTAAACGCCGCTGCGCTGGTGCCCTGCGGCCGGATGCCTCCAAAGGCGCTTTACAGCCCGGGTGCTTGTGGGCAACAGGGACGCAGGAGACACCTGAAGGAGGTGGACTCGGCCTTTAAGACTTCACAAGCCCGGGGCATGTGCTAGGCGATATTTGTGAGGAAATTTTCCGAGATGCTGGTATAGAACAGAGCCTGTGAGAAGAACCGATTCTGTGACCCCGTCCTCCACGGCGCGAGGGAGGCTGGGGGGGAGCGGCCAGGGCACGGTTTCATGGGGGATGTACAAATGTTTGTGGAGGTGAGGCAGAGAGCCAGATCCCGCACATCACTTGGTACTTGGCTTGGTGGAAGACGTGGACGCAGCACTAACCAGGCAACGGCATCGCGTCTCCCGCATCAGTGTTTTTGCTGCTTTTCTCTTTCCGTCACTTTATCGCTTTTTACGCTAGCACTTCCCAGTTCCTCTGAGGCACCAGATGTCTTTTGTCCCAGGTGGTTTGAGTGACAAACACAGTCACATCTAGAGTGGTTTTCAGCCTCCACTTAGCTTTGAAGATGCTTCCATTTGAAGCCTGAGGAGAGTGTATGTGAATGAAAAACACCATTGTTGGTGCTGCTTTCTCCAGATATATTTGCTAGTCTAATAAAAGGTATGACCTCACTCAATAAATCCTCATTTTTGCTTCCTCTCCTACCAAAACAAGCTGCATTTTGTGTAGGATTTTCCAGAGGAATCACTTCAAAGATTGGCAGTGGTTGCTTCTGCCAGTGCAGGCACGTTTTGCAGGTTTATGGTCTTGTGTCCCAAAGTCAATTACTTTTAGAAGGGCATGGCTTTTTCTAGCTCCAGGTGAGGTTTGCCTTCACCGACTGCTTGGGAGTGGGGGAGTGGTTTGGGGCCGAAAGAACTCAGCCATCCGTTTTCAAAGAGGGAAGAGGCCAACAGAAGAGACAAGAAAAGGTTAGTGTGGCTTTTGTGCACAATATAAAAAGCAAGTCAATACCATTGTAGGGGCATTGGAGGGTACTCAAAGCAATCAGTCAGGGGCCATTGTGTTCCCGTAATCTACATGTGTATTTCCCAAGAACTCTATTAGTGAAGATGAATGAACTGTGCAATGTCCCTAATTTCTTCTAATTTGGAGCTGGGGTTTTACAGCAGTCACAACCAACACAAAACATGCCCGTCCTTCCAGAAGCCCTGGCAAATTTGGGAATAATTTTTGCTTGTAGAAGAAGGATAGCAAGGTGAGACGAAGGTGCAAACCCCTTTAGTCAGTGCCATGAAGGGCACTGGATTCTGGCACAGATGCTGCTGTTAGGGTGTCTGTCAAAATCGCAGTTACAGGGGCAAGGCTCAATTTTTTGCTGTTAATCACAGTGTGAGTGTTCAGCAGAATAACCTTCCACCCTTGAAGCAGGGTGCATGAGTCCCACACAGGACACAAGAGACCTTCCTCCCTAACAGAGAAGGATCCTCTTTCCTCAGCAGTAGACTACTACAGCTGTATTTTCCATACATTTGTCACGGGAGCATCCTTCTTGCAGGGGAGTGGAGCTGTTGAGAGAGGAAGCAACTCCCTTGGTCCCGATTTGAAAAAAATGCTTGAAAAAAACCGATAACCCTGTAGCAGAGCAGAGAGAGCTCTGACTCTCCCAGCTCCAAATCTGTCTTTTCTCTCTTGCCACACTCGAGGCACAGGCAGGCATGTGAGGCAGCACAGTGCTGCGGGGAGGGAGGAAGTCTAATGGTTCTCTGGTAACAGAATTTAGAATGATGAAGAAAGGTAACTGAACAGTTCCCTTTGGGTCTAACGTCCTGGCTGTCAGTTGAATCCCTTGCTGCCACAGAGTCCCCTGGGACCTGTGTCATGTTAGTATGAAGCCTCAGAAACTTATCTATGGTACATCACAGCCTCGCAAAGACTGTTTACTTTTGGGTGTTTACAGGGGCAATCAGAATCAAATTTGAGTATTTGTTAGAGGCTGAAAGGAATAGGATTTGTTACTTGCCTTTCCAAGAGATACTCCCCATTCCATCAGCTTTTTTATTTTTGTCAATATATTATTATAATTACTGCTGCAATTATGCTTGGAAACTAGCAAAAGTTCTCAAGATGGACAGTCTCTAAAGTACAGCTGTCTGCTATACCTCCTTCCTGCACATGCATATAAAGACTAAATGGGAACAGTTTTCATCCTGTTGGTGCTGTTGAGACATATGTGTGGGACGTGGCTTCACACAATGAAATCAGCACCATGACATGCCACAGATTCTTCCTTTGCTCCTGCCTTTTCCTTATATCAAGCTGAAATAATTACTGCCTTGACAGGGCAGACATTTGAAGCTGAAGTCACACTGCAGGTGGGACATCACTCTCTGGACCAGAGATGTGCAGCAGGGAGCACCTCCCTGAAAGATAAATCCTGCAGTTTGCATGCTCTGTATAATCCAACAGATTGTTCCAAACTGGAAAAAAGGCTTTGCTTTTTTCCTCCCCGGAAATTCCTAGGTGTGCAGTTTAAGACCCTTCTGGAAAGCACAGTGCCCAAGGAAGCTGCTGTCACTGCATTGCTTGTGCCTTGCTTTTTTTTTTTTTTTTTCTGGTGAGATTTTTCTTTATCTGCCCCAGGAGAGTCAGTTGTGTTTTCTCCATGGACAAAGTGCTCTTTGGCATGCAGGAATCGCACAGAGAGAGCCTGCTGCCTTGGTGCCTGTCTGGGCTGTGGGTGTGGGATAGGCTGTGGCTGCTCTGGGAGCTGGGCAGCCTTTTCTGGTGGGAGCACCATGGGCTGGGTGCGAGGGCTCCCACATTCAGGCTCGCCGTGCTCAGCCATCCCTCCAGAGGGAGGGAGTGGAGGTTCATGCTATAAGGCTATATTAATGCAATCCTTCTTTACTTGTTTTCCAATTAGCCTAATTGAATTCAGATTGCTTAAAAGTGGGCACTAGAGACATTTATCTTGATGGGATGACGGCCTTGAGCTCCAGCGATCCTATTAACTATAAGAACCCAAATCCCAGGTAGGGTCCATCCAGCAGTAGCTCCCATGTGACCTAACAATTTAATCTGCTCCTCTTCTGTCCAGCACACACACAGACACACAGACGTGTCCATGTCCACACTCACACGTGCATAGGTGCGTGCACACATGTACACGTGTGTTTGTGCACGCGTAGGGACACGAGCACATGCCCAAACACACACATGTGCACATGCACACACATGCAGTGGCTATGCCTTAAGGCTCCAGCAGCCTTAGGAGAAAGGTTTAGTGCAAGACATTGGAGAAGAACGTTGGAGAAAGACACTGGAGGAAGACCTTTTTCCCCTTTTCTTGCCAGCTGGAGCAGAGTGAGCGTGCAGCCTGCCTGCCTGCACACCCTGCTCCAGGCTCCCCTGGGACCTGTCCCCAGGGACAAACACCTGGAGAGCTGCATGTCCAGTGCCATGTACCCTGGTGGCCCTGCACCTCCTGCCCCCGTGCCTGCCCAGCCTGCTCTGGTGTCTGAGGACAGGGAGAGCCGGTGCTGAGGGATGAGCCCTGCGGGTGCTGGCAGGGAGCAGGCAGCCACCTCCAGCAGGGTGAGGATCAGGCTCCTGCTGAGGGCAGATTTGCTGCTCTGCCCTGGCCATCATAACACCCTGCACAAGGGTTCTCAGGGAGAGCTGGGCCAACGGTGCTGGGTCATCCCCTGCCTCTGGAGCCAGGCCCCACTGTACCCAGTGTACCCCACTGCTCCAGTGCCCAGCCCCATGCCACCCCAGAGCAGGTGCAGGCCTTGGCTCCAGCACTCCAAGGAGTGTGGGATCAGAAAGTGATACCTTCTGCCAAGCAGCCCTGCTCTGCCACTGCAGACTGAGGGGGTGTGAGTCTGTGCTCTAACGGTGGTGCCTAGGGCAGCCCACTGCCCTGACAGCAGCACTGCACTGGGGCTGCACAGGGCTCCCATTCCACACAGCCACCCCTCAGTCCTGCTTGCCTCTGCCAGCCCTGACATTTTTTGGAATCCTATTAATCGCTTGTTTGGTGATTCTGACTGTACTTTCTTCTCTGACCCTTTAAACCATGAAAGTGCTGATCCTATATCTGCTGATGAATTTAATTAGATCCTTTAAACCACCAGATGCTTTCAGTAAAATTTTTAGGATGTCCCAGACACATTTTAATTCAAAAGTTGAAAGCCTCAGGCTTGTTTACTTTGGTGTCTTATAGATAAGGAGGGAATCTCATCCTCCTTTTAGTGTCAGCAAACTGGCTGCATTCAGGGGAACTAGGAACTACCAATCAAGAACAGTTCAACATATGTTTGGGAGGAGTGTTTTTAGAAAGTGCCTGCATGCTCACCAGTAACATCAGGGGGAAAAATGATGATCAGCTTGAAATGCTAGAAAGGATTCTAGTAGAAAATACGTAAAAGACATACAAAAGAAATATATTTGCCTAGATTAATAAAACACAGTCCATATATGATGAACACATAAAGCTGCACAGTGCCCTCTCTGTCCTTTTGCAGACATGGAGGTGGATACCATTGTAACCATCGATGATAATGAGCTTTTTAAAAGTAGCTGATTTTCTCTGGCCTTTTCCCATGTCATACTGTCTATGCCAGTGCTGCAGCAGAAGGTGGTACAGTGGCCCTCCCTGGCCTTCCTGGCACCCAGCACCTGCTGGAGCAGGAGGTGAACCTCTCTCCCTCGCCCCCCTCTCTGCCTCACTGCAGAGGTGACTTGGCCAAAAGGGAGAATTTTTCCTCCTGTCCAAGTGTGGACAAAGGGGTAAAAAGAAAGAGAGAAAAGACAAAGAGTAAAGGGAGGGAAGGAAGGAAGGAAGGAAGGAAGGAAGGAAGGAAGGAAGGAAGGAAGGAAGGAAGGAAGCAAGGAAGGAAGGAAGGAAGGGAAAGAGAAAGGAAGGACAAACCATACTTACTGCATTTGTTAATTTAAAATTAATATTTTTACTTGGTTAGGTGGAGACAGAGAGAGACAGAAAGAGACTTATAAACCTGTAGGAAGGTGCTACATATATTCATTTACAAATTTATTTCACAGGCTAGCTCTTGGAGAGGTTACAAAGTCCTTCCTTTCACAGAATACCTGAGCCCCTCAGGAGCAGTGTCTTGCCTGTCCGACAGCCTCAGTCAGATTCAGCACAAGTGAAAGCCAAGCTTCTCCTCAGGGTTCAGGTGCCCTACCGTGGCAGAACCTTCCAGGGGGGCCAGATTTCCGTTCAGCCTTCGATGGAGGTGACTCCCAGAATCACCGTGGTGAGCTGGTTGGAACCTGTGCACGTTTGGTGCTGGTACCTCAGGCCCCAGAATTTGGCACACAGAGCAGCCAAGCAGAGTCACTGCTGTCCCTCGACCTTTAAACTGCCTTGGAAGACTGAGAGACTGGGAAATGAGCCTGCACTGCTACAGAGCAGGGCTCACTGACAGCTCCCAAGCCTTGGTTTCCTACAAGTCCCCACTCAGTGTTACATATGACAACACTTTTGTCCCAAGCTATTGAGTTATGTGCTTCACTTTTTGTGTTTTGCTACATTTAGTGCAGAGATGGTCAAAAAAAAAAAATCTTTCAAGTTTTTGCAGCAAATGTCAGCATTTGAATACTGTGTTTGTTTCAAAATGTTTGAAACAGACGTGTTTTTATAAGAAATGTATGCATTTTTTTCTGAAAGCACTATTAAATGAGTGATTACCTATATGTGATGTATCAGAATTACAATTTTGCTAAAAAATACACATTTAATAGCATGGAAAAAGGCACATTTTTTCCCCAGTGTTAACTTCTTTTGAGCCATTTTTTCCATGGGGAAAAATGTTATGTTAAAAATTAGGATCACTTCTAACTTTGTCCTAGGCAGTCACAACACGTAACTTTTCCCCCTCTCCTCAGGGTTTTAAGTCTCTCTCTCTTGTCTCTTTTCTATATTTATGCTCTAGAGCTAAGTGCATCCCTCTGCCTGCCCTCACTCTGCAGTCCTGGTGAGGCAAGACTGAAGTCACAGCCCTTGGGTGGTGGTGGCTCTTCTACATGACAGAACATTTCTGCTCGGCCGCCTGCTTCATTTCAGTAAAGGTGGCTTGTGCCTTCTCTTTGATCTGATCCATGTCCATGTTCTGGATGTTCTGCAGCTGGCCCAGGATGGAGTCCTTGTCCTCTTCCTCCTCCTGATCTTGTGCCACCATCTTCTGCAGGTCTTCTGGCAAACCCACGTCATCTCCAGCCATCTGTATTTGATTCTCATCCAGTTCACTCTGATACAAAAAGCAGGAAATAAAAACAGCACATGAGAGTATTTCTGCTCCCCCAGGATCTACGGATGAGTCTCTTTTTTGTTCATTTGTTTGTTTTTTTAGGGAGAACCAAAACAGATAGCACAGATTTTTCAGTCAAAGTTTTTGGGTGCAACTTGTGAATTCAGGGGCTCAATCAGCTTCCATGCAAGTCCTGAGATTTTTCAGACAATGTCTACTGTATTTTTTTGAAGGGCTTCAGCACAGTCAAAACTGAAGCCCTCAGTGTCACTTGCCATTTTAGAAATCTCTGACATATGTGTTGGCCGTGGTAACCTGCTGATCCTGCAGGAATTCCATTCCAACTTATTTGTGTCCACCAAAATCCTGCTGCAGTACACTGCTGAGTCTGCCTGTCAGCTTCTGGTCAATGAAGCAATGGCTCTAGAAAAACTGGAGGGCTACCATTGCCCTGGGGTTGGTGGGGATTTTCAGGTATCAGCACTAAACTGAAGCCTTCCAGAGGAAAGGCTTGATGCATGATGCATGAAACTTAGGAAAGAATTAAAGGTGATTAAAGGTAAAAGGGTCCTCATCTTCCAGAACCACGTCTAAACTCTGCCTGGGTCTTTGGTTGGCCTCTCTGAGTTGTGATGAAGGGCAGGGGCTGCCTGGCACATAATCAAAGCAGTGTTGCAGTGCTGGTAAGTGGGGTAATAGGAGGACTTGGACAACAAAAGAGAGGATAGAGGTTGGGTGTGAGTCTGAGAAAGCAAAAGGAGACAGGAGAAGGAACTGGTTAAGCAATTAAAAGGGCTGAGATGCAGTAAGCACTACACACACTTGCTTCCTGCCTGCCCCCTAAACGCTCCATCAGTGGGGCTACGGCAGTTTTTCAAACAATGGTGATTTTGTTCACATTTTGTGGTGGATTCTGATGGATCCAGTGCTCAGAAGAACAGGATATTTTGACACAGTTCACACATCAAAGATAAGCATTAATGCCTCATTACATCTCCAAAATGAAGCATGACAGCAGCAAAGGCCTGATATGAATAAGCAGCAATGCTATCAGCAGGAGGTGTTTTTGAGAGTGAGGGGTCTGGGGTTTGCATGAATGAGTGCAAGAATGAATGGAAGGATGTACATGAGCAATGTGTCAGCTCAGGCCTTAACCAGGACAAGCAGACGGGGTTGATCGACTGCACAGACACTATTTACTGTTATGTGTTTGTCCAGCTTTATGTTTGCAATAACTCTACCTCCCTTTAACCTGATTTCTCCCCATATCTCCTATGAAATTATGGAGAGCTCTGTCAGGATTGGTACTCCTATGTGGCTAAAATGGGTGAGGCCATCTCTTCATCCCTTTGGATAAGGGTTGCTGCTGTCAGATCTGTGGGAGCATGAAACAATATCCCAATCAGCAGAGTTTTCCTTTATTGATTGTGTACCAGGAAAAAATGTGTTAAGCTTTTAATCAGCAAGTGCTGGCTATGAGAAGAGTTAGCCCTTTGGAAATCCTCCCAAGTAGCAGTAGAGGATGATAAAAAAAGATACAGTTCTAATTACTGAGAAGTGCCCCTAAGCAGACAATCACACATGTTCTTTTCTTTAGAACTATTTATGATTTAAGACATCATCACTGCACATTACTGTAGTGATTTCACATCTTTGGCAATGTGAACAGTTGTCTGGCATGTTTTTGCACCAAAGCCCACTGTCCTACTTAAGTCTGAGATGTGATGCCCAGCACTTGGAGGTTCAAAGTGTTCTCTGACCAAAGAAGAACATATTCAGATATGGTCTAAAGCAGTACAATTCTGCCCAGGTCACCTGCCTCTACCCACTTGGCACTGAGCTTGTCCTTGAGCAGTCCTAGAATGAGCTTCAGCAGAGTGGGTTACTCAACAAGAAGCAAAGAAGCACATTAATACATGTATGGTCTTTCTTCTAAAATGTGACAGATTTGATTATTGTTTCCTTTGATTTGGAATGGACACGTAGGATTAAGTTTCTGATTTTATCTTTGGGGGGTTTTTCAAGTCTTATGAAGAAAAGTTAAAGCTTGCTTTCTCATAAGGAGAGATTTTCCCAGGGCCAGACATGGCTCTGACAGTGACAGAGACACTGCCCTGCATCGGAATACACAGAGAGCACCCAAAACAGGGAGAGCTCCTGGGCAGAGAGCTGGGGCCGTGGGCTCCAGTCAGCCCATACAGACAAGCCCTGGGGGCCCTGGCAAACTGCACTGGACTGGGTGGTATCTCTCCTGATGCCTTTAATCTTCACAGGCTCCAGGTCTCTGCAGGTGTTCAGCCACCCTTATAGGATCTTTGAGAACAGAGGTGCAATATCTGTTCTAGGAAATTAAATGGGCCTGGCACTGGTGTCTTGCCCCAAGGCCAGCTGGACTGGCAAACCCCCTGAGATGCCACTGAACTCTCTCACCCTCCCAAACAGGGTGGTCCCATCTAACTGCCGAGTGGGAATGCCTGTCCTAACTCCCAAACTGGCCCTGGGAACTGCTTGGGAGAGTGCCCAGGCCAAAACTGGGTCAGACATTATTCTGACAATTCAGCAGCATAGGCAATAGATAATATTTTTTGACCCTGATTATGCATCTGATGTAGTCAGTCTCAGATTTTGTTTTGTTATAGATGCAGAGTTCTTCACATATACATGATACACAGGTAGGTGTGAGGGGAAAACAGTCCAAATAGCTGCTTTATTACAATTTGATTTTCAAGTCCTCTGTCCAAATTAAGGTGCAAATGAGACCAAATGCCAGTCCAGCAATACCGACTTTATTTTGTAACATTGCATGTATAGGGAAAGGAGACAAGTAGGTACAGGAAGCCACAGGTGGAACCAGCAGCCTTATCCCTCACAAACACTCTCTTGTGCCATCCCCACCCAGGGACAGCCTGGAGCAGAGATGGACTGAGGGGACTGCTGCCTCCTGCCATCGGGACTGCGTTTATCCACAGCTCACCAGCAGCTCAGGGCTCTGTGTTGGATCCCAGCGCAGGAAAAAGGCAGTAAGTGCATAAGAGAGTTTGGTGGGTTGGTTTGTTTGTTTGCTTGCTTGGGTTTTAAATAAAAATATTAATTTCTGTATTTATATAATTTTTTTAAAAATGTGGTTTGCTACGAATGTCACGCGTTGAATACTCCAAAGATGAAAAAGTTGCCCGTAGATCAAATGTCTCATGGCTAAAAACATCTTTCTGATGACAAATCTAAGTTGACAACTCTGTTAATAGGATTAGGTTCATTAAGGGTCTACTTTCTCTTATAAATCTGGCCCAGATAGCATGGAGCTTTAGATTTTACACTGCAAAGGGGGCCCTGCTTAGTCCTGAATTTCATGCATTCATTTCCAATGTGTGCTAATGATCGATACTGGTAATATCCAGGGTTTCTAGCCCATACCAGGCTATCTGAAATGACTTTCAGTTTTCAAAATAAGTAATGCATTATCATAAGTGAGAGCATTTTGCTGCCAGAATGCTGTATCACAGAGCTGAATTGTTTTCCAGGGGCATATAGCGTCCATGTAATAATTTCATTTTCTTCCTGATATAATGTACGTTTTCATAAGGGCTGATAAAAACCAAGAAATGCTATACAGGCAGAAACAAATGCAGAAACAGCACATCCTGCAATATTATGTGCTGGCTTAGAGCTACTCTTCTACCTTGGAGGCAAGTCTTCTAGTGTTATCACTGGAATTTGTCCCCAGAGAGCACTCAGTTCCTAGCAAAGCCAAGATCCTGCTGGAGCTGGGGCAGGTCACCACTGCGTGCTCCTGGGTTTAGGAGGTGCTCAGTCCTGGGGGTCTGTGGGCACCTCAACACCATCTCAGCTGAAAAAAGCACCACAGGTGGGAGCCTTTCAAAATCACAGGCACCCAGCTCTGCTGATGTTCAGTTGAGAGCTGAGCACTTCAGGATCCCGAAGCTTTCCAAACAGGCCACTCTTGCATTTGAAAACCATGGCAAGGGGACAGGTAAGTGCTGCCCAATAACCATCTCAGCATATGCCTCCAAAAGGGCAACAAAGCCTAATGATATTTTACTACTCAGCTGCTAATTAAAATGCTGGTGTTTAGAGATTTAGGCCTACAATCCAATCAACCACTTAAAATCTTGTACTTAATTTTTTTTGCATAATTAATCTTTCTGTAATTAAACTCACCCTCAGGATGTTTTCCAGCTACTGCATTGGAAGAAATGGGCTCTTAAGGGTGGAATACATTTTACCTGACTTCAGCTGTCACCTGGCCTCCCTCTGCAAGAGGCATATGGCACTGGGAGGTGACCCAACTCCACCTGAAATGCTTATTTGAAAGTTGGGATAGGTGAGGCTAGAAGTGTTGCTCTCTTTCTGTTGATGACAGAGTCCCTAAATGACTTGCTTGGGTTAAGCACCAAATTTTTTAGCAGTTAAATTTAACATGAGATGGATTCTTTAGTAGAGAGTGATCCTTGTTTGTATCCAAGTGTTTTTATGTCAGGAAAAAGCTAGCAATCTGAATGCTGTCTGTGGCTTCTGTCATGATCCAGAAGCTATTGCAGCTGCTGCCTGCTTTTAACAAACCTCCACAGTTCTCTGTTGCTTGAAGCTTTTGCTTTCTGTATTTTGCTTTTCCTGGGAATATTTGACAAACAGAATCAGGAGCACTAAAGAAAAAGGAATGGGCATTTTGCTTTTGCACTTCTTGGGGGAAGACAGTACAAATGAACCTTCAGAAGTTTAGCAGAACTCAAATGTAGACTTTGTACAGGAGTTTTCAGGGACTTCGCTTATGTGCTTATAGGGGGTTTTTTCAGCTCTTGAATGCTGCCAAGTTAAGAGCATATACTAATGGTGAGGAGAGGTCAGACCAGATCCTCCACTTGCCTAGTCACCTGTTTCAGATCTGAAGGGATAGAGAGGGATTACAAGAACCTTTCTATTAGATTCATCTGATAGAAAAAAGGTCTAACGAAGCACTCCCTAGGGAAATGCATGGCTCTGGCCTTCTCCATGTCTGCCCTGGGCTGCAGGGGGGATCCCAGGAAGGCAGGCAGTTTTGCCATTTTCAGGATAATGCATTGGCAGTGAGTGTGGTTTCAAATCAGCCACTGAGGGAGCTGAGCTCACGAGCCCCAGGCTTACCTTAGGGAGTCTGTACTTCTCTCTCAGGTGAACCCTCAGACAGGCTCGCTCTGCTTTTTTCTGTGCAAATGCTGCATCTCTTTCCATCCTGGAAACCAGAAAAAATGTTCCTTCAAGATGCTAATAAAATACAGTCTTTCACACTGAACAAGGTGCCTGGCTGCAAAAAGCTGCACACAGGAGTTATTCCCCAAAGTTATGTAACTTGTCCAAAGGCACAAGAGGAGCAATGCCAGTAAAGTGATGCAAAGGGGTCAGACTTGCAGTGCTCCAGGCTTGTCCTCAGAACAGTTCCCTTGAGTCCTGTGAATAAGGAAGGATGAGCTAATACTCTTTGTCTGGAGTTTGTGCCTGTACTACCTGTTATTGCTGACTATAAGGATGAACAATTCCAATGAGCAGAACACAAAAATTGCCCTTATTCCTTGGTAATTCCACTGGGGCACTCAGAGCCGTGGCTGCCTGCCAGTGCTCATGCTCTACAATCATGGCACTCTCTTAGTATGACACCACACAGAAGGGCAGGGGAGTCTTTCTGGGTCAGAATATGAGTTTAGCCATCCTGGAGTCCCTTCTCCCACAGGAAACAGGAGTGGACACGTAGAGAAAGGATTTAGGAGGAGTATAAGCATCCTGCATCAGAACTGCCCAGCTTCCAGACTCAGTGGTGCAGAGTCCTGGAGATGGCCACTGGCTCTACATCCTTGGCTGTAACAGCCCTGGGTGGCCTCTGTCACCTGGGAATTTTCCTGGTCTTTTCTTTGTCCATTCACTGTTTCACAATGGCAATAATTTCCTGTGGCAATGAATTCAAAAGGTTCCATGTATGGAAAAAGACTTCATTCGTGATTTTATAAAATGTTTTCACCAGATTTAAGAACTGGTCTGCACAATTTTTTGTTAGATTAATTATGTATTTATTTGCAAAATATGTCTCCTTGAAGATTTTTGGTAACTTTTGATAACATTCACCTTTCCACCTCTCCCTTTAATTTCCCCCCCCCCCCCAGTAGCATTTTCATGGAAATTCTATTGCAAAATTGGTCTTGTTTCAGTATAGGTACTTTGTCACATAAAAGCTACTTGCAAGATGAAATATTACTTTTCCCCTGCTTCCAAAATGAGGTTTTGGATTTCTCTGTCTCTAAAAATAAAATACCCTCCCCCCCCCAAAAAAACCCCACCCCTCCCCAAACCTAAAATATGAGAAGAACCCAAAGCCAGTTTGGTTATGGGTTCAACAATCTGCCTGAGTGTAACTTCAGCAAGGCACTTCTACTTCTCTGATCTGCACTCCAGCACAGCTGAACAATGTGCAAAATCCAGAGAGCCCTGAAACAGAAACCTCCCCTGCCCATGCCAAAGACCTCTGGCACAGAACCACACCGGTGGGCACTGTCCTGAGGGGATTTGAGCTCTTTAAAAGGTTTCAGGTGTTCCTATTCCAGTTCCTAATGTACTGTCAGGAGTTCTCCTGCCCTGATTCCTCGGTACAGTTCAGCATGTGAAGGACACACACACCACTGGAAAACATTATAGAAATAATGCTTATTGCAGGCACTTCCCTATCCCAGGAACCCTGTGTTGCTTCTCAGTTTCCATAAAGCATCTTCCTGCCAGTAGGTGGTTATTTCTGGTTTAAATATCCCTCGACAGAAGGCACACTAAAACATTCTGTGTTTTATTCCGAGCCAAATGACACCTGTGCAGGGTTTCACGGTGGAAATGGCTGATGCTAAATACAGACCTGGATACCTCGAATTCCGTCAGTCATTAACCTGTCACCTATAATCATCTTACAAGGGGGATTTACACAACCATTATGTAATTGACCATTAGAGGAACAGATGCATTTGAGCTTTAAAAGTCAATCGTTTTATTTATAATTATGCATGGTTTGAACTCCTACAAGCCAAGTCCTCATTTTACTTCTGTTTTCATTTTTAAACACCACACAAATGGTAAAGATTTCATTTACAGACAAAACTGAGACTTAATTAATTCTGCTTTATTTAGCAGGTTTTAGAAGAAATAACCATATTAAAACTCTGCTCTAGATAAATATAATCCATTTAACATAGCACTCAGTACTTTTTCATGTCTGCCATAATAAATGTAGGCAAAGAAATATTATGTATGGAAAGTGTACTCCACATGGAGTTCTAGGAGAAAAAATCACGTGTATTTTAGAATTAAATCCTGCACTACAAAGAGCTTGGAAAATTTGTCTAGATAAAGTAACACCACCTCGAAATGAGTTCAGCACATCAAGCTGTGGAGATGGCAGGGAAGCACAGGGAGGCAGTTGCAGGATGGGGAACGGGGGGGCAGGGAGGGGGAAATAATATTTTATCATTTCCAGTAGGTGAACTTTTATTTTGGAAAGTCCTTTTAGCAAAGACTCATCTGCTTTAAAAAAGAGTGAAGAGCTGAACGTTTGCCTTTTTCTTGGGTTATTTTTATCTGCACAAAGTTACCAAGAATCAGCCCCATACAGATAATAAGGGAACAGGTACTCACTTCTCCTCAACCATTTGCTTTTGATATTCCTCATACTCCTCTCTGGTCATTCCTGCAGCTGCTGCTGGGTCAGAAGGGGTGCTTTCTTCTTTGCTTTCTTCCCCTCCACCTCCAAGTCCCAAATTCTTTACCTGGTTGCTCAACATACTTTTCATTAGAAAGGCCATCTTCTCAAAAAAAAAAAAAACAAAACGAGCTATAAGCAAACAACTATGAGAAAGCCAAACCAAAAATGCTTTTAAAACCAACAGTTGTAAGCAAGAGAGTTTCTACAGCCACATCAGCTCTTCAAGGGCACAGTGCTAGTGAAACGTGAATGCCAAAACCAGTTTGTCAGCCATAATCTGGATTAAAGAGTGAACTCCTTAATATCTAGAGGCAGATGGTTCAGATTACTCCAAAAAAATCATTAGATGCAGCTACCTACTTTTTATATTAATACCATAAGCTAATTGTACACACACACACACACACAAATCAATGATAGTGTGCAATAGCATTTTGATGTCTTCAGTCTTGAAGCTCTCTCTCACTTTCACAGAGACCAAAACACTCCCTGGAACACACCACCTCTGAATTACAAACCTGCTTGACTAAAAGGCCGTAGTAAAATCATAAAATTCAGGCTACTGAGTGGAAATACTTTTGTATTTACACAATAAATGGGATTTGAAAACTGAGATCCTTCATTAAGCAAAAAACCTGATGCTTTTTATCCATTAAAACTTTATCCCAGTGGCCAGAAAGTACAGTGAGTGGTTTTTCTTCATCCACTTTTCACATGGTTGGTTTGTCTCACAGACGAATGGGGCGTTACTGCTACGATGCCTTTTTTCCCAAGAATGTAATCCCCCCCAAAAAGCAAATCAGATCTTCCTAATTTTGTTTCCCTTGGGTTTCTGTCAGCTCTTCCCCAGGCTGTCTCCACGTGGATCAGCACTGTGGGTACAAGGGGAGTTTATCTGACTGTTCTGTGTGCTGTAATACAGCCTGGATGCCTTTTGCTTGGGGTTCTTTCTGTAGGTCCTCGTCTTCCAAACTTTTCTTCCCATTATTAGACTGGCCAGGTCTATTCAGGTGAAGCTTTGCAGGATCTGCTCCCTGGGTCACAGACTATTTGGGGAAAGAAAATCACCTGCTAGGTCACAAAAGGTCACGATTTGGGGTTTTGAACATCCTACTATGACTGATTGCACATGCCTTAATGAAACATTCTGTAATTTTGATTATCTAAATGGTTCTCCATGCACTCTCATAATTTCACTGAGAACTGAGAGATGGGAGGATTCCAGTTTGCTTAATGCTTTAATCTATATTACAGCCTTTCTAATTAAAGCAGACCTATTACTATTAAAAAAAAAAAAAGAGGCAGGATGTTCTCTAATGCTGGATTATTAGTGATTAAACAAGAAACTTTAAGTTTCTTTTTGAAATTGAGTATTACTCAGAAGCATGAATTTCAAATAACAATGAAACTACTTTGATATACTACAAATACCTTAGAAAGCATTTTTCTTAAAACAAAATGCATTTTTATAACAACTGTGCCCTTTCAGAATTATGCATAAATTGCAGGACTTTGTGGGCAGAATAAACTTTTGACACGTGACCAGCTCTGCCCTTGATTACAAAGTGAGCACACTCTGAGAGAAGTTTGAGATAAATACAGTCAGCATTTTCTCTGGGCTGTGACAGGCACGACTAACTGTTCAAATGCTGTCCCCCAGCACCATCACTTAGTGCCAATTGCCTGTTGAGTCCCCTGGCAGTGGCTGGTTCCCCTTTATTGGAAATCCTGCCCCCTGGCACAGGGAGCACCAGGGTGCTGTGCTGGGCACTCTGCAAACACTTCCAGTGGCAGGGCTCAGTCTTCTCCAAGGGGAGGGGGAGTGCTACCTCCTAAACTGTGCTGTTGGTGCTCACTGAAAAGAACCTTCCCTAACTTGGGCAGATTCAATTCAAGATTCCTTTCCTCCACTTGTTAAAAAATTGCTCCTGTCTGGGGGAAAAATGACCGAGAGGGAATTCAGCCTTGGAATGCCACGAACTGCCCAGTGTGAGGCAGGACTGACCCCAGAGCTCTGAGCAGGCAGGCTCTGAACAGAGGGTGAAGAATGCTTCAAAGGCACCTGCTTGGATTTCATGGACATGCACCAAATTAAAAGAAAAAGGCTTACTAAAAATATGCATCTTTATTCAAATAAGGTTATATCTGAACTCCAAGTGTCAATTTACATTAGTCAGAAACAAATATATGAAAATGTCAGCCGTTTGAATTTGAAATAAAAAAACCAAACCAGTAGACAATTCTTCTGTTACAGTAATTGATCCATTGAGAAATGTCAAATTTTCTTCAAATAGCAAGTTACAAACCATAGCAGGTAAACTACAAACTGTAAAACAGGTGATTTACAAACCGTATTGTGCATTTTACTTTTGAAAGATTCAGATGTGACCATGTATTTAATACACCCTGACCAGGACAATCAGATTCTCTTGTCACTGCCAAATATTTGCTACTTATCATCCACAATTCAAATATAATTATTAGACTTGTTCTCCCTCATACTGTCAAACTGGATTCCAAGTTGTCTTCTCCTCCTAGTTGTGAAATCTTACTTGATAAGAAAAGAACCACACTACCAGTGTTGAAAGAAACTTCTGGTAGCCAGCTTGACTGACAAATATTCTTACAGTCCAAATTTGTTGCTATCACTTCGAGGACAGGCAGGACGAAATTGGAGCTGGGCAACTGGGAGCTTTCTTTAGATCCAGTGAGTGCTGAGGCAATTATGGGAGTCCCAAGGAGAGGCAACTGTGAAATGAAGCATGAAGCAAGGTTATCAGTTGTCTGGTGTTTGCTCTGGACCACTTGCTCCCTAAAGCAGAAACTTCCCAGCTGCCCGTGGGAGACGTGTCCGATCCAGCAGCAGCATAAACACATGAGCTGAGCCTCCTACTGAAGGTACAACTGTAGGCTTCAAGTTTCCCCTAGACATACCCAGCCTTCTCTTCTGTCTGACAAAAGACCCAGAAGGATGGGCTGCTCCAGCTTTAAAACAGGGTTATGGTTGGATAAATTCACAGTAACAAAAATCCAGGCTTTTCCCAATGGACACATCAGAGCTGCTCCTCATTACCCCACGTACAGGCACCCACTTACAAAACACACTGGCAAGCCCTTCTGTCCAAGGGCCTTGCAAAGCCTGCTGTGAGAGGAGCAGCTCTGCTGGGATGTTGCACTGGTGGGAGAAGGCCTGTGATTGAAAGGAACAACACTGTACAGCTTCAGAAAAAGGTAAGAAAATAGATTTAGTTACAAGAGTCAGGGTTGTAATAGCTTAGACTCAAGGCACCTGTAAATATCTGCTGGTGTTGAAAGAACTGAACAGACAAATTCTGATGTGTTACTCTGGCTTCTCTGAAAGGTTTTCTTCTTTGATTTACCCATCTATCCCACAAGACTAGCCTGAGGCAGTAGTTTCTCAATCAGTACAGTAAAATCTTCTCCAATTTCGAAATGAATCCCTAAAGCTACCCCACCTACAGAATACTACATCCTGCAGACCTGTTAACTGGTGTGTGGGCAGGACTGTTTTCTGGGTATAGCACAGGCATTCACTTTTTGGACTCTGTATTTTAAGTAGCAAAATATATTGCATAGATATATCATCCCTCCAAACTGACAGGCACAATACTGAAGTGTTCTTCATTACAGTGAACTTGGCAGCATGTGTTGCACTCCAAGGGAGTAAGTAGACTATAGAAATGCAGTAGTAGTATGTTAGAGAACAGATAATTTTTGCAGATTCAGACAAACAAATTAAGAGTTAAAAGTGAAATATTCTGATGCATTTGTGTATTTTATAGAATTTTTAAAATCCACAAAAATACCTATTCTAACTCTACACACAAAACTCAAGGACAAAGTTACCACAGATATGTAAACAAGGCAAAATGATTTAATTTCACATTCCTAAATTTGGCTCTCTGCTTTTTCCTTTCTTGAAGCAAATGTTCATTTGATAAGCAGTATCCAAACCACATGTTCAGCCTTATGCTTTTGATATTAAAGCAGGAATTGACACAAAATACTGGTTCTACAATAGCTCCTGGATTAACAAACATGTCTGAAGCAACACCTTGTGAAGAAATGGTTTAACACCTAATACCTGTACTTTAGAACACTTGCCATGTCCAGATTTAAATCAAAGCATCTGTATTTGATACATGAAAGACACAAGACAGCTTTATAAAAGTAAAGACATATCCATACACTAAACATATCCTTAATAAAATCAGATTTGAAGAGGTATAAAGCAATAATCTTTGCTGGAAAAGTTCCACAAATCTCCAAACAAAATTACAGACAGACTTGAAACTACAAAAAAAAAGAAATCAGGCCCACAGTATACTTGAAGAAACTACTTTATCACATTTTCTCTCACTGCCTAAAACCAAAAGCCAAAATAAGAACATAAGGCTTTCTTTGCTTGTTCTGTATAATTTGGTTTTTTATATCAACAGTCAGAGTCTTTGTGTTCACATATTAAAAAGTGTTTAAATCTGTATTTCATAAAGAGTTAGAATTAACAAAAATATTCTTATACTTTTAAATCCAAGTGGTAAACAAATAAAATGCTTATAATAAATTTTTACTCGCCAAAAAAATTACAGAAGAACGGGGGGGGGGTTTGTCTTCTTCCCCCCCCCCCTTTTTTTTTTAACTGGTATGTCAGAACACTTGGTAGCAAATTGTCTGCACGAATCATCCATCTGCAAATCACACTGTGAACAATCCCCAAACCTTCAATTCCCTCCTCTGGAATCCTAACAAAAGCAGAGGAACTGGGCATTTGCCTTCCAGCATTGATGAGAAAGTTGGCTGAAAACACAGACCTAGACAGGGTCTGCAGTCTTCCCCCATCCAGCATTTGCTCTGCTGCTCCACAGTCTGTTTTTAGCTTTAGCATCAACCATTTAAATAAGAACTCATTTTGTTTAACAAAATTCAATAATTTACAATATTGCCGTGTATCGAACACTAGAATTTCCCTCATTTACAGAAGTGTAGAATTTTCTGTGCATACATACTGCTCTTATGTACACACAAAAGGAACAGGTCATCAAAAGAACTTTTTGGCTGCTGCTTCTTGTTGGCTCCTGAAAAAAATGCAGAAAAGAATTCAAGTACTTATAGCATAAAACTAGCTAACTGCTTTAAATTTTCATTTATTTGAGGATTAAAAGATTCCATTCCTTATCAACAGAGACTTAAGGAAATCAAATATAAGTCATATCAGAAAAACAGGATGTTTTCTATTTACAAAGACAGTGGTAGCATCACTATTGTTTCAATTTTGCATCAGGCACAGAAGGAAAATAAAACCACATTCTGGACAGAAGCCAGAAACTGTGAAAGAACATACAAACTGATTTTTAAAAAACTTTTAGCATTTTTAAAAGCTTCTCAGTATCTGACTGGTCTACAGATCATCTCAGAAAAGGAAACACATGCAATTAAGCAGGGAAAGAATTTACTTGAAATAGGATTTCCTTTTTTCTCTGGCACAGAACATATTTATTTCCTTAGTGGACAGAGACCCTGAGGCTCAACCACACACAGCTGCTGGAATCACAAGGGCATCCCAAAGAACTGGAGGGGCCCAGCCCCTCCTTTGTCCTGGGAGCCACCGTTGGGCTGATGGGCCAAAGTTCCACACCTCAGGAACACCCCCTCTGCACTCTGCAGAGCAGCACACACATCACAAAAGCTGGTGCTGGCAGCAGCACTGCTCTGATATCAATGCTGCTCATCCCTCCCCAGGGGGAGAAAACAGCATTTGTTCTCTGCAGGGCAGCACAGCTGTCTTGGTCCCTACTCCTCATTCTGAGGAGTGTGTGTGAGAAGCAGGAGGGAGGACTCCCAAGCAATGGAACATTATCCTTTCCATCAATGCAAATTTCATTGCAACATTATGGCTTCACAAGGAGGAGGAAGAGAACAGAAGAACCATCCTAATTAGTTTAGCCTGTGACTTGGTCAGTCACAAGCTCTAAAATCCTTTGCCCTGCTGTCTTTAGGTACAAACACACTCACCTATACATGATATAGCCAATGAATAACACTGTTTGCACTGCCATGAATATGATGAAATGCATTGTAGATAAGCACGAGGGAAATGGTGGCAACTCTGGGCACTTTGGTTTGTCACTGGATGGCTGAAAAACAAGAAAGACAATGTTTGAGAAAAGAGCAAACAAGACATACCATCCAAAGACTTACATGTAAGAAAAAAAAACAAGGCCTTTGCAACGTGATCTAAAAATCAGAACACAAGCAGAAAAAGGACAGAAATTACATTACTCTGAAAAATCAAAATCTTACTCATCTAACTTTCCCTTTTTGCCTTTATGGTTCTCAGATAAACTGATTTATGGGGGTTATAGGAGAAAGAATAAGAGAAAAAAATCCCATAAGTTTGGTAAATTAATTGAGAACCTTCTATGGGATCATAAACTAATTGAACTTAATTGCTACATAGGCTAGACTAAGGTGATGAGCACAGTCATCTTTCACACTTAGAAACCTTAAGCAGAACCTGCCCAAGTTTGCCCTGATTAAAGCTCTCCCTTCTGTGCAGAAGCAATACAGAATCTCCTCTGTGGAGAGCTGTTAAGTAGGGGGACAAACACAAAAAAAAAGCACCCAGAAAACCTAATTGCTTGACCTTGTTTCCACAGGAAATTAGACTAAAAATCATGCTCTTTGTGCAAAACTTCTCATCAAGACACAGATCATGCAGTTAGGTCAAGGCACTGCAGTTTTAGCGAGGCAGCTTAATGAAGGATTAATTGCTCCGTAAATTGCATGCTGGCTCATCCTGCTTTTCACTAACAGCCAAAGAAAGAAGTATTACAGTCATGCTTTGCACTAGCAGCACGGAAATTACCATATTTCGTTGTGCTAAATGTTCAATGTCCCTCTTCACTAGATGAAGGTGTTCTTTGATGTCATTGAAGTGCTGAGTTGTCTCATAGACTCCTGCAGAGCCGGGGTGTTGAGCTCCACTGATGGATCTCAGAGTATCAGCCACGGAATTTCTGACACAAAACAAACAGGAAAACACCTTTCAACCCAGAACAGCTTTCCTACAAACAGCAGTTATTCTGGACTCCCAGCAGTTCAGAAAAAGTAGTTTGTAACACGCAGTTGCCCCAAAAGGCAGAAAGCATTTTTTCTAGCTTTCAAGAATACCTGTCAAGAAATAATCCCTTAATCAAACTCTGATTTCAGTGAATTCCACAGCCAGTTTCCATTTGCACAGTGCACCATCTCCCAGAGTCACGCTGAGATCAAGGGCTGGCAAATGCTCTGTTGCTACACATCTGCTCTGCCTGACTGTCTGAAACAAGAGTTTCATCTGAGGCTCTTGCTGAGGCTTTAGGATAAGCAGAGTTTAATGCAATCTTTGAAGGAAACCAAAAGCTGTTTGAGAAATAAATAAATAAAAGCAGTCATGTAAGAAATAAAAATAACGAAGAGGCTTTAGGGATAAGAAAAGATTTAGATACATCCTTGTTTCATGATTATCATTTATATGAGAAACTCATTTCCCATATGCATTGTCATAATACTTAATATTGTCTTCATGGGAATTCATTTTGCTTCTACAACAAACAAAATTAAATCCATGAAAAGTTGAGGTTCCATAACTAATTTTGTTTTAGGTAAACTAGTCAATGAGAGAAAAAAACGTAATCTCTAATCAATATGTTTATATAATTTTCCCCTACTGTGCTGTTTCTTTTGAGTTGCAAAGAGGATTATTCTACAGCTAAAATATTTATCATGTGATTGTTAATCTCTTCATTATTAACAGAATAGACAATCAAAATGTATGTCTTCGGATTTCTTTTTAATTTACTTAAAACTTGACATTTCGCTCAGATGAGAGCTTCCTTCAATGCCTTCCCAGTGCACTCCTCACTCTTTGGACAGTGCTCAGCAATTTTTCAGAGTATCTCAGAGTGATTTGTTTTGGGAGGGAACTTTAAAGCTCATCTCATTCCACCCCCTGCCATGGGCAGGGACACCTTCCACTAGCCCAGGTTGCTCTAAGCCCTGTCCAACCTGGCCTTCACTGTCTCACATTAGGAAATAAAAACAATCTCCCCCACTGGCTGGAATAGTGTTCATTGAGGAAACTGGAAACAAGGTGTGATCATCACATTTCTGAGTGTTACACAGAACTGTACTACTGAGTTTGAAACAGGTCTTATTCATTGTGAAAACAGCAAGTAAACTGATTATTATTTACCTGTACTTTCAATTCATGTTCTAATAACATATTTTAGAACTGAGTTTCTCACTGGAAGATTTTTTTCTTCAATAATCCAAGCAAACCCATGCGACCACCATCATACCCACTGCCTAATAAATGCTGATAGTACTTCTGTCTCTCCACATCCCTCACACTGTTTAGCTTGACCCACTATTGTCAGTGCTAGGACACAAGTGGAACACTCCCTTTGTTCTTCTCCCTCCTGGTAGCACCATCTCTGTGTAATTAAACTGGCACACCCACCTTCCCCCAGGCAGAGCCACTCTTTGGTAAAAGCCAAATAACTTCCCTAAATGTTTATATTTAGCTCTGCATTAACAATACCATGCTGATGGTTTCCATGGTATGAACGTGCAAAATTCTTCTGTAATCAGATGGTTCAGAAATCCACAAATCTTGACAAGAAAATTACTTGGACTGTAAGTCCAGGCAACAACGGGCTGTTCATTTCTATCCAGAAATAAAGCATTTCTTTAATCTAAGGAAAATATTAAGATGATGTTACGCAAACTCTTATCTGATAAGTAGTCACTAAAAGGGCAGACTGCCAACGTTAACAAGAAAATCTAATTTGCTTGCAAGGTATAAAGATTTGTCAAGAATATTAACATAAAAGCTTTCGTGGAAGAACAAGTGCAAAAATGGAAGTACTCTAATCTTCATTCTACAAAAAACTGACCTACTTAGATAAATCACAAGAGCTGCCCTTGAACTAATACAGGAGAAAAAGCCACAACTTGTTTTTCTCCTTTTTTTCCTTCTGTTTTTAAACACAAGGTAGGGAATGTTTTAGCTCCCATAAATGAAGGGCTAAAGCAGCTTAAAGCCATTCCTGATTAAGACAGCGACAGTAAAACATCTTAAAAGAAGTACACAGGCATGCCCATCAAACACAGGCATTTTCTCAAATCCATTCTAGCAGTATAGCACCTTCAAGATAAAGCTTTTCTTCATTGTGTTTAAAAGGGACTGGACTTACCTGCTGAAGTGGAATCTTGTGATTAAAAAAAGGCAAATTAGGGGTTTAGCCATCTTAGGGACACAAACTTACTTTATTATAGAAATTAAATGTATGCAGAGAGTCACCACTAAGGAACTGACACAGAAACTTCAAGTTTGTCAATATTCTCCCACTGAAATAATAAACAGGATTTAAAAGGTGGAAAATCATACAAAATTCAAAACACACCCTTAATGTTTAGAAGGCATTTACCTTATTTCATTTACTTGTCTAATGACCTCTTCCTGAGTTTTCACCACTGTCTCAATCTCTTGCTGGGAAACCTGGTGTGGGGCAGGGGGAGGAAAAAGATCAACATATCTTAGAAAAAGCAAATCAGTCACCCTGCCAAAATTAGGCTGGGCTAGGAACCACCAGGGGTTTTATTTACCTGTCCTTGTTGGCCTGGCAAACCAGCTCCTCTCTTAGCAATCTCATCTGTGACTGCAGAGACGTATCTCCTCTGCTCATCCAGAATCATGTCCAACTGCCTGTTCAGCTGTTTGATCTCCAGATGAATTCGATTCTGCCCCTCAAAGATTTGCCTCAGTTCACGATCACTCACAGTTTCGAAAACATCATCCGCTGATGAGGGAAAAGCACAGGTGGTTCTTACAAACATGCATCCCTCATTTTCCCTGCTCCCTTCATGTATCCCAGTGGATATACCTGCCCCCATCATTTGATGCATTTGGTGTCTGTTTTTCACCACTGACATGGCAAGGGACACTGAACACCCATCCAAGGGTAACCACCCAGTCAGACCCACACTCCATCTCAGAGCTCCTGTTCCAGTACCTCGGGTACTGAACATCATCACAAAGTCCAAAAGACTCTGTGGCAAAGGGATTATTACTTCTTAGCAACAGAAGGCTGGACAATGTTTCAAAAACACATTTGACTATCAAGATAAAATGGTGTAGGACCTTTAGAACATAACTTATCACTGTGCAATAAAAATGACAACCTGAAATTTCAGGTTTAGAGGCCTAAACATGCATATATATACATTCCTGGTATATATGCATTCATATACAGCTAATGCAATCCACAGAAGTAAGAAATGGCTTCCATTATACTTTCAAATAATCAGATTCTTGTTTGCTCAGCATTAGGCAAGCATTAAAAAGCTTTTCCATGTAAGCACACGTTCCAACATATTCACTAACCCATCTTAAACAGATGGGAAAAAAAAGTTTTCTATGAATGTGCAGAAACAGACTAAAAGATGCCCTTTCAAACAACAACAAAAAAGAAGGTCATGCTTGCTTAATCACCACTTTACAGAGGGATGCATGACCTTCTCTCCCTTCTGTTGTTACATGCAGATCCTCATAATTCCCACCATGTTTCCAGTCATTTGTTTTGCTTTCAATCCAGGCATGACCAAAAGAACTTTCTATTTCAGGAAACACTTGACAAAGAAATAACCAAAGAGTCTCAAATAATGTAATTAACGACAGTGGGAGCTTAGTAAGATCAGTCAGAGTATCAGGCCCTAGTTCTGATCATCCTGGAAAATGAACATTCCCCTTGACAACTGAAAAATGGCTCAGATAACTTGCCTGGCTGTCCTTGCACATCAGGATGTTCCTTTTGAAATTCTTCCTTCTTTTTATCCAGTTCTTGTTGAAAGTGTTCAAACTCTTCTTGATACTTCTCTTTATCTTTTTGAGGAATTTCTGCATCTGGTGTTGGCTTTAAAACATTATCAGGGGAAGGGGGCATGTGTGAGGTTTTTTGTCATGTTCTCCACCACTCCTGTGTAACTTACTCTCCAGCAAGGCTGTTCAGATTTCAGATGTGAACACATAACACAAGCACTGGAGCACATTAAGCTGAAGTGAGAAACCACACATTCCCATGGAGACCCACAGCTTTTCCCCAACAGACACATACTTTCTACTACTAAAATGTAATCAAGTTTTACAAGCACAGATGCTGTGTAGCAGTACAGAACCATTCTAGAGGTAGGGCAAGTTGAAAGCAAGAACAGAAATTTGCCCACTTTCCAAACAAAGTATACTTTTTAGTATTTCAGGTTTTGATTTAACATCAGGATTTTTGTTGCTTCATTGATGTTTCCAGAATTCTGGTCTTAAAAACATTAATTACAATACTACCAAAACATAACAGTACCAGTTTCATTTTTCTAAAACAGATCATGTCACAGCTGCATGCCAAAATCCCAGAACAGGGATGCCAAGTGTGACTTCAGAGGGAATGCCATAATCTGGTGCTGCACATAAAACATATACAATAACATACTTTATTAATTAGGCATAAAAATGCTTACTACTTCCTTCCCAGGCTCAGTCAACTGGAAGGTCAGAAATGACAGGACATCATGATCATCTGTATTCAACAAACAAAACAAAAACATGTTACAAATCCCAGTACTTCCCAAGTCAACTTTCCACCTGCAAAAGCTCTTCAAGAAACAGCACCCTCCCAAAGTCCTCCCAAGAGTCTCTGCAGTGGGGAATGAGACTGTACAGGGGCTTTGTCACGACAAACTGAAAATTCTTCTGCTGTAGCCAGGAAAAGGCCTAAGCATATCAGTAGTTTGGGAATAGGAGAGGATTAATTACATCATCGTGGTCAAGAATTGGTATAATGGATCAACACTAGCAGTAGAAAAAAACTCCAACTTCTCTTGCAAGCCCTGCAAGTCCCCACACCATTTGTCCCAGTTTTAAACATTTACTACCTGCGAGTCCCCCCGTTGCTGCAGATATTCCAAAATACCCCTGTGATGGCAGCTCCATGTTCTCCACTTTTGCACACAGCTCATAGTCGTCTTTGTCCGGAGTGAAGCCATTGTTCACTGACACCTAACGGGATAAATGCTGGAATTAACACAGGGGCCTTTGGGTTTTCACACTGTTCAACAGTGTCCCACTGAGGAAGCTGAGGCACACGAGCAGTTCCCTCTCTCAGGGCACTCACAGTCAGGGTTTTTTTGTAGTAGGTGATCTTCACTCGCACGGGGTAGGGCTTGTTCCTGAAGTCCCTCAGACAGGAGGCCAAGGCCTGTGTGGCACCGTCACTGCACACAGAAACAACCAACCTTAGGATTTACCAGCTGAGACAAGAAAGCATCAGCCTATCGCTCAGCAACACCAGGACAGTGTCTCAATAGGCAAGCTTCTCAAAGCCTGTCCCTGTAAGCACACTGAGCTTGTCTGCAGGCTGCAATCTGCAGTACCAGGGGCTTTGCACAGGACACAGTGCAGATGGGATGCAGCAATGGGGAAACCTCTTGGCTCCTAAGACACGTTCCTGCATCTGGGAACAGAGGTGGAAATAAGCTGTAGTCCAGACAGCACCAGCTAAGCTAGACACCTCCCTCCTCAGAGAACACAGAAAGGTCTCAGTTGTGTTGTTCACAACAAACAATCAGAAATCAAAATTAATCCAATTAGTTTTAGTAACAGGCAATTAGCTTTCAGTTAGTCACTTCTGTCAGTTATAGGCTGTGTGTGGAAGATACCTATGAGCAATGAAGAGGTAAAAAGTCTGCACCTCTTTCCGAATTCACCCATCCCAAAGGACATATGCTATTTAAATATCCATCAGCTGCCAAGTTCTGTGCTGTTACTGCCAAAGCAGTATTTTAATAAATAGAAAACCTCAAATATAAAGAAAACAACAAGGTGTCCTATGAACAAAGCCTTGTTTCTCAAAGCCTTTCATGCAAAATTTCATCATTCAAAAGCAAGCATTCATCAATAACACTGAAAATAAACTTACTTCTGATGGTCATACAGAAGTTTTCCATTGTTGCCTACAACAATCACTCCAGGGTTGTTTTTCTAGAAAAAGAAATGGCAAACAAATGGAATAGTTTAATTTGAAGTAAAATATAAGTAACATCATTGACAGCCTTTCTGTGATAGAGCACCTTAAGTCGTTACACCTCAGATGTTTTATTCTTTTGGAATTTCTGAATGACACTAGCAAGCTGCATGCTCTGCAAGAGACTGACACGTTCTTTGCATAGTTAGAGGTGGGAAAAATACCTACAAGTTAAGTTCCTGGGTATACTACCAACTACCATAACTGGGCAAATGCAGAAACACGGAAGCCACAGTTTGGGGAAATTCAAATGTAGTGAAGACACAGTCCTTGAAAGTAACAGATGACTTAGAACATCCAACTTTGGATGGTTTTCCCAGTGTTATGTAGCCAAACAGACACTATGTTGACAATCCTACTGACCTTGTCACAGTCATTAGAAAAACCTTAGGAGCTTTCTGTCAGAGACTAAACAAAGGCTGTTGAACACACCCTCAGTTATTTGAATTGCTAGAGGATGAAAACGAACTAAATGATAATGGTAAAAAAATTGCAGAAGAATTTCTCCATAGAAAGTCAGAGATTGTAATTTTAAAAAGTCTTAGACACTCCAGTACTTAAGACATGTCAGACCAATACAGGCATGACCAAGACTTCTGTTTCCATTAGAAGTGACACATCATCACTTGAGACAAAGGGTTTTACACCACACTGACTGAACTTGTCGTGGTCAGAGTCCCAGTGCTATCAGAGTTCTGGCAAGCAGTGCTGTCCATGAGAAACTTTTGGCAGAAGGCATCCTCAGCCAACTAAACTATGCCACTGTCCATGTTTATGCCAGAAGTCAGGAAAAAAAAAGGAAAAGGGAAAAGGATCTAAAAATTTGTAGTAAGTTGAACAATACTCTGATTCTATGTCTCATCTCTGAAGATCAGAAACATAAACATCACCTTCAGTCTTTCAATTTTTTATATATGATAAAGTTTGCTGTATATCAAAAGCCATCTGTAGGGGGGAAAAAAGGCACATACACCTACTAAAATATACCTGAAATGTCTAAAAGCAAGTTAAAGTCTGCAGGGAAAGCAAAAAAAGCAAAGCAGGTCTACTATATATTATTAAAGTTTCCCAGGATCATTCTGGGCTGGAACACTGGAAATTGAAAACAACAACTGTCACTCCCATCTGCTACAGAATTTTTGCTGCTGTTCCAGAAAAAGAGCATCTCTGAAGGCAGACATAGAAACTGGTGTTCCCACAGTGTTGTATTCTGGTACAATATCCCTCTTCCAAAGCACACATCCCCAGATGTATCAACATCAAACTGTGCACAGACATTCCAAATTTCAGATTTTACATATGTACATGGTATCTTCCTGCCAAACTCGACACATGAACCAATGTTCAGTGGAGATTCATGATGTGTTATGCTTCAACTTTTGAGCTTAAAAAGCAAGTGTGAAAAAGTCTAGTAAAACTTCTGTAAGGGAAACTTGTCTATTTTATTTTATCCCTTTGAAGTGAAAGGCGGGAAGAGTAGGAAAATAGCATCCTATTTTTTCCACAACATTACATGTATGAAACACACCAGAAATTAGTTTATAGTCTTTACTAGAAGAGTTTACTTCCAACTAACCTTTCCATCATTGTCAAAAGAATCAAAGAAAATTCCCACACCGTTCCATTTATCAGCTGCCCCGAAAACAGGACCTTCCAAGCCTTGCTCTTCTGTAAACCAGACTGCCTATTGGGAAAGCAAGAAGAGTCGTAAGTGAAGATTCCCTTTTAAAGCAGGGCCGTTTGTTTCAGGGAGATCAGGGTGTTCATACCAGTCCATCAGCTCCAATGCGGCCTCTTCCCGTAACTCGAAAGGTCACTTCGACTTCCCAATATTCAAATATTGACTTGTTTTTCGTCCACACTGACCCTTTCTGGCTTTTCAGAGATGTTGTTATACGAATCTGATCTGCACTCGGTATGGCATCTAGAAAGGAAAGGAACCAACACTTTATGTACAAGAGAGAAAATATTGCAAGTGCTTAACTAGACAATTAACAAATCTTCCAAACTCAGAAAATTTTCTGGTCTCCCCAACTAGAAAACAGTTTTCAAAATAACTTTTTAGGCGAGTACTCAGCCACTTGGGGGCCAGGAGAACCCAAAATTAAAGTCAAATAAAAAAAATGAAAAGCACAGCAGAAGTTACTGCAGAGAAACTATAGGAAGGCAGAACCTTATGTGCTGTAAATGTCAATACCTTCTACGTGGGGGGCCACTAAGGAGAAAAACCTTTCTGAGTAGAATGGAACCCTTAACCCGTACTGCAGAGAACACATAGCCGGTATAGACGTTGTTCAATTAAGTGGTATTTGCGAAAGCAGAATTTTCACATGATGAAACTCAGCACTATTCCTGGCCGTGCCGGGGCGCGGGCGGCCCGTCCGCGGTGCAGCGCGGCAGCAGTGACACATCATCACTGCTGGAGTCCCCTCCCCACGGCCGGGGCCGCCGCGGCACAAGGGCGCAGGAGCCGGGGGGCCCGCGGGCGCTTCACCGCCACCGCCGCGCCCGCTCTGCGCCGCTGGAGCCACGCGGGGCCGGGGGCACGGCCGGTGCTCGGCCCGCCGGCCCCGGCCACCTTCGCAGGGTCCCCCGGGCGGCCGCTGCCGCCTCCGCCGCGGGAGCGCGACCGGCCCGGCCCCGCCGCCCCCCGCCCGCCACTTACTGCCCGTGTGCACCCAGAACGGCACCGTCCCGTCCGCCTGCACCAGGTGCGGCCCCTTGAAGCTGTACTTGTACTCAAAGCGGCGATGCGGCGCAGCCGCCGCGCCCTCCGCCTCCTGCGCGGCGGCGAGCGCCGGGCGGGCGAGGGCGAGCAGGAGCAGAAGGATGGCGAGCAGGGGGAGCCGCGCCGCCATCTTGACCGTACGGGACGCCGGGCACGGCCAGCGGGGCGCCGCCTGATTGGCCGAGCGCGGGGGCGGGCACGAGACGGGGCGGGGCCTCGCCACAGCCCTCTGCCCAGCGGGCGGGGCCGGCGCGCGGGGCCGAGGGGCGGGGCCGAGCGGCGGAGTTCGGTGTGAGGGGGCGGTGTGAGGGGCGGAGAGAGGAGGCGGAGTGAGGAGTTCGGTGAGTGGGGTTCGGTGTGAGGGGGCGGAGTGAGGGGCGGAGAGAGGTGTTCGGTGAGAGGGGTTCGGTGAGAGGGGTTCGGTGAGAGGGGTTCGGTGAGAGGGGGCGGAGTGAGGGGTTCGGTGTGAGGGGTTCGGTGTGAGGGGGCGGAGTGAGGGGGCGGAGTGAGGGCGTCGCTGAGGGCCGGGCCGGGGTTGGGCTCCTCCCGCTCGCGCTCCCAGGGCACGGCAGGGTCGCGGTCCCGGTCCCTGTCCCTGTCCCTGTCCCTGTCCCTGTCCCGGTCCCGGTCCCGGTCCCGGTCCCTCCCGGCGGTGGGGCAGCCGGCCTGCCGGCGGTTTCGAGCAGCCCCGGGTGCGGGGGAGCTGCCGGAGGGGCGGCCCCGTCCCGGCCCCTCGGGCCGCGCGCTGTGAGGGCTGTGCGGGCCCGGCGCGTGCCCCGCGGGCAGCTGCGGCTCCGCCGAGCCTGCCGCCGTCCTGCGGCCTCCCGCACTGCGGCCTCCCGCGGGGAGCAACAGTGTGCAGTGTCCCAAGGTTAAATAAGCTCTTCCTTCCCCTCAATATTACTTTCTTAGCAAAGGCGCCACTTACACAGGCTCTTTTTCAGTCCATTTTCAGAGTAGTCGGGAAATCCCACAGGAAAAACAACACTTTCTCGCGTGAGCAAAGCAAACCCCAGGTACGCCTCGACCGTGCCAGCTGACGGTGGTGACTCGTGGGGAGGGACCCCAGCAGTGCCCGGAGAGGCTCAGGCTCGTAAAGGTGAGAAACACAGATGCTGCACGCGGGGGAGAAGGTGTGTGATGTGCACGCGGGGGAGAAGGTGTGTGATGTGCACGCGGGGGAGAAGGTGTGTGATGTGCACGCAGGTGAGAAGGTGTGTGATGTGCACGCAGTGTGCAGCTGTGTGATGTGCACGCGGGGGAGAAGGTGTGTGATGTACACGCGGGTGAGAAGGTGTGTGATGTGCACGCGGGGGAGAAGGTGTGTGATGCGCACGCAGTGTGCAGCATCACAGAGCGGGGGCAGGTCTCACTGCAGCGAAGGGGAGGTCACTTGAGCAGAGTGTGCCCCGGTTAAACTGATGACCGAACCAACAGTTAGAACTTCCTTTTTCATTCTTTCCATTTTCATTTAGCACCCTGTCTTACAGCCTCGTCACAGAAAACAGTAATTTTTTTTTTCAGTTTCCTTACAGCCTTGTGTTTTGTTCTACCTTTTCCTACCCATTTGATTCTGACATCCCTTCTTTTCCTCTTGCTTAATCTGTGAGTATGAGCAATTTAAGACTCAGTAAGTAGGTTCAGAGCCTGCTAAAGAAGAGGATGATCTTAGAGGCATTCAGGAGAGATTAAGTTCTTTTTTTAAAATGGCACACATCTTCAGCATGGATGCAAGTAAAACTGTACATGTTCACTGTGAAAAGTACATTCTCTTTTTCGGCTACACAAAGGAGTAAGCAAATATATTGACCAGATGAGACATGCAAGCAAAATATATCTGAGATAAATTTTAGAAGAACTTTTGCATATAAGTTTATTGAGTACTCTCGATAAGTTAATGTTTATTTCTGTAGAGAAAGAAGTACTTGATGTTTTGTTTTGCATAGTGTGTTCCATCCAGCAATATTCTAAAATATCCCTAATTCATGAATCTGTTTTGGTTTTTTAGAGTACATATGTGAGAGATGTTAAGGGAATTGGGGTGTAATTCTGTCTCCTTTTGGCAGCTATCTAGACACAGAAAGCTCAGCTGTTTTTCTGTTCTTTAAAGACCTAGAAAGTAGTTTCTGAGGTAAAGTTCTGGCACCCTGGAGCAATACAGCGTGCTGCAGTTATTCAGGAGGATAAAACGCTGTATGCGTCAAAGACCCAAACAGAACAGCATGAGGCCCTCTCCTGTCTACTTCACAAGTTTGGCAGTAATCCTGGAATGTATGCCAATAAAACAACAGAACCACGCTGAAAGAGTCTGGAAAACCAAAAGCACTCACCTTGAAACAAACACCTCTCTTACCCTCTTACCCACACACAGAAGCAGGTCTGAAATTCTGCCACTTAGAGGCACTAGCATAGAAGCAATGCACGATTTAAGAGAACAGATGTTAAACTGCATAACTTTATGAGTTGTATTACATTGTCTCAGCTTATTAGTGTGTAAAATAGAACACCACGCAGTTGCACAGAACAACTTTTGCACACATCATTTTGGCTGTATGTCTCATCAGTTGAGTGATGGACTGACTGTGCCCCTCTCATGTAATACTTCATAGTTGTTTCATGATTGTCACAGAGCATGCAAAGCTCCAGAATACTTGATGGCAGGCCACAGTGAAGGAACAGGGTTTCCCAGATCACCATATGCTTCTTTCTTTATTACTGTACTGTCAAAAAGGAAAACTCCACTTAGTCCGTATTATCACCCTGTACTGAATGGTTCCTGGACAGTGCAATAACTATCCCAGTTCAGCCACTCATTTCCCCCAGCTGAAGAAGAAAGTGAAGTAATCAAACTGTTTGTGCATATGTTTATGCACATGCGAACTTGCACATGTGTAAATATATATTTTAAACATACTTTGACTAAGTGGCAGACAGTCTAGGGATACCAAACTTCAAAATATTTGATTTAAAAATCAGCAAATGATCTTTTCTTCAGCTCTTCCCTTTGTGGACCTTCCACTTGGACTGTTTAGCTCTCGTGCCCCTTGGTGCCAGGGAGGCTTGATTAATGCCAAGAAGTTTGACCCATACATGTGAACATCTGTGTAACCATGTAGCTGTTCTAGGAAGCCTCCCAGCAGTGCCTGCTGCACCAAAAGTCTTCCTTAAAGCCCATGTTGGTTGCAATGCTACTGTCAAGATCTCTGTCACCCCTCTGTGATAACTCCTAGGGACCTGACAAGCATCTAACCAGGGACAAAGGTGAGATAGCTCAGGAGCAGCTAGAGACAAATCTCAAGTGTTTGGGATCTCTAGAATTGGTTTTCAAACTGATTAGCTTTATTCCATGTAACTAACAATGTCAGTCTAGTGGTACAACAAAATCAGTGTTTTTAGAAGACTTCTCTCACTCAAATACCTTTGTTCTCCTGTTGGGTGAGAGAAACAAATCACAGCTGCTACAATCCAGTAGCTTAGCATTCTTTTAGATGGCAAAGTATTCTCTTTCTGCTGCTCTTCTCCTCTTGCCTACGAACACAAAGGAAGAGTAGAGGACACATCACTAGACTGAGAGATAAAGATCATTGTTGACTTCCTCTGGGGAATCTGTGTCAGGCCCCTCTCTGGCCACCAGGCACCATGATCACCATTTCTCTCTGTCTTTTCAGCACCCTTCTAATGTTTTTGGTCTAATTTCTTATGGTACTCATGAGGTTCCTCAGTGAATGTGAGGGTCTGGCTCACGTTTCTGAACTGACCCTTCTCCAAAGTGTATCCTACAGAGCATCATCTTTTCTCATGATTTCTGTTTATCAAATTGGTGAAGAGAAGGTGTATTTTGAGACGCTGTGAGCAATATTTCAACAAACCAACCCCTTTTCATCTCTAGTCCAAGACATCTGGAAGTAATAATTTTTCTTTTTAGAATAATAGAATCATTAAGGTTGGAAAAGATCTCCAAGATCATCAAGTCCAACCTTTAAAAAACCCTTATTTTTTGGACTAAAGAATTTCTTAAAATGTACCACAATTTTAAAGAGACAATTAATATTCTGACCCCAGTTCTTATTCTTTAAATTTCCTTGTTGCAGCCTTGAGAATTCTCCCTTGTTCCTCCTCCTAGTCCAGAAATCTCTGTATGAAGTGTATTACTTAATTTCAATTACAATGTTAATTACAGAAGACAAGTGGTTACTGAATCTTGCACCATAATTAATCAACCTGATATTTACTTACTACATTGTTCATAGTGGATTAAGCTGTAGCTGGACAAGCAGGGCAAGGAAAGTGAGTGACAGGAGCATTATCACGGCACACTGCCTCCCATTGGGAAAGTTCATCTTCCTTCTGAAAGAGACGCCTTCAGGGATCATGTAATTTGAATTCCCTGTGAATTTAGTGTCATCTTAGCTTGACCAGCTCTGGAAGAACATATTAACCTCCTCTTGTGATTTTCAGAAAACCATTCTAATTTAGCAAGTAATTAAGGGTCACATGTAGGATAAAGAGCTAGATAAGCTTGGATTACGCACAGGAAGCTTTGTTTCCAAGGCAACCCTAGCAGAGGGGGTGTTAATGCTGAGGTCAGTCAGTTAATGAACTGGGAATGGTTACTGGCTGCAAAATGTATTAGAGCTGGGGAAATGAAACTAACAATTGCATTACCATTTAATGATTTGATGATAGAAAACAAATGCCTACAGAGCTAGTTATCACTGAAAATACTGGAGACAAAGGTTACAGGCGGCGGGACCGTTCTGCTAAGTGAGGTCATGAGAAGTCCAAAACAATGACGCCTGACAAACCAAAAATACTTCAGTCATCGTTCCCGGCTTTCACGGCTCCCCCGTGTGAAGCTGTCAATGTTTGCGTAAGCTGCCGGGGCTAACACACGCACCCTTGGGCTGGGCGTTGGCTTCTGTCTGAGTTAGTCCTGCCCGAGGTCACTACCTGTGTAACAATGTCAGAATGAAATCGGCCCGGTGGATTTAGCACACTGAAAAGCAAGATATGAGGCTTCCAAGAGCTCAGGATGTAACACACCCTCTCCTAGGGCTTTAGGCTCTGGGAGCTAATCAATCTCACGGGAGATTTGACAGGGCAAACACACAAATACCATGGACATGCATAAAATGTCCAAGCAGCTCATCTGCAGCAAACAGAGATGGATTTATTAAAACATGGTAATATTTAAAAAACGGAATCTTACATTATTATTTTTTTTATATGATATAAGGAACATTTGGGAATCAGATTACTGTGCTATAAGGCAGCAGAACAGAATATTATAGAGTACAAAGAGTAGGAAGGACCTATTAGATATCTAATGCTTTCTCAGTTCACTTGTACCTTAGCTATCCTTTGTGGTCTGCGAGAGAAAGAATTGCACAGGCATTTTTCAAAGCTTTCTTTAAGACAAACAAGCGTTCTCTGCTTTTTGTGACAGTCAGATGACACTGGTGTCACAGAATATTCTGTAGCAGTTGGGTCATTCTTGCCTCAGGAATACAGGCACCTCTAACTTGGTGCTGTGCTTTTTGGAAGTAGGTGTCCCTTGTGGATATATAAATTAGGACAGTTTTAGATGCCACCTTATGTCTGTTTTTCTCATGTGCAGCCTTGGCATAAAAGCAGGTGATTTTGTGTTAGACTATGTGCTTGCACTGAGGGACTTTAAATGGTCTGCTCTCTCTAAAATGCCCTGTAGGACTTTGAATAGGAAATCAGACTGTGCTGGAGGTGAGCTGACAGCTGTGTGGGACAGATTGAGACAGCAGCTGGACCAAAGGAGTCTGCAAGGAGTGTTAGGTGTACTCTTGCTCACGGAAAAGTGTTATTAAAATGAAATGAGATGTGGAACAACCTGTCAGGAAAGGCAGGCTGCCTCCATTGGCAGAGATCAGATTAAGGAAAGCACAACACAGCCAATCAAATGTGAAAATTCAGCCTGTCACAAAACTGAAAACCAAGCAACAAACAAAGACACCAACCCAAAACAACAAACCAGGCAACCAAACCAACCAACCCCCAAAGCCCCAGGAAGGGAAATTACCTTCTGTAATTTCCCCGGCCCTAAATAAATAAAGTGATGGCCTTAAATAAGTGATGGCTTTAAACAGTGACAAGGAGAATTTATGCAACATATTAGTGGATCTTTTGCTTTTGTTCCAAGTGCTGAGTACCTGGAGAAAGTGCCACAAGGCCACAGCATCTCTTCACAAGAGTTTTGAGGAGCAGCTCCTGTGCTGCTGTGTTGGTGTGGTACTGGGCAGGTCAGATCATCTCCCACAATTTCTTCTTTCCTTCCCACCTGCTTCCCATGACAGCCATTGCTCTGCTTTATTCTTCATATTTCCCACTCCCAGCCTAAAGAAATCTAAATAGTGTTTAAATCCCCAAGTGTTTTTACCACTATGGTTAAAGGACTTGAGTAGTGTTGGGAGCAGTGATTTGTCTGCCTGTGAAAATGCTGTACAGAGAGGGACAAAGAGCAGAATTTTTCTGGTTAGTTCAATGCAAAGAATCAAAAATGACTAAAAGTCTAAAGAAACTAAAAAGTTTATCTGGAGCTTGGAAAATCCAACAATCATGCTGGGTCTGTGGTTTCCCCAGTCTGACTAACGCCAAAGTTTTGAGAGTGAAGTGTCCTGCTTCAAAGAGCACAGCGAGGCTGTTTTGCTGCAGAACACATCCCATGGCATCCCTCTAGGCTGGGAGTTGTCCTGGGGTGTGTTACTGCAGTGCAGACACCTGCTGAGCAAGCCCCAGGAAAGCTGTGCCAAAACTTGCTTGGACATTCTCTGATATGAATTTATCTTGGTATAGAACAGATGGAAATACCCTGCCTGACTTAACAGAACTTGATCTTTAAAGGAATTTTGGTAGTTTTCTGCTCTAAGTCATACTAGTGTGTTTATGCAGTCTCAGAATCCCAACACCACTGGAAAATTTAGATATAGAGAAAGCATTTAGCTTAACCTGATTTAGCTGAATCTGGTTTTATTCAGCATTTGATCTGGCAGATGTACCGGCCAAAATGTTACCGAGGGTAACAAATAAACCCTGGGATTAATTCAGACACTCCACAGGTTAAGTGGTGGGAAATGCACCAGTCAGTTATGCTGAAGCTTTGTAGCTTCCATACAGCTCTTGGTTGGTATTCAGCAAGCTCTTGACTTCTTAAATGATTCCAGCTACCTTGGTTTTTTCGACTTTTCTTAAGTGACATTCCACAGTAAAGGAAGTAAATGCTTTTCACTGTGCAGACAGCATTATGTTCATATGTGCTCCATTCCCCAGATAAATAGCAGGGTGGTTAAACAAATGACAGGAATATGAGATAAAGACAAGGCACATCTCCCTCTGACACTGATTCATGGATGCCATCACAGATAAATATTTTTTGGGAGAAGCAACTTGCTACTTGTTATTCCTGGATCAAGACTAAAATCTTAGAAATAATGAGTGGTCATCAGTTAATAAAGGGCATCGTGCTTTCTACAGCTCCCTAAGTACAAGAGGCTAGATTTCAAATGGATGCATAAATTGGGTAGCTAAATCCACTGAATGAACTGCTGAGAACTTAACATGCTTGGGAGAATCAAATGACATAATCCAAATATGGCCTGTGGAAGCCTCACGGCAGCAATTACTGTTTTGATAGTTTCATTTTTCATAGATGTCTCCTCTCTCTCGTGACCAGAGACAGGACATGAGGAGATGGAATGAAGCTGCACCAGGGGAAGTTCAGATGGGATGTTAGTAAAAGATTCTTCCCTGGAAGGCTAGTGGGTCACTGAACCAAGCTCTGCAGGGAAGTGATCACAGCTCCAAGCCTGCCAGAGTTCAAGGAGCATCTGGATGACACTCTTAGCCATATAGTTTAGTTGTAATAGTCCTTTGAGGAGCAGGGAGACTCAATGATCCATATGTGTCCCTTATTGAGATATTCTGTCTCCTACTTACCTCCTTTTATGCTTTACTCAGCTCTAGGGCTGCAGTGACAACATTCAGACAGCTCTTCTCTGATTTTATCAAACATTTTAAGAATTGAACATCCTCACTTTCCTCTTCAGTGAGAGACAACGTGCCCTTCTGTGGCACTGAATGGCTATTTTTTAGTTGAATTTTATTAAAAGGAACAATTGACCCATTCATGTTTATTTCGAGCAGGGATGAGCTGAATGGATTTAAAAACATCTAAACCTCTTTGAACATTAGGAATTGTCAAATTTAGGATCTTTTCAATCAAATGACCCAGAAGTGAACCATGAAAAACATGGAAGCATCCCTACCTTTGAACTTTGGCTTCTTGAGTGCAGCTCTGGGCGAGCTGCTCATGTGATCCTCAGCACAGCACAGCTTGAACTGCCCCATTTTTTCACTGCTGCCTCTCTTCTGGCTACATGACGAGTCCCTTTCACTGTCAGATGTCTTCCCCAGACTTTGAGCCTTGCCTCTGCTACACTTCTGTTCTCTCACTTGTTTTACCTCCCCTCCCTTTGTTTACTTATTTGATTTCTCTGGTAAATTTATTTCTCTGCTGACAATAGGCCTTCCCTCAGCAGCTGAGCAACCTCAGCAGGGGAGGGGGCTGAAAGCACAGGAGTAAAAACCTGCCCACCCTTCCCTCGGAAGAATTCTTTCCAACCTTTGTGAATTTTCAGAGCCTTCTGTGTTACTTTTAAGGTTATTTCCTTTGGAAACAGTGGGTTTTCTCTTTCAAAGATCACCTGGTATAGGCTAGAGTCCTTTGCTGTCACCCCTTGTGCCTTTTCTCTTCACATGAAGTTTCTAAAAGGGCTTACCTATTAAACAATACCTCGAGTCAATTTTTGCTGAACTAACATTTCCAGAATGATCGATGTTGAGGAAGAGCCATTTTCAGACTCTGCGAGACGAAGCAGCAGGAAGGAGGACAGGGAAAGACATGGAAGTTTTGCTTACCAGCCTCTCTTCTGCTGCTTGCTTTCTCTGGGGACATTATTGGTGCCAGTAGTGGTGGTCGAGTGGCTTTGGTGCTTCCCACTTTCCACACAAGTTGCTGCACCACAGAGGATACACTGCCATCTGCTACCTCTCATGCAGGGATAGCTGCCAAATTCCTTCTGGAGTCAAAGATGACATTTATCGTCCACTGATGGTAGGAGCCACTCACTCAGGCTCACAGGTGAGATGGCCTGAAAATGCATTCAGGAACAACTCCCAGCAGGCCCAAAAGATGCTTCTGCTCTAGCAATGTGCAACACTAATTTAATTACAAATGTGATTTTGCCTTTGGCACATGACATCTGCTCCATGCACTTTGCAACCATTAAACTACTCTCCACCTCTGCAGGAGAAGGTAGGATTTCCAGATCCAAACCTGTCGATAAGAGCAAGTGGTTTAAGGCACCTTTGGTCCCCTCATTAGCAGCATCTGATGAGATCTGCTATCCCGTGGGCTGGGTAAGTGGATCCCACCTTTGGCACTCCTCAGGGTGGTAGGACTGCATTCATGTGCTGCATATGCCCCCAAACTGCAGCTGATGGAGCAGCAACCAGGCACTGAAGCCATCACTCACCAAGACTAGGAACACTGGGAGCTGAGGAAGGATCCCAGCCCTCCTGCTTCTGTTCCTTAAGAACAGGATCACCATCACCTTCAGAAAAGGAAGGTCGTTCCTATTTAAATCAGTGCACAATTGGCCATGGTCATTAGAAGGGAGAGGGGCTGGGAAGCACCTTTCTCAACAGCGGCAAGGCAAAAAAGAAACGGGGGCAGGAAGTGGAAAGGGGGTATAACATGTTTAAGGATTGCATCTTGGCATGCACAGCGTGCATTTTCACAACTCATGTCACACTGGTCTGGGGGAAAACAGAAGCTGTTAAGCCATGGGACCCAAAGGAAACCCGAGGGACTCCCTCCTGCAAGCATTCTGGGAGAACACAGCAGGCCACAGGGACAAGAGCACAGGTCTCTGCAGGCACGATCCTGCCGTGGAAAACACAGGAACATTTTCAAATGCACTAGTGGCAAAAGAAAAAAAAAAGATACTTGCTCAATTAGCCTTAAGGGGTCCAAGTTTTTTTCAGCTTTGCATCTTTTTGGACTCCTCAAAGCAAGGAACTCCGTTGCCCATTTCACAGATGGATGGCTCTGGGAACACGTTTGGAGGAATTAGTTGTAACTTTGTTCACTAGGAGGTTTCTTTCTGCCAGCCTGCAAGAAATCCCTCGTTTTCATGACAACCAAAACAAAAACAAGTGACCATGCATTAAAGTGAAAAGAATCCCATTTAGAATGTGAATAGAGCTACAAATTACCAGGCATAAGCACATACCCAAGGAACTGGCTGTTTGTAAACTAGCTGGTTTTTCTAACTGAGGTTATACACAGGCAAAAAAAAAGAAAAAGAACAGAAAACATAGAAAACAACAACAACAACAAAACAAAAAAAACAGAAGGGGAAAAGGGGGAGCCCTGGGACTTTATTGCTCTTCTACATAAATAGATCACAGGAATTGCAGTGATAAGTACACTGTGGTTTTGAGCTGACTGCAGGAGTTTGAGCTCCACATTCCTCTTTTTGTCCAATAGGAAGCTGCTTAGCTGAGGCATTTTGAAGGATCTAGAGAATTGTCTGGTGGTACTGAGCCCGTGACAGGAGAGTACGAACATGTCATCATTGGGCAGCCTATTCCTGGAGCCCCAAAGGTATCTCTTACTTGTGAACACAGAGGCTTACGGCTGCCGAAAAAGCATTCTGTGTCTACATGTCTGCCTAGACTATTGTGGTGGTTTGGGCATCTCCTGCCACAGGGCAGGCATCTGCTGCCACAGAGCAGGCATCTCCTGCCACAGGGTGGGTGTCTCCTGCCACAGAGCAGGCATCTCCTGCCACAGAGCAGGCATCTCCTGCCACAGAGCAGGCATCTGCTGCCACAGAGCAGGCATCTCCTGCCACAGAACGGGCATCTCCTGCCACAGAGCAGGCATCTGCTGCCACAGAGCAGCTCGCCCCGGGGCAGCAGCGTTTCTCCTGCTAAAGCAGCGATCTGACTGTGGGTAGGAACTGTTACACACGACACAGGGCTCCGGGGGATTTCTAACCTGCTTCTGCCTCAGTTTAAAAGCAAAGGTATTCAATTACTTCGGACTAGAAAACTGTCCAGCCTAGCCTAGTCTGCAGGGCTTTAGTTTGGCAGGGTGCAGCCTGCAGGGGCTGCTGGCGATGCCCATCCATGGCAGGAGTCTGTGAGTCATCCCGCCAGGTACTGGTGTGCACTGGCACACCCTGAGGTGCCAAGGATGCCTCACGAAGTGCTGGGCATTAATTTATTCCTGGTATTGCCCCTTCTCTCACCGAACTGAAATCCTTACAGCCAGTTACTAAATTCAGTCATTTCCCTTCTCGGCTGCGTTTATACCAGCACGAAGGCATGTATGTGTTTGTGCACGCATTCTTATGGGACTTGTTTTGGTTTGGGGTTTTTCAGGTAGGTTGGTCGGTCTTGGTGGGGTTTTTATTTGTTGGGTTTTGTTGTTTTTTTTTTCTAAGCCCTCATTAACTCCACTCACGCTGTCTTACTCTGTTTGCCACTGCTTAAGTAGTGCTTTTTTAAAAAAGCAACCAATTAGCACCTCATCAGCTTCAATTAGAGGAGACAAAAGCAGTGTAAAGATAACTCAATGAGAGGGGGTGGCACAACATCATGTAATCGCTTAAGACAGCGGTGAGCATTCACTGTGCTGGCTCTGCCGGGCCTATTCACCTTTTTTTCTTCTTTCTGGATGCATTTAAGACCCCTTTTTTTTTCCTTCTTTTTTTCTTTTTTTTTTTTTTTTTTTTTTTCTGGGAAGCCGGGCCTCCCAGGAGTCTCAGAGTCTCTCATTCAGGGCTACCTGTTTACAGCTCACCGAACAGAAGGACCTAAACAATCCTATATTGTACGCCTAGTGCTTCCTTAAACTTAGGCCTCCACAATGGCATGTTTTCAGAAGCTGGGCAGAATAAGTTAAAGGCTGGCTTTATACTCATTAAGTGTTCTGCTTGTACTGTCTTCTAATTACATGGCAGGGCAACAATGTATTTTTTTTTCTAATGGAGTTCTTTGGAGCAGTTAATTTGGTGCCTGTACTAAATGCCCCAAAACATTAATTAGTGTGGAAGGAACCCTAATTTCCTCAGCGGCTTTCCTCTCCATTTACTTCCCTTGTTTTCACATAGGCTTGGATGAGCCTCTATAATGAAATTACCTCATTAATGCCTTTATTCTTGCAGAGTAACTCATTCAAGATCTACCATTTAGTTTTAATTTAATGCTGTCAAAAGCAAAAGGTGCATTCATGTCTTTGATTAGTGCATTTTTTTCTCTCTAAAGAGTGGACAGATTTAAATTATTAAGATGGCAAGTAGTGAGTTATAATTGGATACAAGCAGCACTTCAGTGAATATTAAATGCTTTCAAAGCCTGGCCTATGTGGTCTGCTGACTATTAACTGTGTCCAGTGAGTTATTCTGTGGGGTTTGAATTAACGGTGCATTAGCTACTGTGAAGCAAATTGTTTAATTTTGTTTATAAAAAACGGTGAAGTTGCATTTATCAACATGACATTTAGTTGTAGCAGAGTTCAGTTTTCCCCATTATCCTATACTGACCTCATTGCTTGGTTAGTACTGCTAACACAGGGTCTCCTCCTGGACTCCACACTCTTGCAAGGTCTAGCTGGAGACTTGCCTATGTATGGCCAGTAGGGTAAGACCTTTATTTGCAGGAACTACAGAGTTCTAAATGTTGTCAAGCAGGAACCACCTGCATTTGACTACACTGATCATTTGCTTATGGAGTACAGTGGCACGAAGTGTGTCTGTGATTTGTGGGGCATGCACAGTTACAGACTTGGTACCAGCAACTGAAGGGGCAGGAGTTAACATCTGATCCTTGATCTTTAGTTGTCTCTCTTCTCCCTCTTTTCCTTTGCAACTCATGTCATAAGATACCTGAGATGTGTCAGAGAAACGTGCATGTCAGAAGACTTAAGCAGCCTGTAGTCTGCTTGGCACATGCAGTTTATTATTAACTAATTATAGTTTATTGTGTGGCTGCAGTGCTACCAGAGGTCAAAAGTCAGAGTCACATCCTTGGGCCAGGAGCTCTGTAGGGCTCTGTGTAACCACTGTGCAAAGCAGCCAGTCACACCAGTGTGTCACAGCCTTGTCCCATTGCCCGGGGCCTTTCCTTTTCGAGCATCTCCAAAGAGGGAGATCCCACAACCCCTCTGGGCTTCTGTTCCAGTGGTTACCCACCTGCATAGTGATGTTTTCCTTTAGTAATTGTTAGGAAATTATTATCTTTTCAATGCAGTCCTAAAATGTGATAGGGTAATTTGAATTGATAATATTTTAAAAATAACATGAATTATAAGTTTTTTATAATGTATTACATATATTTATTACAAGTGTTTGACATATTTAGTGCATATTACACAGAATACACGTGCAATATATTATACATCTATTATGACTGCAATGACAAACAACACACAGGGCAGTGTTGTTTATCTTAGTAATCTTTCCCATCTCTGCTGTAAAAGTGTCTTGGGTTTGGATTCATTTCTCCTCCCAGCACGAGCAGGAGCAAACCCTTCCATTCATTTGTTCCCCGGCGGAGCGAGGTCCTGGGACGCTTGGAGTGATTTCTCCTGCGGTGTCTCGCTGCCCTCTCGTGGCTGCACGGTGCATGTGCACATCACCGCAGTGAGTGTCTCATCTTCCTTATGTTGCTGCATTAAATTCCCAGTCGGAATGTTACGGCCAGCATAATCTCCTTTAATTCCTGCCGGCCTGGAATACTCGGTTGACTTTCCTTTTTTAGCTCCAGTTAGTTGCACAAACCCAGAGGAGCTCCTTGGCCTGAAGAGCTGCCCGATGGAGCGCATGGAGCCGGGCACCAGCCAGGCTGGAATGACTCCCTGAGAGTCCAGCTGCACTCTGGAGAAGAGAAATGGAGAGCTGGGGGAGGCTGGAGCAAGTTCTGAGGGTAAACTTGCAATAGTTTATAGGGTTGAGATTGAACGTATTTAGGTATCAAGGTGATCAGATGTGGAGAGGTAGGGAAAGTTTGGGGGTTAAAATCTGGGGCAACCTGTAGCAGAGAGAATGAAAATGTTGTGTTAAAACAGAGGTAATCAGGAGTGGGCTGGAAGGGGAAGTTGTGGGGTGAGATAGGAGAGAGTATCCATGGCAGAGAATGACTATTTGGAGGTGAAACTGAGGAATCAGCAGTGGACAGGGAGGGAAAACATTGGGGTAAACTCTGGGGCAGTGTGTAGCAGAGAGAAGGAAGATTTTGGGGTCAGCTGAGGCCGTCAGTAGTGGGCAGGAAAGGAAAGTTCTGGGGGTAAAACTTGAGAAAACCTACAAGGTAGAGATGGACTATTTGGAGGTAAAAAAAGAGATAATCAGCAGTGTGCAGGTGGAGAAAACTGTGGGGGTTAAATGTGAGGGGGTCTGTGGGGGAGAGAATGAAGATCTCATGTTAAAAACGAGGTGACCAGTTGTGGGCTGGAAGGGCAGGTTTTGGGGCTTCAAAAGGAGGTTGATTCTCTGCGGGGAGAGAATGAAGCAAAGGAAATAAAATAAAGGGAAAGAAAAAATTAAAATAAAAGAAGTAAAAAGAAAAAAATGAAATGAAATAAAATGATAATAAAATAAAATAAAAATAAAGAAAATAAATGAAAAATAAAATAAAATGAAATTTAAAAAAAGAAATTAAATAAAAGGAAAATAAAACAAAATAAAATAATAAAAAATGCAATAAAATAAACAAAAATAAAAAGAAAGAAAATAAAATGAAAATGAAATAAAATGCAATTAAAGAAAGAAGTTAAATAAAAGGAAAATAAAATTAAATAAAATAATAAAAAATGCAAAAAATAAACAAAAATAATAAGAAAAAATAAAACGAAAATGAAAATAAAATGAATAAAAAGAAATAAAATAAAATTAAATTAAAGAAAGAAACAAAATAAAAAGGAAATAAAATTAAATAAAATAATAAATAATGCAATAAAATAAACAAAAATAAAAAGAAAGAAAATAAAATGAAAATGAAGTAAAAAGAAATAAAATAAAAGAAAATAAAATGAAAATAAAATGAAAATAAAATAAAATAAAAATAAAAAAAATTAAATTAAATTAAAAGAAAGAAACGGAATAAAAGGAAAATAAAATTAAAAAATAAAATAAAATTAAATAATAAAAAATTAAATAAACGAAAAGAAAAGAAATGAAATAAAATAAAAAGAAATAAAATAGAATAAAATAAAATAAAATAAAAAGAAAGAAAATAAGGTGTTTTCTTTGAGGTATACTGAGGTAAATTGAGGTAAAGTGAGGTGATGAGTGGTGGAGAGGTGTGGAAAATGTGGGCTGTTAAAGTCGGGGCAATGTGGTGGGCAGAGCAGGAGTGTCTGGAGGTGGGTTGAGGTTGTGAGCAGTGGGCAGGAGGGGCTGATTTTGGGGTGTCCGTCGAGTGGGTGCTTTGGCCCGCGGGTGCAGCGAGGCCGATCCCCGTGGGCGCTTTGTGAGGCAGGTGGCGGGTTTGGGGCTGTGTGTCAGGGAGGGCAGGGGGGCTGCGGATGGGGCGCGGGGGGCGCGGGGGGTCCTTTGCGGCGCCGGCGGTGTCGGGGCTGCAGTACCGGCCGTGTCCGCCAGGCGGAGACTGCGGGGCACAAGCCGAGGGTGCCCCGGGCCCGGGCCAGAGCCGGGCAGGGCCGGGAGGGTTCGGGAGTCCCGGCGGGGAAAGGACCGAGGGATCGGGGCACATTCAAACCCCCCCGACCGTCCCCGCAGCGCTGCCCTCGGCCGGGAGCGTCCGATCCCCCCGGGAATGCGGGAGCGGGGAACGGGCGGGGCATTCCCAGCGGGAATGCGGGAGGGGCGGGACTGGGATGAGTGACAGCGGGAGGGGCGGGCGGGGCCCGTGAGAGGAGTGTGGGGCGGGGACCGAGGGGACGGACAGGTCGGGGGGACGGGGCCGTAGAGGGGTGTGGGGTGGGGCTGAGACCATAGACGGGGTGTGGGGTGGGGCTGTGACCATAGACGGGGTGTGGGGTGGGGCTGTGACCATACAAGGGGTTCGTAGGGTGGGGCGATGCCCAAAAAAGGAGTTTTAGGGAGGGACTATGACCATAAAAAGAGCATATGGGGCGGAGGGATGCCCATAAGGGGAGTGTCGGGGCGGAGCGATGCCCATGTAGGGTTGTGTAGGGCGGGGTTATGTCCCTAAAAGGAGTGTCAAGGCGGGGCGATGCCCATATAGGGTTCTGTAGGGCGGGATTATGCCCCTAAAAGGAGTGTCGGGGCGGGGCGATGCCCATGTAGGGTTGTGTAGGGCGGGTTCTATCCATAAAAGGATCCTGTGGGGCGGGGCGATGCCCATGTAGGGTTTTGCAGGGCGGGGTTATGTCCCTAAAAGGAGTGTCAAGGCGGGGCGATGCCCATATAGGGTTCTGTAGGGCGGGATTATACCCCTAAAAAGAGTGTCGGGGCGGGGCGATGCCCATATAGGGTTGTGTAGGGCGGGGTTATGCCCCCAAAAGGAGTGTTGGGGCGGGGCGATGCCCATGTAGGGTTGTGTAGGGCGGGTTATGTCCATAAAAGGATCCTGTGGGGCGGGGCGATGCCCATGTAGGGTTGTGTAGGGCGGGTTATGTCCATAAAAGGATCCTGTGGGGCGGGGCGATGCCCGTCCAAGGAGTGCCGGGGCGGGACGAGATCCATACTGGGATGTCCGGGTCCCTTCCCCGCGGGGTCGCAGCCGAGGCTGCGGGCGGGCCCGGCCCGTGCGGGGGCCATGGGCTATGGGCGATGGGCGAGTGGCGATGGGCGGTGGGCGATGGGCGATGGGCGATGGGCGATGGGCGATGGGCGATGGGCGATGGCGATGGGCGATGGGCGATGGGCCCTGGGCGATGGCGATGGGTTCGTTCCCGTGCTCGGGGGGCAGCGGGAGCGGCGCTGCGGGGCGGGACGGGCGGGAGGTGCCGGGGGACGGCGGGGGAGCCGCGGCGGGGCCCGGGGGCTGCAGCTCTCGGGCTCTGCCCGGGCTCGGCGGGAGGAGCCGGGGGTCGGCACGGCGCCATTCGGGTCTTTTTGTTCCCGTTTGTCTGGTTTCCTTTGCGACCGCTGCGGTGCTGGGCAGGAAAGGCTGGGAAGAAAGCCCGGGAGCGGCTCCCGACGGGCTTTGCAGCCATTTGGCACCTTGGGAGGAGGCACAAATCCCCGCGGGGCCGAGCGAGGGCTGCGGGGAGCTCGGCCGGGGCTGGGACCGGTCCCCAAAACCCGCAGCCAAAAGCGGCCCAAAAGAACCCCAGAGCCCGGCGAGGGCGACAAAGGGACGGGGCAGCCCCAGGTGTGGCCGGTGAGGATGACGAGGGGCCGGCCCTGCCGGGGGGTTTGCTGGGAGCACTTTTTGTCGGGAGCTTCTGCACAGGAGCCGTGGATCCCGGGGAGTCTCTCCAGCCAGGAATTTCCCCTGATATTTTCGCTCCTAAAACCAGTGAGTTTTATTTCCTCGGTGCACAAAACCTGATGGTATTTGTTAAACTCACTTGCTAAGTTATGCATTGCTTGATGGACCTTTTCCTCTTTGCCTTTTCCTAGAGGGATGATCGGTCCTGCCTTGGAAGCAAGAGAATGTCCTGGTGTCTGGGAATATTTTGGGCATAAAACTGGAGGTAAACTGTAGGGGACAGAGGGTGTATTTGGAGTGTAATAGCTCAGCAAGTCAGGAGGGGAGCGATTCAAGTCATAAACAGGAAATCAATATTTTGGGGCTGCCTTTCTGAGAGGGAATAACAATTGTTTTCCGTGGGAAGGCAAGCACGTGGCCCCCATGATTTAAGGTGTAGATGACAGCCTGTCCAGGGGAGGTAAAGGACAGCAAGACTTTTGTGTCCTGACCCTTTCTGGACAAATTGGTGGAAAGGTGAAGCTTTCACTCAGCATCTGGGTGAGCTGATGAGTCGTTTTTTTGTGAGGGGCTCCAGCCATGTCCCTGGGGGGAAGGGAGGGATGGATGGGCTGGATGGAGCCACAGGCACGTGCTTGTGGGAACACACTTGTCCAGGGCGCTGGGATCCGGGTCGGGCTCCAGTTCCCCTGGTGTCCAGGGATGCAGGGGCTGAGGGGTTGGATCTCCCTGGGGCTTTGCAGGAGAGCAGGAGTGAGAGGAAATGCGGTGCCAGAGCTGTGTCCCAGTGGGCTGTGTTTGCCTCTGAGGACAGAGAGCCTGTGGGCTGAGGTGAGATTGCTGTGAGTGTTGGGATGAGCAATGCAGGGAACAGGGAGCTCAGATCAGTCCTTGGGCAGGAATTGAACTTGGGAGATCAGCTGGTCTGGCCCCAGAGAGCACCACTGAAATCAGCATTAATGACCTGGCCTGTGCCCACTGCTACTTATTCACCTAACAAAATTCCAAAGCACATATTGGCTCTGTTTTAAGAACTTAAAATAACTTTAAAACCAATAAATCATTGTTTCCTCCTTCTTTTTCCCTTTCAGGTGGTGGAATTGCCTCTCTACCCGTGTGCTGAGCTGTGGCTGCAGGGACTGTCAGGTCTTGTTGGCTGTGAGTTCGTGGGGTTCTCCCTGGGTTGTTTATAGGGTAGAGATTGAACATATTTAGATCTAAATGTGATGATCAGATGTGGAGAGGTAGGGAAAGTTTGGGGGTTAAAATCAGGGGCAATCTGTAGCAGAGAGAATGAAAATGTTGTGTTAAAACAGAGGTAATCAGGAGTGGGCTGGAAGGGAAAGTTGTGGGGTGAGATAGGAGAGAGTATCCATGGCAGAGAATGACTATTTGGAGGTGAAACTGAGGAATCAGCAGTGGACAGGGAGGGAAAACATTGGGGTAAACTCTGGGGCAGTGTGTAGCAGAGAGAAGGAAGATTTTGGGTTCAACTGAGGCCGTCAGTAGTGGGCAGGTAAGGAAAGTTCTGGGGGTAAAACTTGAGAAAACCTACAAGGTAGAGATGGACTATTTGGAGGTAAAAAAAGAGATAATCAGCAGTGTGCAGGCTGTGAAAACTGTGGGGGTTAAATGTGAGGTGATCTGTGGGGGAGAGAATGAAGATCTCATGTTAAAAACGAGGTGACCAGTTGTGGGCTGGAAGGGCAGGTTTTGGGGCTTCAAAAGGAGGTTGATTCTCTGCGGGGAGAGAATGAAACAAAGGAAATAAAATAAAAAGAAAAGAAAAAGTAAAATGAAAAGAAGTAAAAAGAAAAAAAATGAAATGAAATAAAATGATAATAAAATGAAATAAAAATAAAGAAAATAAATGAAAAATAAAATAAAATGAAATGTAAAAAAAGAAATTAAATAAAAGGAAAATAAAACTAATTAAAATAATAAAAATGAAATAAAATAAACAAAAATAAAAAGAAAGAAAAAAGAAAATGAAATAAAATGCAATTAAAGAAAGAAGTGAAATAAAAGGAAAATAAAATTAAATAAAATAATAAAAAATGCAAAAAATAAACAAAAATAAGAGGAAAAAATAAAACTAAAATGAAAATGAAATTACTCAAAAGAAATAAAATAAAATAAAATGAAAATAAAATAAAATAAAATAAAAAGAAATAAAATAAAATGAAAATAGAATTAAATTAAAGAAAGAAACAAAATAAAAGGAAAATAAAATTAAATAAAATAATAAATAATGCAATAAAATAAACAAAAATAAAAAGAAAGAAAATAAAATGAAAATGAAGTAAAAAGAAATAAAATAAAATGGAAATAAAAATAAAATGAAAATAAAATAAAATGAAAAAAGAAAGAAACGAAATAAAAGGAAAATAAAATTAAATAATTTCAAAAATGAACTCAAATAGATGAAAAGAAATAAAATGAAAAAAAAATAAAAAGAACTAAAATAAAATAGAATAAAATAAAATAAGAAGAAAGAAAATAAAGTGTTTTCTTTGAGGTAAACTGAGGTAAATTGAGGTAAAGTGAGGTGATGAGTGGTGGAGAGGTGTGGAAAATGTGGGGTGTTAAAGTCGGGGCAGTGTGGTGGGCAGAGCAGGAGTGTCTGGAGGTGGGTTGAGGTTGTGAGCAGTGGGCAGGAGGGGCTGATTTTGGGGTGTCCGTCGAGTGGGTGCTTTGGCCCGCGGGTGCAGCGAGGCCGATCCCCGTGGGCGCTTTGTGAGGCAGGTGGCGGGTTTGGGGCTGTGTGTCAGGGAGGGCAGGGGGGCTGCGGATGGGGCGCGGGGGGCGCGGGGGGTCCTTTGCGGCGCCGGCGGTGTCGGGGCTGCAGTACCGGCCGTGTCCGCCAGGCGGAGACTGCGGGGCACAAGCCGAGGGTGCCCCGGGCCCGGGCCAGAGCCGGGCAGGGCCGGGAGGGTTCGGGAGTCCCGGCGGGGAAAGGACCGAGGGCTCGGGGACGGGGCTGGGAGTGTTGGGATGAGCGATCCGGGGCACGGGGAGCTCCGATCAGTCCTTGGGCAGGAACTGAACTTGGGAAATCCGCTGGTCTGGCCCCAGAGAGCCCCACTGAAATCTGGATTAGTGACGTGCCCTGTGCCCAACACTCACTGTGTACCCAACAAAATTCCAAACAAGTCTTTGTTCTGTTTTAAGAATTTAAAATAGCTTTTAAAGAAAAATGTCACCATTTCCTTCTTCTTTTTCCCTTTCAGGTGGTGGAATTGCCTCTCTGTCCGTGTGCTGAGCTGCGGCTGCAGGGACTGTCAGGCCTTGTTGGCTGTGAGTTCGTGGGGTTCTCCCTGGGAAACTGGCAATAATTAGCAGTCAGGTTGCAGAAATGTTTTCTGAAGCCTTTGCCTTTTGTGTGCCTTTGGCTGACAGCTCTCCTCTTTGTGCCTTTGCAGCTGTTGCCTGGTGTCATTTCCCTGCCTGAGCTGGCTGTGGGTTGGTGTGGGACGGCGAGGCCGGAGAGAGCGAGCGGAGGAGCCTCGGGCTGGAGAGGGGCAGGAGAAAGGCCCTGTGGGCAAAGGGACCTCCCCGTGTGCCCGGGGCCCTGCGGGGGACAGGATGGACACTCTGGGGTCACTCTGAGGGGTGAGTGGAGAGCCTGGGGGCAGCACGGGAGTTCACCTCCGGGGAATAAAGAGGGCACCTTTGTGAGGGAAGAGCTGAGGTCACGTGTTTAACCACATTGCCAAAGTTGTGTTTGCACAAATTGGGGCCAGAAGTGAAGGTCCATCCAAAGCAAACCCTGCTCAACCTCCAAATCCCAGGATAAGTTCTACAGGCTGCTAATTGAGGGACTAAAACTACACATAAATGGAGCCAAGAGCACTAATAAGGTCCCTGGGAATCCCATTACATTGTTGTCATAGAGTTTTTAACAGATTTTGAAGTTTTTTATGACAGCAATATGTTTCTTCCTATGGATTTTTCTCCAACGCTACCCTTTTATTTTCAGGCATCTCCGAGGGCTCTGGCTTGGGATTTAGTGCTGCTGAGGGCAGATGGCCCTGGCTTTACCAGTGCTGCTGGCTGCCGGCTCCGGCTGGAAGGGCAGGGATTTGGGGTGGGCAGGACACACGTGGGGGGCATGTGGGAGCTCTGGGAGGTGGGCCCTGGGAATGGCTGCCCGTGCTGTTCCACAAACACAATGTGCCTGCATTCCCAAGTGCCAGCAGCGTCAGCATAAAAGAGGAGATTCATTTTCCGGGAATTACATCGCTGGCACTCGGACAGGCTTTGGGGTGTTTTGGGCAGCATCAGGGTGGTGCTCAGTTTTGAACTGGGGCAAACCCTGTCCATGCTGCGGGTGCCGTCCTGGGCCCGGGCCAGAGGGGCTGTGGTTGCCAGCTGCTCCCCGTGTCCGTGCTGAACCAGCATCCCAGGGGCACAACAGGCGGCGGCGACACTTCCAAAGGAAGATTTGTCTCTCTGTGGGAAGCCGGGATTTCAAGGAGCGAGAGACGTTCCTTTCCAGCGTGGTTCACCTCCCGCCCTCCCCGAGCACGGCGCGGGCGACTGCAAGGAAGGATTCCTTTTTGCCCGTGCCCAGCCGGTGCCAGCCCAGCTGGCCGTGCTCCCTGCGGCCCGTCCGTGCAGAGGAGGGAGAGCGGCGGAGATTTATTAAGAGTGCATTTCCTGACAGTGTTTGTCTGCAGTCTTTCCCTCCTTTGACTCCCATGGCAGCGCCCGGGTTTCTTATTTCCTCTTGTGTAGCTGTTTGCATCCTAGGCAGGACCTGCCTCATCTGGAAATAAAGATTAAATATTTTAAGTGGGTTTTTAAAACCAGAGGGTTTGCCAGTGGAGGGTGCGAGTTGCAGAGACGGGGGGGGGGGGGGAGAAGAAGGAGAGCCTCAGGTGTGGGATGAGCTGCACCTTCTTGAGTGCGGGGAAGAAGTGGCTGTTGGAAATTGCAGAGGTTGCGAAGGCGGGAGGGGAATGCTGAAAGCAGAGCCGGGAGCGGGCTGTGCCTGAGCCGCGGCACGGTCAGTGCCAGCTCCGGGGCCGGCTGCGCTGCCGGGGCTGCCCGAGCGCGGACACGGGGACAGACGGGCGGCTGCGCTCCGGCTCCCCGACCGCGGGGCTCGGCCCCTCCTGCCCGCCGATCGACGCGGCACCGGGACCGACCGACGGACCAATCCCGCCCGGGGCACCGGGACCGACCGACCGATCCCGCCCGGGGCACCGGGAGCGACGGACGGACGGACGGACGGACGGACGGGCCGCCCCTCGGGGGAGGAGCGAGGCGGGGAGCGGGGGCCTCGGGGGGCGGGGCCGGCGCAGGTGCGCGAGGCCGCAGGGCGCGTGCGCGACGTACAGGTGCGCGAGACCGCAGGGCGCGTGCGCGACGTACAGGTGCGCGAGGCCGCAGCGCGCGTGCGCGACGTACAGGTGCGCGAGGCCGCATCGCGCGTGCGCGAGGCAAAGGAGCGCGAGGCCGCAGCGCGCGTGCGCGGAGTACAGGTGCGCGAGGCCGCAACGCGCGTGCGCGAAGCACAGGTGCGCCAGGCCGCAGCGCGCGTGCGCGGGGCACAGGTGCGCGGGGCGGGGCCGAGGTGATTTAAGGCCCCGTGAGGAGCCGCCGGCGCCATTTTGCAGGTGTTCGGCGGAGGAGGCGGCAGCGAACGCGCCGGGCTCCCCCGGCGGGGCCCAGGGATGGCCTCGGCCATCCACCCCTACCCCTCTCCACCTCTCCTTCCTCCCCTCCTTTCCTTCCCCCGGACCTCCCTCTTCCCTCCTCCTCTCTTCCCCCGAGCCGCTCTCCCCCCCACCCCCGCCCCTCCTGCCTGCCCGGCCCTTCCCCGCTGCCCAACCCGAACCCCCCTTCTCTTCCCTCTCTATTGCCCCTCTCAGTTTCCCTCTATTCCCTCTCAATTCCCCCTCGATTTCCCATCTTTTCCCTCTCAGTTCTCCTATTCCCTCTCAGTTCTCCCTCGATTTCCCATCTTTTCCCCCTCAGTTCTCCTATTCCCTCTCAGTTATCCCTCTATTCCCTCTTAGTTCTCCCTCTATTCCCTCTCAATTCCCTCTCGATCTCCCATCTTTTCCCTCTCAGTTCTCCCTCTATTCCCTCTCAGTTCTCCCTCTATTCCCTCTCAGTTCTCCTTCTATTCCCTCTCGGTTCTCCTTCTATTCCCTCTCAGATCTCCTTCTATTGCCTCTCAGTTCTTCTATTCTCTCTCATTTCCCCCTCGATTTCCCATCTTTTCCCTCTCACTTCTCCTTCTGCTCCCTCTCAATTCTTCCTCTGTTTCCCATCTTTTCCCTCTCAGTTCTCTCTTTCTTCCCTCTCAGTTCTCCTTCTATTCCCTCTCAATTCCCCCTCTATTTCTCATATTTTCCCTCTCAGTTCTCCCTCGATTTCCCATCTTTTCCCTCTCATTTCTCCTTCTATTCCCTCTCACTTCTCCTTCTATTCCTTCTCAATTCTCCCTTGATTTCCCATCTTTCCCCTCTCACTTCTCCTTCTATTCCCTCTCAGTTCTTCTTCTCCCTCTCAATTCCCCCTCGATTTCCCATCTTTTCCCTCTCACTTCTCCCTCTATTCCCTCTCAGTTCTCCTTCTGTTCCCCCTCAATTCTCTCTTGATTTCCCATCTTTTCCCTCTCAATTCTCCCTTGATTACCCATCTTTTCCCTCTTATTTCTTCCTCTATTCCCTCTCAGTTCTCCTTCTATTCCCTCTCAATTCCCCCTCTGTTTCCCACTTTTTCCCTCTCAATTCCCCCTCTCTTTCCCATCTTTTCCCTCTCAGTTCCCCCTCCATTTCCCATCTTTCCCCTCTCAGTTCCCCCTCTGTTTCCCATCCCCGTGTCCCTCGCTGTCCCCTCTGTCCCCCCCTGGCCCCCGGGCCGTGTCCCCGCAGCCGCGGGCTTGGGGGCGCCGGTTTGAATAAAGCCGCGCAGGCCGGACCCGGCGCCCCCCCTGGATCCCCCTTTCCACGGGGCCGGGCCCGCTCGGCGGGTCCCCCCCTTCAGTGTCCAAGCACCGCCCGACACCGCCGGGGCTCCGGCCCGTCCCGACATCACACGGGGGGCTCCGCGGGCGGGGGGCGGGGGGGCAAAGGCCGCGGCTTCGCTCTCGGCAATGGACGGCGAGAGAGGGCCAATGGATTGCCGGGAGCGAAGCCGGGGCCGTTTGGGGCGGGGGGAGGCGGGGGGGCAGGGGATGGGGGGGGGAGGAGGGCGGGGGGACCCCCCTCCGGAGGAGAGGGGGTCCCGGGCTGGGAGGGGAGGGGAGGGGGGAGGAGGGCGGGGGGGTGGGGGGACCCCCCCTCCAGAGGAGGGAGTCCCGGGGTGGGAGGGGAGCAGGGGGGACTTCCCCCCTCTTCCTCTCCCACCTCGGGACCCCCTTCCCCGGGGGGCGGTCGGGGGGACCCCCCTCCAGAGGAGGAGGTCCCGGGGTGGGAGGGGACGAGGGGGATGTTCCCCCCTCCGACCCGTCCCACCTCGGGACCCCCCTTCCCTGGGGGGGCGGTCGGGGGACCCCCCTCCAGAGGAGCGGGGGTCCCGGGGTGGGAGGGGGTCGAGGGGGGGAGTTCCCCCCTCCGATCCGTCCCACCTCGGGACTCCCTCCTCCGGGGGGCGGTCGGGGGGCGGGGCCCCCTCCGGAGGAGGGGGGTCCCGAGGGGGGGGGGTTGGGGGGGGGCCCCCCCCCGGGGGGGGGGGGGTTCCGGGGAGGGAAGGGGGGGGTGGAGGGGAGGGGGGGCAATTCCCCCCCCTCCCCTCCTCCTCCTCCCCTCTCCCCGGGCCCCTCCCTCCGGGGCGGGCTCCCCCCGACCCCCCTTCCCGGGACCCCCCTCCTCCGGACAGGGGCCCCGCGGGGGGGGGGGGGGGCAGCAGGAGGGGTCACGACACTCTGCGGCGTGATCAGAACCCAAACTAACGCACTCCCCCTCTGACCCCCCCCCCCCCCCCCCGGGGCCCCTGTCCGGAGAAGGGGGGTCCCGGGAAGGGGGGTCAGGGGGAGCCCGCCCCGGAGGGAGGGGCCCGGGGAGAGGGGAGGAGATGGAGAGGAGGGGGGGAATTGCCCCCCCTCCCCTCCACCCACCACCCCCCCCCCCCCTCCCCGGACCCCCCCCCCCCGGGGGGGGGCCCCCCCCCAACCCCCCCCCCCCGGGACCCCCCTCCTCCGGAGGGGGCCCCCGCCCCCGACCGCCCCCCGGAGGAGGGAGTCCCGAGGTGGGACGGGTCGGAGGGGGGAACTCCCCCCTCGACCCCTCCCACCCCGGGACCCCGCTCCTCTGGAGGGGGGGTCCCCCCCGACCGCCCCCCCAGGGAAGGGGGGTCCCGAGGTGGGAGAGGAAGAGGGGGGAACTCCCCCCTGCTTCCCTCCCACCCCGGGACCTCCTCCTCTGGAGGGGGGTCCCCCCCGACCGCCCCCCGGGGGAAGGGGGGTCCCGAGGTGGGAGAGGAAGAGGGGGGAAGTCCCCCCTGCTCCCCTCCCACCCCGGGACTCCCTCCTCTGGAGGGGGGTCCCCCCCCACCCCCCGCCCCTCCTCCCCCCCCTCCCCTCCCCTCCCAGCCCGGGACCCCCTCTCCTCCGGAGGGGGGTCCCCCCGCCCTCCTCCCCCCCCCATCCCCTGCCCCCCCCGCCTCCCCCCGCCCCAAACGGCCCCGGCTTCGCTCCCGGCAATCCATGGCCCCTCTCTCGCCGTCCATTGCCGAGAGCGAAGCCGCGGCCTTTGCCCCCCCCGCCCCCGCCCGCGGAGCCCCCCGTGTGATGTCGGGACGGGCCGGAGCCCCGGCGGTGTCGGGCGGTGCTTGGACACTGAAGGGGGGGACCCGCCGAGCGGGCCCGGCCCCGTGGAAAGGGGGATCCAGGGGGGGCGCCGGGTCCGGCCTGCGCGGCTTTATTCAAACCGGCGCCCCCAAGGCCCGCGGCTGCGGGGACACGGCCCGGGGGCCAGGGGGGGGACAGAGGGGACAGCGAGGGACACGGGGATGGGAAACAGAGGGGGAACTGAGAGGGGAAAGGTGGGAAAGAGAGGGGGGAATTGAGAGGGAAAAAGTGGGAAACAGAGGGGGGAATTGAGAGGGAATAGAAGGAGAACTGAGAGGGAATAGAGGGAGAAATAAGAGGGAAAAGATGGGAAATGGAGGGGGAATTGAGAGGGAAAAGATGGGAAAGAGAGGGGGAATTGAGAGGGAATAGGAGGAGATCTGAGAGGGAATAGAAGGAGAACTGAGAAGGAACAGAGGGAGAACTGAGAGGGAAAAGATGGGAAACAGAGGAAGAATTGAGAGGGAGCAGAAGGAGAAGTGAGAGGGAAAAGACGGGAAATCGAGGGGGAATTGAGAGAGAATAGAAGAACTGAGAGGGAATAGGAGGAGATCTGAGAGGGAATAGAGGGAGAAGTGAGAGGGAAAGGAAATCAATGGGGAATTGAGAGGGAATAGAAGGAGATCTGAGAGGGAAAAGATGGGAAATGAAGAGGGAATGGAGAGGGAATAGGAGAACTGAGAAGGAATAGAGGAAGAACTGAGAGGGAAAAGATGGGAAATCGAGGGGGAATTGAGAGGGAATAGAAGGAGAACTGAGAGGGAAAAGATGGGAAATCGAGGAAGAAGTGAGAGGGAAAAGATGGGAAATCGAGGGGGAATTGAGAGGGAATAGAAGGAGAACTAAGAGGGAATAGAGGGAGAAATGAGAGGGAATAGAGGGAGAACTGAGAGGGAATAGGAGAACTGAGGGGGAAAAGATGGGAAATCGAGGGAGAACTGAGAGGGAATAGGAGAACTGAGAGGGAAAAGATGGGAAATCGAGGGGGAATTGAGAGGGAATAGAGGGAAACTGAGAGGGGCAATAGAGAGGGAAGAGAAGGGGGGTTCGGGTTGGGCAGCGGGGAAGGGCCGGGCAGGCAGGAGGGGCGGGGGTGGGGGGAGAGCGGCTCGGGGGAAGAGAGGAGGAGGGAAGAGGGAGGTCCGGGGGAAGGAAAGGAGGGGAGGAAGGAGAGGTGGAGAGGGGTAGGGGTGGATGGCCGAGGCCATCCCTGGGCCCCGCCGGGGGAGCCCGGCGCGTTCGCTGCCGCCTCCTCCGCCGAACACCTGCAAAATGGCGCCGGCGGCTCCTCACGGGGCCTTAAATCACCTCGGCCCCGCCCCGCGCACCTGTGCCCCGCGCACGCGCGCTGCGGCCTGGCGCACCTGTGCTTCGCGCACGCGCGTTGCGGCCTCGCGCACCTGTACTCCGCGCACGCGCGCTGCGGCCTCGCGCTCCTTTGCCTCGCGCACGCGCGATGCGGCCTCGCGCACCTGTACGTCGCGCACGCGCGCTGCGGCCTCGCGCACCTGTACGTCGCGCACGCGCCCTGCGGTCTCGCGCACCTGTACGTCGCGCACGCGCCCCTGCGGCCTCGCGCACCTGCGCCGGCCCCGCCCCCCGAGGCCCCGCTCCCCGCCTCGCTCCTCCCCCGAGGGGCGGCCCGTCCGTCCGTCCGTCCGTCCGTCCGTCCGTCGCTCCCGGTGCCCCGGGCGGGATCGGTCGGTCGGTCCCGGTGCCCCGGGCGGGATTGGTCCGTCGGTCGGTCCCGGTGCCGCGTCGATCGGGCGGGCAGGAGGGGCCGAGCCCCGCGGTCGGGGAGCCGGAGCGCAGCCGCCCT